>NC_084481.1:6679166-6982196 GCF_030035675.1 Rhineura floridana | reverse complement strand
AAAATGGCTGGACTCGGACGAGTTATGGGAGCAGAATAATAATCCCCCCCCCAAAATCAGAGAGCAAACAAGCACAAAGTAAATAGGCAGGAATTGGATGTTGGAGGAGATGGAAGCACCCAAGCATCTATTGTTGGATATAACAGAAATACTGCATTTCAATGCAAGTTAATGCAAGTTAATGTATGTTAATTCATGAAGACAAACTTCTGTCATATTTATAGGCATCTAAAAAGGGGGTGCATGAGAAATAATTAAAACAACTGATAAAACATGATGAGCAAAAAAGTCTCTTCCATTATCAAAGGCTGCATTTCAGATTTCTTTAAATTAAAGCCAAACACTCAGCATTATATAAAATCAAGATAATTAAAACTTGTTTTGTAGTGTGGTCACTCTGCCTGCTATTTTGCTGATTTTAGTGGTATTTTATTAATGATATCCCTGGAGAAAATTGTAGCAGCTTGGAAATTAATAAAATATTAATGATGAACCAAAGGGATGCATATAGTTCCATTTTAGAAATGACTGACCTGAATGTTCAGCACATTTTACTGTGTTTTGCAGAGGTAATGTATCACAAAGTGGGCATGTATGAAATCGCATATGAAATTGGAGATAATGTTAGTACTGGGATTTTTAAGTTAATGCCATGTTTAAACTGGCATATCCTGAAAGTTATTAATGCAGTTGATTCAACAGAAACTTTGTTTCAGTATTCTCTATCAGTTGCCTTCATGCAGTTTTTGACTGCACAGAGGCATTTCGCTAGCTGCTGTTCCTGTAAGCATAGATACTGCCTTTTGGAAGAAGCAGGGTGGTAGTCACTCAATCTGTTTTACAACTTCTGCCTCCATGTCTCTCCCTGAGAGGGAGGGAGGGAGAGAGGGAGAGAGGGGGAGAGAGGGAGAGAGGGGGAGGGAGGGAGAGAGGGGGAGGGAGGGAGAGAGGGGGAGAGGGAGAGGGAGGGAGAGGGAGGGAGAGGGAGAGGGGGAGAGGGGGGAGAGAGAGGGGGGGAGAGGGGGGAGAGGGGGGGAGAGGGGGAGAGAGAGAGAGAGGGGGGAGGGAGGTATTAGTACATTCTTGAACTATCTAAGGAGGCCTTAGTAATGCCATGCATTATGGTACTAAAACTTAATGCCACATCGTATGTGTATGGAAATTGTATTAAGAATAAGTAGTAGCATTTCAGAACAAACAGGAAAAGCCTGTTGACTTAAAGCAAAACTAGATCTGTTGAATTGTCTATACTTCTTGAACACAACTAAAGTAAAATATATTTATAGAATAGAATAGATTTATTTATTGTTTTAGCCAATGGCCATAACAGTGTAAGTATCAGTACAAAACATCTGATAAAACATACATATGAAACATATATGGGACATTAGGAATCTATCGCATGATGCATAGATAAAACCCTGAGTTTTCAAGAACTAATTAAAATAATTATAGAAATGTTAGAATTTATTTCGTTTTTTCATATATTTTGATTAAAATGTGCTCAGGTGAATCTCCCTTTGTTGGTAGAACTCGTGTGTTTTAGGAATGTTATTCTTATCTTCGCTGAGGCTAATGCAAATAGGGCTACCCTGTAAGATGGCCAGTAGCCATCTTACCTTAAGTTCATCTGACTGGCCTTCTAATAAAGACTGAAAGGGAAAGATGAACTTCAGCCTTGGTGAGTCGTATAGAGCGCAGTGTAGTATACAGTGCTCCATGCCTTCTGTTTGTCCTGACCCACATATGCACAGTCAATCTTCTAGTGGTCTTTTTGAATATCTGCCAACCAGATATTCGGTGGGCATCAGTTGGAATCTGAGTCGGGTAAAGGCACTTCTTATGGGGAAAAAGGTTAACTCCCGCAGGTAGGAGGCCCTTTCATGATCTAGTTTAATTTTGCCAAACCAGATGGCATATTTACATTTTTTTAGATATTCAAGGTCTTTTGGGGCATCTTTGTCATAAACAAGGTCCCTGATCATGCTTTCAGGTATGTCCTGGGTTAGCGTGGCAGGGGAGATCGAGTAGCTAAGCATCAAACATCTACTGCGTTGTACCCAGCCATCCCGATTCTGTAGCTCCAGGAAACATCTTTTGGCTAGGTGGTGTTTTGGCATCGTTGATAGCTTTTCCCAGTATATTAAGATGGATTTGTGTATGCGTACTTTGAGGGATAGAAGGCCTGCTTCACTCCTTAGAAGTGCGCTAGGTGTGCTATGTGCTACAGACAGAAGCAGGCGCAAAAACTTATTTTGGATAATGTCAAGTTGGTCTCCGCACTGCACACCCCAAACTGCTGCTCCATACAAGAGGTGGGACACGATCTTGGCTGCAAAAACTTTTAACGTTGGTTCTATTAGGCGATGGCCCTCAGTATAGTAAAGTTTCTTTATAGGCCCTAATAAACGGGCAGCTGAGGATGTTATTGGCTCTAAGTGGGTGCGCCACAGAGTGTTTTCAGAAAAATGGATACCCAAATATTTAAATGAGTGGCATTGTTCTATCCTATGGCCATCCAGCATCCAGTTGTGCTGCTCATGCCTCTTAGCAAAGATGACTACTTTGGTCTTTCCATAGTTAACAGATAGTCCTTCGTTCTTGCAATACCTTCCAAATTTAGTAAGCAGTCTTCTCAGCCCCACGCAGGTTAGTGAAATGAGAGCCATGTCGTCCGCATAAAGTAATACTGGAATCTTCTGTCCTCCAACAGCGGGTGGGGGGGGAAGGAGGGGTCAAGAACTTCCTGCGTAATATCGTTTATGTAAAGGTTGAATAAGATCGGGGCCAGGATGCAGCCTTGTTTGACACCCCTTGAGGTGGGGATTGAGTCAGAGAGATAGCCTGCCCTACCAACTCTGATCCTGATATCTGTGTTGGGATAAAGCTGCTGTATGAGAAATAGAAGGCGTCTGTCAATTGCACTGGCCTCTAATTTTCCTCATAGTCGCTGTCTGTCTATGGAATCAAAAGCTCATGATAAATCAACAAATGCGACATACAGTTTTCTTGGTGCATTGTGTACGTGTTTTTGGATCAGATAATTCAGGACAAAGCACTGGTCAGTTGTGCTGAAGCCCTTGCGAAAGCCAGCCTGCATAGGAGATAAGATGTGTTCATCTTCTACCCAGTGCTCTAGTTTATCTAAAAGATGATGGGCGTATATTTTAGCAGGGACATTGAGTAAGCTTATTGGGCGGTAATTTTGGGGCATCCTCCGATCACCTTTCTTATAAAGCGGAATGACAATACTAGATGTCCAGCTGGATGGTATTGTTCCTGTTGCATTGATTGTTGTCAATAATTTTGCGGGATTGGTGCCCACCATACTGGATCTATGCGGAAAAATTTGGCTGGTAGCATGTCCCAACCCGGGGCCTTGCCCAGGGTGAGGTTCGCTATCAGACCTTTTATTTCTGCTACGCTTACGGGAGGCCAAGCGGGAAGCATCTCTAGAGCTGGCTTATCTGTTATCCCGCAGCTCTCTTTTTGATTTTCTTCAGTATTGCTTTTGTACAAGTTTCCAAAATACGATGCCCATTGTTCCATAGAGATTTGACCTTCCACTACTTTGCCTACCCCTACAACTGCGACCAGTGGATAATGGTTGCTCTCCACTCATTCCTCTAAATGGAACGAGTGTACCTTAGAGAGCATGTTGTAAGACATAAAGATGTAATCGACTACACTGCCCCGCTTCTGGGTTAGATAAGTATAATGGCCGCCTGACCTGTCAAGCGGACCACCGTTTAGGCATTGAAGCTGGTACCTGTATACAATGTTATAGAGTATTTGCCCATTTCTATTGATGAAGGTGTCCTGTGAACATCTATCAGCTATGTTTGAAGAATAGGAGATGGCTTTTTAGCCTGGGTCCAACCAATTAAAACCTAGCTTTTGTCTTAGTGTACACAAATTCTTGAAACAGGGTTAATTAAGCATGTTAATTAAACAATTTTCTAGGTCTTTGTTAAATTAACAGGAGTTCAGGGTCATTCATTCAGATTAGCATTGCACTGTATAAAATTTTGATACATATGGAAAACATCTGCTATTTAAAGAAAAGAGAACAACAGAATTCAAAGGTTGAAGACTAACGATTCATTTCAAATTCTTCTGAACTTGCACCCTTTTACTGAGTATTCAGCACTTGTTTAGTTTAGAAATGTTTGATCATTTAGCAAATTAACATTGCTGTGGTTTCTGAAGGGGATGTGTTAGTCAAGCCAATTCAAATAATGAAAAACTAAACATATCAGAAGCACTTACCTTTACTGACAGAAAGTCCCATATGACCTACTAATTCCTTTGCTGAGACATATGTATTAATAGAAGTGGAGCTGTGATCACTGTGACATTGTGGACTGACCAATACATGCCAACCAGGATTCCATCTGCTTGACCTGGCATCTAGTGATGCCTGAGAAGAAACCATGGTGGAGGGAGGAGGGAGTCTGATTTCACAATCAGTTGATGAGACCATCATTTTCCATTTAATAAACCTGTTGTTACCTCTTAACTAATCTGACAAACTCTATCAAAAAATCCATTGCTATGGGGTTTTTGCTCAGATCATCTTAGTATACAAGGGAAGGCCTATTTAAATGCAGGCACATTTGCGAGGAGTATGACGTGTAATTTAAGCAAACAGTATCTGACGTTTATTTTGTTGAAAAAACAAAGAGGAATGATGTAGATGGAGTGTGGTGGTTAATGTTTATTTGGCAACAGATCTTGTGTTGTGCATGTAATATGCTTCCTAGGCAGAAAGACATCCATTCTGTTAATTTCATCTTCCTTCACATTCAGAAAATATGAAAGGGTCAGAGTACTATGCATAAGCATCTGAAAAGATAATTAATCTGAAATCCTAAAAGCAACACTAGGTTTGAGCCAGGGCACACCAAGGCTTCACCATACAAGCTGTTTTCATTGGTAGGGCTTCACTTAGAACATGTAAAGCACATAATAAAGAAGCAAGTGCACTTGAGCATGTAAAAACAGCCCTTCCCTGGCCACAGATGAGTAATCATAACCTGCATCTCTTATTTTCAATACAAAGGATAGCACAAGTTGTGTCTTACTGGGACCACACAAATGTGTGGGCTCCTGGAGAGAAGTTTGCAGTAGCTTCACTCCTCCCTGGTTTTCTTACTCCTGTGCTGCACTGGGTTAAGCCAAGGTGTGGCTCAGCTTGTCCTCCAAACCTGGATCTGTGGTTGTATCCTCTTTCATATGTGTGAAATGTTGGAATGGAAGACAGGGAAAATGGCATCATGGAATGATATTTTTGGAACATTCATTAATAATTCATTCATGAATAATCATTAAAAGTATGCGATTAAAATGCATGTCTGGCTTAAAAAGAAATGATCCATAAAAGTTGTTTGCTTTGTATAACAAGCCTGATTGCTGCAAGTTTATATTATTTTGTTTCATTTATTTCCATTTGCATCCAATCTTATGGCTTTGGAAAGATCCTCAAGATGACCTACAAAATTATGAAATATTACAATCAAATATTAAAACTATAAATAATTATTAAAATTATTTAAAATTAACATGTACTTAGTACAGAATAATATACCACTGAGGGGCAGGGGAAGGAAGGAAGATTCACAGTCTGCTTAAATTGCCATCTGCTTCATCCTCCAAATGCCTGCAGGAACCAATAATTATTTCCAGAAGGTGAGGGCAAGGCTAGCCTGACAGATTTCCCTAGGGAAAGGTGCTACTAGCCCCATTACACTAACCTCTGTCAAAGAAAAGACTCAGAGCAAGGTCCTTTGCTTTATAGGTAGGCTGGTAAGGGAGAGAAAGTATTCCTTTAGATAATATGGGCCAAAGCCATTTAGTACTTTAAAGCTGTGGTGGTTAACCCCTGGCCTGGAGGCCTGACCCAGCCCCCTCCCAGCAACTTTGTCTGGATTTCCAACCAATTTTGGCAGTGTGGCAAAAACAAAACAATTAAGGTACACACAGTGCTGGGGTAGGCAGAGAGGTTTAAGCCTGATGGGAGTGCAGGTTGCTGCCTCCCGAATAATCAGGTCAACCATTTGATGAAGGGAGAGCAATAACCTTCCCTCTTCAGCTGATCTTCACAGATAAGCTGGGGGGGGGAGCTTTGTGTGCTGTACATGTATGTGTGTGGGTTGTGTGGGTGAGAGAGAGTAGGGTAGTCACACCCACTTTTCATCATACCTGCTGCTAGCATGCAGTCCCAGGAGGGTTGGCAAGGGGACAGACAAAAAAAGGTTAGCCACCTTTCTCCAAAAGGTTAAATCCAGCACTTTGAATTGGAAGCCATGGCAAGTGTTTTAGAATATCCCATTGTTGAAAATAAATGGGCAACTGCATTTTCTAACTAAAGAAAGTTTCTGGAGGGTAGCTGAGGTTTCTGGAGGAGTTGTCTTTTGCAGCAAAAACAGCTCATAATACTCTACATCTTAAAGACCAACAAATTTTATTATAGCATAAGCCTTCATGGACTGTAGGCCATCTTGATATGCACGGAGTCTGGTCCTCAGTTGTCAGATATATATACACATGGGTAAAGGAGAAAAAATGTAAATGGAGTTATATGTTAATTGAATTTAAAAGTACAGTCTGTGACAATTCAATTACAGCTTAAATAGATGCAAAATGATCCTTCACAGCAGTGCAATAACTGGTGATAAGACAATCACCAATCGCCGTAGCATTACTGATTAAAGTGACAATACAGTTAAAGATTAAAATATGTAAAATGGGCACAGTGATTGTAGCTCAGTGGTAGAGGAAGGGCCATATCTTAGTGACAGAATATCTGCTTTGCATGCAAAAGGCCCCAGGTTCGATCCCTGGCATCTCCAGGTAGGGCTGTCTGAAACCCTGAAGAGACACTACCTGTCAGTGTAGATAAGGGATTGGCTGCATGAGTCAGGTTCTTTTCAGGATCAGCTTCATGGGCCAAATCTAACAGGTTGATAGGGCCATCTACATGTCAATCACATAACATCATTATGACATCACATGATTTACAGGTGGGTTGTTCTGATTTATAGGTTGTTCTGCCTATCTGTCTAAATCCCTTGCAGAATTCCTAAGCACCTGTTACCGCTGAGGGAAGCTCATGAAAGAACCTTGTCTTTAAAAATCCAAGCTTCTTTCTCTCACTTCCCATAGCAGGGGTGGCAATACTGGTGCAGGGTAGTGACGTGCGGAAATACTTTCTCTCACACACACCCGCCACTGCTTCAGGAAGTGAAAGACAGTGCAGATTGAAAGAGGGAGTCAAGAAGGCTTGCAAAACCTGCCCTGAACTGATCTCTTCAACCTCTGTAGGGCAGCTTCAAAGATCAGCACTGAGAGGAAGAAGCAGTTTTCATCAAATAGTAACTGCTTCCCCCTCCTGGAGCAAGGCTTGCACTTACCACCCAACAGCTGATGGGTGGGACTGGGAGTGCACCTTGTTCCAGCAAAGGAGCAGTCAGGAGCCCGCTTTCAGCTCCCAGGAGTTCATTTGGAACCCTGTCTTTACCCACCCTACAACAGGTATTAGATATATCAGCTATAGGGTGGGTGGGCGTGGCTTTCCCAAAATGGCCTCATAGGCCAAATGGAGAGGCCTGGGAGGCTAAGTTTGGCCCATGGGCTGGAGGTTCCCCATCCCTAGTGTAGGCAATAATGAGCTAGATGGAACAACAGTCCGATTCAGTTTCCTGTGTTCCTATGTTCAGAGCAGCAATAATTGGTGATAAGAGAATCGTCTTAGCAATGCATACCTCAACCCAGCCAGGTTTCCCATAAATATGTTGTGGTCAATGGTACTGAAAACCCCTGGGTCAGCCAGGAGAATTAGTGACATCACACTCCCCTATCTTTCTCCTCCTGCCCATCAAAACTAGTCCTTAAGCTAGACTGATGTAGATAATCAGTTTCATCTATAAGTGAGACCCTGGAATTGTTGCCACACTCACAAGATTATCTGCTCAAATATTAAGTTCAGAAATCATTCAGTTCCAAAAGATATTGAAAGATTCTACCTACACACACCCCAGTAGAGGTTGTACAAGAAACAGCCTGAATATGCAGCAACCGCATGTCCAGCTTCCCCCTTCCCCCCTGTAATGTCTGCTAGGCTTCACTTTTATTGTGACATCACGATGCACTGCTTTCACCTTGTCTCCCATCAGTGGCAACTAGTGATACAGAGAGGAAGGACATTTTGTAATGGATGTTACAGAAAGGGCTGCTGTTAATGGCAACCAGTTGTGCCTTTAGTATAAAGTCTAGTTTTGCCATAAATCCCTCCTCTCAAACCCCTGAGTCTCTCCATATGTGAGTGCACATAAGGTTCTCCAAATTTCTGCAGCAACCTGCAATTATTTTTTAATCCTCATGAAAATTCTGCAGCATTTAGTATGAATTTCTCCTAATAAGCACATTTTTGCATGCAGTTTTGACTAGCGTACACATTTTGCAAACAATTTTCCTAATGCATATGTGTTATTTTCACTAATGTATTCATTTTATGCACAGTTTTCCCTAATATATGCATTTTTGGTAAGCATTGCCTGGTGGGAGAACTGTATCACAAATTTTGGATAAGTGCAAATTTTGAAGGATGGCTGTGTTTTGGTTCTCATATTGTTTCAGAAAGTGCAAATTTGGCTTTAAATGCAAACTGAGTCAAATGTCTTCTCCATCCCTAATTAAGTGAAATATTAGCCCCCTACCTACAGATTAGCTTCTGCTACAACAGTACCATGACATTGTGCAATGGTAGCTGCAACTCAGTCTTGTGCCTGAGGAATGGTGCACCCTATATACTGCTCTGTGGTTTGATTAGGTTAGCATCACTTTAAAGGCCTATAGGATGCCTTGCAAATAGGCAGTACCTAGATCCATTTCAGTCTGGTTTCAGACCTGGTTATGGGACGGAGGCAGCTTTGGTCACCTTGGTAGATGACCTACGCAGAGAACTAGACAAGGGGAAGTGTGTCCCTGTTGGTTCTGTTGGACCTCTCAGCGGCTTTCGATACATCGACCATGGTATCCTTCTGGGTCGCCTTACCGGGATGGGACTTGGGGGCACCGTTTTACGATGGCTCCGTTCCTTCCTGGAGGGTCGAACCCAGAAGGTGGTGCTGGGGGATTCCTGTTCGACTCCTTGGTCGTTGGCCTGTGGGGTCCCTCAGGGTTCAGTTTTGTCCCCCATGCTATTTAATATCTACATGAAACCGCTGGGAGAGGTTGTCCGGAGGTTTGGGGTGTTGGATGTTGTATCTGGCGCAAGCAGATGCCCAGGATGCAGAACAGAATAGTGACAGGCTAGATCCCAGTTGAAGCTCTCAGCCAGACAAGACATAGGTTTTTAAGAGTCACTTTTACTGACATGAAAAGTTTCAGGATACAATTACAAGCTCTTTCTCTCTACTAACAAACTCCTTGACCCCCACACCGACAAGTGTCTGCTGGCCCTCTATATAGATAAGGCCAGCTGCCCGAGCCTAGGTTTCTTAGCAACGTGTCCTTGAAGATGGCTCGAGCTCTACCAACTTTCGCTGCTAAGTCACGTAGCTCACTTGTGGAAATTTAACCTCTGCTTTCTCGGTTTAATAGCCAACAATCCCCCACCTTAAATTTCCACATTCAGCCAGTTACATTTCTCTTCCATTTACATGTGTTACATTTTTCATGTCATTACATTTACATCATTTGGTTTTATACTTCTGATACATTTCCTTTTATTTCAGTTTACATCACTTTCATTTGTAAGACAGTTACTCCATTGCAATCTCAGCATTATTGTCATTATATTTCATTACTCTTCATGATTTTCATCATCCCACTTTTTCCAGTCACTGAAGTCTATATGTTTAATGGAATTTATTTTAAATCTAACAGGTGGAATACCTTTTGTTGTTCTCTCTGATCTGCGTGGTTGTATTTCTGCCTTAGTGTCTGTGTTTGTGTCAGGCGATTCCTCTGTTTCTCTCTCAGAGTTAGAACTCAATTCACTACTGCTGCCTGTTTCTTCTTGTTTTATTGGTACTGTGTCTGCCTGTTCTTGTTCATTACTACCTTCAGTGTTTCCCAACTCCACATATGTTTTCTCTTCCCAGTCCTGCTCTATTGCTTGCACGCTTCTGCTTAACACTACAGACCTTTGTTTTGGCAGCCATATTCTGTAATACGTGTTTTCAAATCCCAGCATGTACCCTTTGTCTGCTCTCCTTTGCAGCTTCCCTGTCCTTTTATTTTTGGGAACATGTACCCAGCATTCTGCTCCAAACCTAATCAAATGGTTTAATCTGGGTTTTCTGTCATACAATTTCTGATAAGGAGACATTCCAGTGGCCTTATGGAATATTCTGTTTTGAATGTAAGCAGAATACAGAACACACTCTCCCCAGAAACCTTGTGTTAAAGAGGAGTCACATAGCATTGATCTTATTGAGTCCTGAAGCAACCTGTTCCAGCGTTCAGCTAACCCGTTCTGATGAGGACTATAAGGGCCTGTTAACTCCTGTTTTATTCCTCTTTTATCCAAGTATTCAGTAAAAGAGTGTCCTAAGAACTCTCCTCCTTGATCTGATCTTATTCTCTGTATTTTGACACCAAACTGCACTTCAATTTTTGTAATAAATCTTTTCAGATTCTCTGCAGCTTCACTTTTAGCTTTTAGTAAATAAACAGTGCAGAATTTTGAAAAATCATCAACTATTGTCAGGAAATATCTTGCACCCCCCTGAGTAGGTTGAAATGGCCCCACTAAGTCCATGTGTATTAATTGATAAGGTGCATTTGTACTGGGCATGGCTTCTTTGTTCTTTGCAGCCACAACTGCCCTAGTTTGTTTACACACGTGGCAGTCTACATATTTTTCACAGTTTCTCAATGTCACATCATTACTGTTCTCTGTTGTTTTCACCACATTTTCATATCCTATATGGCCTAGTTTTCTGTGCCATAAATGAACACAATTATTATGGGGTTTCTTATTAGCACACATGAGTACATGATTTGTTTGTTTCACGTGTAAGAAGAACAATGAGTTCCTCACTATTCCTTTCATGAATATTTTTCCTCCTCTCATTACATGCACTGAACCCCTTTTGAACATTACTGTGAACCCCATTTCATTGAGTTTCGACACAGCCATAATGTTACATTCGATATCAGGAACAAACAGCACATCTGTCATAATGGTATTGAAACCTGCTAATTTCACTGTACCCCTACTTTTGATCAGTTTCTTAGATCCATCAGCCATTATTACATGATCCTCTACGTCACAAAATGTATGAAACATAGATTTATCTTTGATTATACTATTTGTTGCCCCACTGTCAATTGCCCATAAATCTTTACAGTTATTTCCCTGCTCATTGTTAATACATTGCTTATTCTTACTAGCATCGATCACCTGTACACATGGTTTTCTTCCTCTTTCTCTTCTTCTTGCTTCACAATTCCTTTGAAGATGTTGCTTGGAACCACAAAAATAACATGCCTTTTGTCCATACAGTCTCTCTTGTGCAGCTTTGTTGTTCTGCTTTTCCACGTTGTGTTTAGACTCTGTCTTTTCCTGCTTTGCCATTTCCTGCCTCCTTTGAAATTCTTGTAAAAGTTTTCCTTCAATATAATCCATATTGAGATTTGCATCGTCCATTGCTTCCAAAGAGCTCACCAGACTATCATAACTTGAATCTAGTGAAGCTAATGTGATATACACTTTTTGCGTTTGAGAATGTTCAATTTCACGTTCTGACAACTCAGTAAACAGTCTGTTTATTTCCAACAAATGCTCTGACATGGTTGTATCTCCAGATAAGCACATCTGGTACAATCTTCTGGCAAGATATATTTTAGAACTGGCAGTCTTTTTCACATGAATATTTCTTAAAGTTTCCCAGGTTTCCTTAGCTGTTGTTGCATCACGCACGTGCAGTAATTGAGAATCATCAATAGCAAGAACAATTAACGCCTTTGCCCTCTCATCCAGCCTTCTCCAATCTGCTGGAATAGGCACCCCGGCGGGTGGGTCTTCTGCGATAGCTTTCCACAGGTCTTCTTTCACTAGAAAAGCCTGCATTCTCTGTTTCCAAGTGCCATAATTTTTCCCTGTCAGCCTTTCCAAAGGAATCCCGGCCGATAACGTAATAGACATACTTTCACTTTTCACAGTTCACCACCTTTGTAATTAGAGCTTCTCACCTCTGTCCTTCAGTCAGGTTTTGTTTTTCCCACGGCTCTCTCACAGCTTTCAGCTCAGCTTTCGGTTTCTCCGTCTCTCTGCTGTTTTACTCGCTGGTCTGCAGTTCTGGCTTTTCTCTGCCGCTTTTCTGCAATCCTCAGCACCAGGTAACCATCAGCACCAGGTAACCAACCTCTGCTACCACTTGTTGGATGTTGTATCTGGCGCAAGCAGATGCCCAGGATGCAGAACAGAATAGTGACAGGCTAGATCCCAGTTGAAGCACTCAGCCAGACAGGATATAGGTTTTTAAGAGTCACTTTTACTGACATGAAAAGTTTCAGGATACAATTACAAGCTCTTTCTCTCTACTAACAAACTCCTTGACCCCCACACCGACAAGTGTCTGCTGGCCCTCTATATAGATAAGGCCAGCTGCCCGAGCCTAGGTTTCTTAGCAATGTGTCCTTGAAGATGGCTCGAGCTCTACCAACTTTCGCTGCTAAGTCACGTAGCTCACTTGTGGAAATTTAACCTCTGCTTTCTCGGTTTAATAGCCAACATGGGGTTCGGTGCCATCAGTATGCAGATGACACCCAACTCTACTTCTCCTTTCCACCTAATTCCAAGGAAACTGTCTCAGTTCTAAACCATTATCTGATAGCAATGGTGGACTGGATGAGGGCGAACAAGCTGAAACTTAATCCAGACAAGACAGAGGTGTTCCTAGTCAGTCGAAAGGCAGATCAGGGAATAGGGGTTCAGCCTGTGCTGGATGGGGTTACACTCCCCCTGAAGATGCAGGTTCGCAGTTTGGGTGTGCTCCTGGACTCAGCCTTAAACCTGGAGGCCCAGGTTTCTGCGGTGGCCAGGAATGCTTTTGCACAGTTAAGACTAGTGCGCCAACTGCGCCCGTTCCTGGAGTCATCTGATCTTGCTATGGTGACACATGCCTTAGTTACATCCCGCTTAGAGTACTGTAATGCGCTCTATGTGGGGCTGCCTTTGAAGACTGTTCGGAAACTTCAGTTAGTGCAACGAGCTGCAGCCAGAATGTTAACTGGGTCTGGTTACAGGGACCATACAATTCCCCTGCTGCAACAGCTCCACTGGCTGCCAGTCTGTTTCCGGACACAATTCAAGTGCTGGTGTTGACCTATAAAGCCCTATACGGCTTAGGTCCAGGCTATTTGTCTGACCGTATCTCCCTATATGAACCTGCCCGGGCCCTGAGATCTTCAGGAGAGACCCTTCTCACGATCCCAACACCTTCACAAGTGCAACTGGTGGGGACATGAGATAGGGCCTTTTTGGTGGCTGCCCCTAGGCTCTGGAACTCCTTCCCTAGGGAGGCAAGAATGGCCTCCTCTGTGCAGTCCTTCCGCCGACAGCTAAAGACTTTTTTCTTCCGGCAGGCCTTTGGAACTGAAGGCTTTAAGGGTAGTGACTGAAGAGGATGCTGTATGTTATTGTTTTGCCTGTATGTTCCTAAACTGGGTTGCAGTATTTTAAGTGTATATCTAATTGGTTTTAACATCTTAATAGTTTAATCCTGTTTTAATGCTGATTTTATATGTTTATATGTTTTATATTTTTATAGGTTCTTCATGATATGTACTTATTTTATCTGGAAGCCGCCTTGAGTTCCAGTTTGGAAAAAGGGCGGGGTATAAATAAAGATGATAATAATAATAATAAAGATAATAATAATAATAATAAGTACCTTCTATCACTTCCCACTTTAACATAGCACAGCTAACTATCTTAACTACCTACAAATCAAGCCTCTTTTGGACAGAGCACCAAACCAGCAAAGAGCAGTAAATCCTGTCTGCCTGAAAGTGCTCCACTTAAACTCACAACTGTGAAATGCAGTGTGCTGGCAACCTAAAGACCTTGGCAGACAGTGATCGTGGATCTGTTTAAAGTGAATGATATTCATTCCAAGTCCCTCTCATTCTTTTTTATGTGCCACCCCAGGAGGTGTTCTTTGTCTGGTCCTAGATATTAGAGAGAACTCGCCACTGCCCCTTTGGCCTCTCTCGCCCAGCCTTGCTCTGTAGTTCTGCCAGAATATGAGATTATAGCAGATTCAGCTGGTCTCGCCCGTCTGTCACCCTTTCAGTTTTGTTTCACTCTTAAGGCCAAATCTTCCACTTATAAAATTTGCCATTCCTTCTCTGAAGCTCAAGACCTAAGTACAGATGAACCTGAACAAGCAGCCATGCTGCTGTTGCTTTCGATGATAGTAATAACATTTTGTTATTATTGTTATTTATTCATAATCACTGTGCACTTTTCTGAATTTCATTTCCCTCTGATCCCACTTTTTACAATCCCCACCCCAAATATCTCAGTATGACACTTCATGCATCTGATTAAGTTGGCTGTAGTAATCCAGACAAGCTTATGCCACAATAAATGTGTCTTTAAGGTGCATAAGATTCTCTGTTCTTTTTACTTCAAAAAACCTAACATGTCTGCTTCTTTGGAAATAATATTTTAGTGTTCTTGGAATGTTCCAAGCATTGTAATCATTTCAGTAACCTTGTGGTAGGTCATTATTATTATACCCATAATGCAGATAGCTCAAAGAGAATGGCTTGCCTAAGACCACATAATAGATAGTGTAGGGATGCCAGAACTCTGGCAAAAGTCCGGAGTCTCCGGCCCCACCCTTGTTTTTCTCACCTCCAGCCAGAATTGCCTCCATGTTGTCTAATCTCCGGTTTTTGGCTGGAGTCTCCGGTTTTGGGGGTCCCATTTAGCTCTTTGGCTAACACCCCTTAATCTGCAGACTCTCAGCTTCAATTTAAAAAAAACATTAAGTTTCTAGGTGGTCTAGTTCCCGAGATATACACCAAAACGTCAACCGCCCCTCCGCGTGACTTCTTTTTTACATATCCTTGCTCTAGCTACAACTCCCATCAGCCCAATTCAGTGACCATGCTGGCTGGGGCTGATGGGAGTTGTAGTCTAAAAAAGTAACTTTTCAAATCTCTGGCTGTAACCCCGCCCTTTCAGGATTGTAGCCAATGAAGCCAGGGTTGTGACTTGTTGATCCAGGCATGCCTAGGCTCAACGTCAGAAAATGGTGGCTTTAAGATTTTTGCAGTTTGCGTAAGTAATATGGCTTAACTTTTTTTTCCTCTTCTGTCCAGGAGTCAGATCCTGGACTATGAAATATGAAAGTATTTAATCCAATATCTACTTTTCTGGGAGTAAAGCAATTTCTGGGAGTAAAGCATGTACCTGGAGTAAACCCCATTGAACTCCATTAGGACTTGCTTTTGAGTAGACATGGTTAGGATTGTGCTGTAAATTAATGGGACTTTTGAGTAAACATAGCGCAGACTTGTGTTTGTGTTGTAAATCTTTCTCTCTCCCTCCAACCCTATTTTTAAAGAAATTAGGCAGGGTTTATCAGTTTTTATTATGTAGGAAACTAATACTGATTTTGTTAAAAAAATGAAGTTTATTTTTATTTATTTATTTATTATTTGATTTATATCCCGCCCTTCCTCCCAGTAGGAGCCCAGGGCGGCAAGCAAAAGCACTAAAAACACTTTAAAAATCATAAAAACAGACTTTAAAATATATTAAAACAAAACATTTTTAAAAACATTTTTAAAAGCTTTAAAAACATTTTTTTTAAAGAAAAGGTTTAAAAACATATTAAAAAGCAATTCCAACACAGACGCAGACTGGGATAAGGTCTCAACTTAAAAGACTTGTTAAAAGAACAAGTTCCTTATCACTTCAGGGTACAGTTTTCCCTGGTTGAGTAAGCCCCATTGAATACATTGGGACTTGCTTCTGAGTAAACAAACATAGGATTGCACTATAAATATCTTTACAGGTTGTATAAATAATAAACATATTTGATAGTCATACTTATATAAATATTTTCATAGAATCATAGAATAGTAGAGTTGGAAGGGGCCTATAAGGCCATCAAGTCCAACCCCCTGCTCAGTGCAGGAATCCAAATCAAAGCATTCCCAACAGATGGCTGTCCAGCTGCCTCTTGAATGCCTCCGGTGTTGGAGAGCCCACTACCTCTCTAGTAATTGGTTCCATTGTCATATGGCTCTAACAGTTAGGAAGCTTTTCCTGATGTCCAGTCGAAATCTGGCTTCTTGCAACTTGAGCCCATTATTCTGTGTCCTGCACTCTGGGACAATCGAGAAGAGATCCCAGCCCTCCTCTGTGTGGCAACCTTTCAAGTACTTGAACAGTGCTATCATATCTCCCCTCAGTCTTCTCTTCTCCAGGCTAAACATGCCCAGTTCTTTCAGTCTCTCCTCATAGGGCTTTGTTTCCAGTCCCCTGATCATCCTCGTTGCCCTCCTCTGAGCCTGTTCCAGTTTGTCTGCATCCTTCTTGAAGTGTGGAGACCAGAACTGGACACAGCACTCAAGATGAGGCCTAACCAGTGCTGAATAGAGGGGAACTAATACTTCACATGATTTGGAAACTATACTTCTGTTAATGCAGCCTGATATAGCATTTGCCTTTTTTGCAGCCACATCACACTGTTGGCTCATATTCAGCTTGTGATCAACGACAATTCCAAGATCCTTCTCACATGTCGTACTGCTGAGCCAAGTATCCCCCATCTTATAACTGTGCATTTGGTTTCTTTTTCCTAAGTGTAGAACTTTGCATTTATCCCTGTTGAATTTCATTCTGTTGTTTTCAGCCCAATGCTCCAGCCTATCAAGGTCCCTTTGAATTTTCTTTCTGTCTTCCACAGTATTAGCTCTGCCCCCCAGTTTTGTTTCATCTGCAAATTTGATAAGCATGCTCTGTACCTCCTCATCCAAGTAGTTAATAAAAATGTTGAAGAGCACTAGGCCCAGGACCGAGCCCTGTGGTACCCCACTCATTACTTCCGCCCAGTTTTGTCATGCTGTGTCCCTATAAGTATCCGATTTCATACTATGATTGTACAATACTTCCTTTACATTTTAAGTATGCCTTGGGGTAGTCATGGTTCTCCATTGTTTTCATCCTGAGGGGCAGGTAGGCTGAGAGATGGTGAGTAGCCCATGGTCACCCACTACAGTTTATAGCTCATTTCCATTTTGAAAAATTAATTAAAACAATTTACATGCAGGCAAAATGTATTACGTGGATTCACACAATATGTGTAAAGCACATCCAACTCGCATTCAAAGCGCATGACTTCCCCAAAAGAATTCTGGGAAGTGTCATTTCCCCCTCACAGTTATAGTTCTCACCACTCTTAACAAACTGCAGTTCCCATGATTCTGTGGTGGGATTCATGTGCTTCAAATGGGTGTTGAATGTGCTTTAAATGAATGGTGTGGATCTGCCCTAGGTATGATGTTCATTGAAGAGTGAATTGAAAAGAACAATTTTAAAAGATACTTCTTAGTCTTACTCATTTCTCAGTCCTCTTTCTGAAGTAAAGGGTCAAATCTGTAAAAAAAAGTTTGGAGAAGCCACGTTAAAATATAAGGGCAGGTTATTCCAGGCAGGGGGTTGCCAACGCTGCTTGGATATGGATGTTTTTGCAGAAGAACCCTAGCTGAGGTTTACCAACAGCACAGTCCAAACTACATCTACTTAGAAGTCAGTCCTGTTGAGTTCTATGGGGCTTAATCCCTTAGTAAGTGTGTTTAGAATTGCAGCCTTCAGGAGCCTCCATCTTTACTCCCCAAAGCTCCCATTTAACATCTCCACAACACTAGGCTCCTTTGTCTCTGCAGTGGCCTTCTGGTGACTGCCCTGGCCTGAAGGCACTTAACCCTTCTTGCTGAAAGCAGGTAGGCTAGATTAAATGTTCCCTACCCAGGCTCCATCTTTTAGCTAAGATTTCTATCTTATTTTCCAATCAGATTTTTTTTAATTGTATGCTCCAAGCAACTGTGATTGATGCTTAATGTATCATGCTTAATGACATCACTGGGGCCCGCCCCATGACATCACTGGGGCCTGCCCTGTGACATCACTCGGGCCCACCCCATGACATCACTAGGGCCCGCCCCTCAAATCTCAGGTTTTGGGATGCTTCTGACCTGGCAACCCTAAGTGAGTTCATGGCAGAAGCAGATTTGAACTTCCTGATTCATAGTTCAGTCTTTGGGCCACTGTGCTTCACCATTTGTCTAGATACAACCCTTTAAATCCATATTTTACTGTGAAGCATTCTTTACTCTTGTGTATGAAAGACCCTGTTTTATTATAGCACCAGGAGGTTGTTCTAGATGGCCATCAAGTAGTTTGCCCTTATTGCATAGCAATTTTGTTCCTTTCCAACCAGTTTGACAAGAGAATTTGTTAACAAATTCCTCCCTCCCTTTAACCAACTCTACTACAAATTAGTGTAATTTCATCTGCAGAGCTATTAGTTTATCCATACTTCTTCCCATACTGCAGCCTTCCCATACTCCATACTTCTTCCCATACTGTTAAAATGGTAAGAGCCCATCCAGCCTCTTCTGGTGGCTTGAGAAATCATCTGCCATGTGCTTATCATGCATTTACACCAGAAATGGGGTACCGTTGATCCTCTAGATGTTAGATTTCAAGTCCCCTTAGTCCCTGTAGCCAGCATGGTCAGTGGTCAGGGATGATGGGCATTGTAGTCCAACAACACCCTCGGATCTCTCTGATCCCTCTGACCACAGGTTCCCAATCCTCTGAATAAGAAGATGCATCACAGTGTTTACCACATAACACATAGCAGCTATGTTGCCACATGCTTACTGTGGTCATTGTAAAATGGGCTGTAAATGAAGAATAGCCCTATTACTGATAGTTGTGATTTGTGTAGGGGTGCTTGCAGAATTCATTATTTGCAAATTCCAGTAAAGACCAACTGGATCCACACCTTCAGGGCTAATGATTAGTAGCCATCTTGTTGACATAGCACTTCTCTAAATATATTGTGACTCAGTGCTTGACTAAGAAATGTCTCAAATATATTTAAAATGCCTGCTTTGAGGACGATAGTGTTTAGAAGTGCATATTTTAAGAGAAAAGATGTTAAGAAATTCATACTGTGAGATAAAATTAGTTTTATTACATATTTAAATTCATATTTTTTAAAAAAAGATTCACAGATTAATGTGGACATGCGCCAAAATGGATTTATGGGTAAATGCATGCAAAAATGACACAGACCAGAAATAGTCTGATCTTTCCACCTTTAGATCTGCAGAAGAGGCCTCAAACTGCCTTCTTGCAGGGACAAATGCCTACTATCACAACCTCCATTTAAAGATGTTAAACTTTTAATTAAACACAAGAGGAGAAGAAAAACCCAGGAAAATGTTTCCAACTTGATAGAATTAAATGAGTGTTTCATTTGAACGCTTTCCCCTACCTTGCAAGCATTATACCTTAATATGGCGAAGTCCTGTGTGACAGTCTCTGATGTATTAAGTGTCGTTTTGGGAAGAAGAGAAAATTAGTTTAGATGTCCTTGAGTTGTTATTAATGTTGAAGTCCAATCTTACTTCTTTTAATACAAAACAAGTCAAACATACAAAACAAGTGAGAGAAGGGAGGAAAAACCTAGAGTGTAAATGCAGCATCTGTTTGTGGTCCATTTATTTAATGACAGGCTGGCACTGCTTTAAGGGGCTAGCAGGCAGCACACCACTCAGTCCCAGGGTTATTTTGGAATTGAATCGACTCTTTAGTTAACGTTTCACATAGTAATTCTTAGCTTAGATAACATAGCAATTTCTTTATTATTAGTTTTTACCTGACCTGTTTTCTGCTTTATGAAGAGATCTGTACAAAACAAAAGAAACTGCAGATATACATAAAGTTTTAAAATTTAACAGTGAACATTTTTTTTGGCAATGTAAGTGTGTAGTAACTGTTACTAAAAAACTAAAACTTGGAGCCATCTTTTTACTGCTTCAGCTTTCCTGAACCATGATCCAGTTTATGTGCCATTGAATGACTTTGGGATAAGATCCTGAGCATGGATATGCAATCATGTAAAATTATCTATAATTCTATTTGTTCTGAAAGCCTTTGTCAGAGGAGGAGACTTTGACTGGCTCAGAATGTTGTGACTTTAAACAACTAGTTAGGTATACTTAGACATTATTGGAACAACTAAAGACAGCTAGTAGAATGATCGGCAGGAGGATTAGATTATTCACCTGAACTGCACACCAAGTGAATGAACCAGCATGGTGTAGTGGTTAGAGTGGAGAGATCCAGGTTCAAATTCTCACTTGGGGACAATGCGTATTAAGAAAACTTGGCCCAGTTGTCCACCTACTAGGGCTGTTGTGTGGATGAAATCAAGTGGGAAAGGACCATGCAGGATCTTGATCTTCTTGGAGGAAGAGTGGGATATTAAATACATGAATAAATAACATGTTCATAGGAGTGGAGGATTTGGGGGGTTAACCCTTTCACATCTGATTCTACTAATGCGGCCTATTTATTGCTTCAGAAAAAAGAAACAGAAATTGTCCCTCATTAAAGGAAAACTGTAGTACCCATCCCCAGCAGGACACAGGATTTTCTAGATGTTCCTATCTCTATGGAAAAGTGAGAAAACAAAAGTAAACAGAAAGCAGGAAGGGAAATGACCACACTACCCTGTGATATCCACAATTGGGTTGGAGCTTTGAATGCTGGCAACAGTGCAAACAAATTATTATTATTATTATTATTTATTACATTTATACCCCGCCTTATGGCCAAAAGGCCCTCACAAATGAACCTGGGGGCATTCTCTGTGCAAAGGGGAGATTGTTTGATCCGGAATCAAAAAGGATACAGTTCCATGTATAATACTTTGGGGCAAACACATGTAGACACACACATGCAATCAAGTGGACATAATTCAGCTTTACGCATGTTAAGCAGAACTATGTATGAGTGGATCCTAATACCTGAATAGGCCTTCTGTAGGGCTAGACTACTCTATCCTTTACCAATGCCATTCCCTCTGCTAATGCAAAGAGCATTTGCAGAATCTGATAAGAAAGAGTTTGTGGCTCCTGACTCACTAGTTTACAGTTGCAGTGTTGTGTTATGACCTGGAAATAAGTGCTATGCAAAACTAAGCACAGTGTGGTTAGATAGGAAGCAGAAGAGAGAAGCAGTGGAGAAGAAGGGCATGGAGCATGTCAACAGCAGCTGATGTGCAAATGGATTGCAATCAAGACATAATAAAGGCAGGTTGGACAAAAATCTGTACATGTTTTTGATCAGTGAGAAGGAAATCTGGGCCTTAGCAAAGTTTACTCATTTAATTCTAAGCTGGGGAGTAGGTATTGTGTTGCAAAGCAGTGTGTTTGCAAACAAAGTTGGTAATCCTCATAGAAAGCCTTCTGGTGCATTTTTATAGAGGAGCTGAACTTTTGAAAAGAAACAGATACAGAATAAGTCACCATGAAATGAAAGCTAATGGAAACTCTACTGTGGTGGAGACTGAATGTTAAAAGAAGAAGAGCTTGGGACCAGAGATACATGTTGGGTCGGGAAAAATCTGTTTGGGAGACATTTGTTATATGATGATTGATTGATCTGACAATTTGAAAGATTCACCTTTTTGTTGTTGTTGGCAGTGGTTGACTAGGGCCACATCCGCACCATACATTTAAAGCAGTCTTATACTACTTTTACATTCATGGCTTCCCCTAAAGAATCCTGGGAAGTGTAGTTTGTTAAGGATGCTGAGAGTTGTTAGGACCTATAAATGCCTAGTAACATTTTGACTTGGTAGAGCTGCAATTTTTAGTTTTGCTGTTTTCATGACAATAGGACTTGTACAACACTTATTTAGGAAAGTGTGCCATTACAGAATACCTTACACACACACAACAATAAATTATTCTCTGTACATCTATGGACAGAGGAAGAGATTCCATGTAAGAGGCCTATGTATGAATTTCATGTAAGATTGACTCCATACCTATTATTTAGAAATTAAGCCATATCACATGATGACATAAGTTTTTGAATTCATGTAGTTTTTATTTTGTAAAAGGCTATTTTATCTCATGATAAAGAAATGGTAAATACATCTGCTTGGATGTTGATTTCTACAAACTGGAGGAAAATAAGAACCAACTGTTGAGAAGGGGATTATGAAACTCAGAGATATAGTGTACATGGTTAAATTAACTTAAGTAAGGGTTAGAAAGAATAGGAAGGAAAACAATGTCTCTGTAGAGAAATGGAGTTGGTTATGAGCTGGAGTAACAAAGTTCAGGGAAAATGCACAATTTATTTTTCATTTCATTTTCATTTCATTTTTAATTTGTATACCGCCTTTCTATATCACTGCACTCAAGGTGGTTTACAACCATAGAAATGACAAAAATATACAGAAGTAATCATACTATCATATTATAATTGGACTCGATGGCCTTGTAGGCCCCTTCCAACTCTACTATTCTATGATTCTATGAAAATATAAAGTAATACAAAATAAGCTTAAATAACAAATGTTACAAAAATACGCAATAACACATGTACAAGTGTAGCACAAGTACATATTACTCTTAAATAAACCCAATATCAGTCCCTTCTGCTTCTAACATACATATCATACTTCTAACATATGTAACATATTTTGGACACATAATGAGAAGACATGATTCACTAGAAAAGACAATGCTGGGGAAAAACAGCAGGGAGTAGAAAAAGAGGAAGGCCAAACAAGAGATGGATTGATTCCATAAAGGAAGCTGTGACGCCCTTCCCTGGCTCTCCCTGTCAGGTTCGTACCTGCGCGTGGCTACTGCCTGTCACTAGGCACCACCAGGGACTCCACCAGTCCAGACTGTCCTTTTTTATTGTTTCTCTCCCCGCTCTAGCACAGATCTCAACAGATCCCCCTGCTAGGCAACCACCAGTCACGTCCTAATACTAGTATTCCCAGAGACTCTGAATACTGGTATTGTTATTCTCTTCACCGCTGCCACCATTTGTTACAGTTCCCCTTCAGCCTTGGTCATTACCTTACCCTCCCTTCTGGTCTGTGAAACCCCAGCCAAGGATCAGGCCTTTGGTAAACCAAATTAAGTATTTATTAAAGATAACAAAGCTAACAAGATTAACAAGATTTCTTCTTAAGGCACATAAGCATATGGTTTTACTCAATACTAATCCGAACTCCACCCCCCTCCTTCTCCACTCTCTCCTGGCAAACAACTCTTTAAACCCCACCAAGCAACCCACTCAGTTTCACCTCATCCACCACCACCACACAGATTCCACTGTCTCTCTTCCTTTTATACGTTCAGCCATTTTAAACACTCAGCCAATCATCTAGCATTCTACTGCCCATTCACTCCCCCTCCTCTTTCACTCCACTTACCATGTATCTTCTAAACAACCAACACTTACCATATATACATTAATATAGGAACATCACAGAAGCCACAGACCTGAACTTACAAGATCTGAACAGGGTGGTTCATGACAGATGCTGTTGGAGGTCACTGATTCACAGGGTCACCATAAGTTGTGATCGACTTGAAGGCACATAACAACAACAGCAACAAACATACATATCAGTCACTTCTGCTTCTAACTTTATCCATTGCTGAATTCACTGTAATATATCTCAGTCTGTTTTAGTTTATAGTAATTTGTATATTAGCTTGCACAGAATATCCCCCTCCCCCACATGCCCCCTAAATCTGTTCTGGTGATTCCTCCAACCCTCCAGAGCAGATTTAGGGATGACATGGGGCATGCACAGGGAGAGGAAAGGTGGTTCCTGTTGAACAAGAGAAGTCGTTCTACTAACACAATTATTGAGTTGAATACTGCCCTGTGGCTATTAAAGTAATATCATGATATATGAATAGTGCAGATGTGGCCAAAGAATCTTAGGGTTGTGGTGGATAGCTTGATGAAAATGTTGACTTAGTGTGCAGCTGCTTGTCCTGATTCATTGTAATGTCCATCACCAGGGGAAGCTGACTGTCCAAACAAGATGGACAGAACCTTTCACATGAACCAAGGTGCTGTTTCAGGACCATGGTTAGCAGTCCTGCAGCTGACTTATAAAAAGCAAGCTGTCCCAGGTTTGCCTTGCAGCAACTGACAGAGGTGGAAATGGAAATGGACTGCCTTCAAGTCGATCCCGACGTATGGCTACCCTATGAATAGGGTTTTCATGGTAAGCGGTCTTCAGAGGGGGTTTACCATTGCCTCCCTCTGAGGCTAGTCCTCCCCAGCTTGCTACAGCTGCACAAGCCAGTCCCTTCCTTGTCCGCAACTGCCATTTGGGGGCAACTGGGCTCCTTGGGACTATGCAGCTTGCCCACGGCTGCACAGGTGGCAGGGCATGTAACCCCTGAGCCACTCACTGTGCGGTGATCTTTAGCTGGCTCTTGACACCCAGGAGACACGAGTGGTGATTTGAACTCACAGATTCTGGACTCCCAGCCAGGCTCTCCTCCCCACTGTGCTATACCAGCTTACCATGAAATCCCTATTCATAGGGTCGCCATATGTCGGGATCGACTTGAAAGCAGTCCATTTTCTACTGACCGAGATAGCAGAGATTAAAACCCTCCCCCTCCCCCAGACTGGTGCCTTTTTTCTGCAGCCATTGACTTTTTCCATGCAGTGGGGTTCCTCAGGTCTTCTGAGAAGTCTGTAGGCCAGTTATCAAAGTCCAGTGGCAGGAATATCATCTCAGAGTTCACGGGATGACATGCAGGCTCCTGTGCTAGTATAGCCACATACTAGAAATCTATAATTGGAGTCCAGGGTCAGGATACCATAGTGAAAAAGCCAAGCTCCATGTTGGGGACCATTAGAAAATAAATTCAAAGTAAAAGTGCTTTTGTACTAATCCGTGGTGTGACCACACTTAGAATACTGTTTACCGTTCTGGTTGCTGCACCTCAAAGAGGAATGGTGGAGCTGCTGGAAAAGGGGCAGAAAAGTGCATCAAAAATGACCAAGGGGCTGGAGAAAATCTCTTATAAAAAAAACAGTTACACCATTTGGGCCTTTTAAGTTTACCAAAAAAAGGCACGTAAGGGGGGGGGGTATGATAGAGATGTACAATACTCATGGTGTGGAGAAAATGGATAGTGTAACCTTCCGCCCCCCACGTTTCTCATAACAGTAAAACCCAGGGTAATCCAGTGAAGTTGAATGGTGTGAAATTCAGGACAGACTAAAGGAAGTACTTCTTCACATGGTTCATAGTTGAACTATGGAATTCTTAACCCTAGATGTAGCGATGGCCACCAACTTAGCTTCAAATAGGGATTGGATAGATGTATGAAGGATAAGGCTATCAATAGCTGTTCACCATGATGGCTATATATTGCCTCCATTAGCATTGGCAGCATGAATAAGAATCACTGGATACATGCATTACATAATGCTATTACACTCATGTCCTACTTGTGGGCTTCACAGAAAAATCTGGTAGACCACTGTGGAACAGGATAGTGATCAGGATCAGTGATCAGGCCTTTAGGTTCCTCTTATGTTCTTGACATTGATAGCAGCAATTGTTTTCATATAATCATAGACTTGGAAGCAGGTCCAACCTCCTGCTCAATGCAGGAATCCAAATTAAAGCATATGCAACAGGTGCCTGTCCAGCTGCCTCTTGAATGCCTCCAGTGTTGAAGAGCTCACCATCTCCCTAGTAATTGGTTCCATTGTCGCACTCTTTTCTTCTCAAGGCTAAACATGCCCCAGCTTTAATTAAAATACTAAAACCACATGAAAATGTTAGAAACACATAACTACTAATTTCATAGAAATGCAGGAGGGTCTCATATACTGGGTCAGGTCCCTCCAGCTCAGTATTGTGTACATTACCTGGCAACAGGTCCCTAGGTTTCAGACCGGACTCTTTCCCAACTCTACCTGCAAATGCTGGGGATTGAAGCTGAGACCTTCTGTATGTAAGCAAGTTTTCTTCCACAAAGCTACAGCCCTTCCCTACCTTCTATATCCATGCCTACCAAAATGCCTTGAACCCAGCCCATTGTCCTAAAGGAGGATCATTACACAGTTAACTGCATGTCATACCCTGAAATCCTTTGAGAGATTTTCCAAATGATGTCTGATATAACTCATCAGTCCTTACTTCTTCCCCTTGCTTCTTGCATTAGTTATGGAGTTACGTTATATTAAATTCCACTCATATCATAGCTAACTCCTTTAGAGGCTGCTAATTTGTAAGATTGGCATCATAATCTTGGCATCCTGTTAGTGTTAGCATCTTCATTAATATTCTGGCTGTTAATATTCAGTAGTAATTACTGAAAGTTTCTATCATCCAGAAGAGCCATCGCTTCAACAGGGTCCAGAGCATCAAGAGATTGCTACTGAGAAAATAAAAAATTATGGTATTTACTGCCAACAAACTTTAATTGAGCCAGCAAGGGGGTGGAAAGGCAGAAAATTGCAGACTTTAAAATGTGTAAAGAACTTGCAAAATAGAAGGACTGGTAAATGATTTATCTACTGTAAAAAATACTTACAATTATTATTATTGTGACTTACGTTAACACATTAAAAGGAGCAATCTTTTGTGACTGTTACTTATTCATGGTAACTTTTAGACAGACAAACTGACAAAAACAATGACGTATACGTTTCTATATGTAGACGTATCTTAATATGTCTGAGAACCAATTTTAAATCATACTGACTTTCGAACTAACAGTTCTAAACAGGTAAAAGAGTGTCTGGCTTCATCTTTGAAAAAAGTAATCAGCAATCTGCCAAGATAATAAGGTAATGTGGATAATGAAAAAAGAAAACTATTTAGCACTTATCCAAAGAAGACCATGATATGCAAACACCGTACAGCCTTCCACCGCATTCGTTTTGCAGTTCAAGAGAACACCCTGTAAAAAAGTTAAGGCAATGTGCATGGATTTTAGCAGATTTAATCCAAATGACATTGATGGGATTGCATGGTTTATTCTACATGTCACAATTAATCTAGATGTAAAACCTGTTTAGAGAATATGCCAAAAATTATTTGTTTTTTGCCATCTTACAACAACCCAATCCATACTATTTCCCCTTTAAAGACTGAAATGGAAGGTTAGGAAAGCAACTTGTTCACCTTCCTCTTTTTTCTCTTCTAGCAGAGACTAGTACCCAAACTACCCTAGTACCAGGCCATGGTTTTATCGTTTTAGGCCACAATGGATGCCCCAATAGTTTGTGGCTCTGGCTGTTAGTCTTGTTATCCAGGAGCACCTGCTTTGACAAGACAGTGACATACAATAACAAATGGCTTTGGGTTGTGAATCAATTATTGGGGAGCCAAACGGTTGTAACAAATCACTAGGAACACTGCCAAGCTTTTCTGGAACACGAGAAACCAATTTTTCCTAAGCAAATAAAGAAATTTCACCTGACACATTAAATGCATCTCTTTAACCATTTTATTGCATTTTACATGTTGGCAATTGAAAACAATCATTTGTATTTATATTTAAATGCTTTTTGTCTGTTGGGCCCATATATGTTGTAATAAAATAAAAAATCTAAAACTATATATCACTTTCTTAGAAGCACCACTCTGTTCCTTCTGTATTTCATAGAATCATAGAATGGTAGAGTTGGAAGGGGCCTATAAGGCCATCAAGTCCAACCCCCTGCTCAGTGCAGGAATCCAAATCAAAGCATTCCCAACAGATGGCTGTCCAGCTGCCTCTTGAATGCCTCCAGTGTCGGAGAGCCCACTACCTCTCTAGGTAATTGGTTCCATTGTCATATGGCTCTAACAGGAAGTTTTTCTTGATGTCTAGTTGAAATCTGGCTTCCTGCAACTTGAGCCCATTATTCCGTGTCCTGCACTCTGGGACGATCGAGAAGAGATCCCGGCCCTCCTCTATGTGACAACCTTTCATGTACTTGAAGAGTGCTATCATATCTCCTCTCAGTCTTCTCTTCTCCAGGCTGAACATGCCCAGTTCTTTCAGTTTCTCCTCATAGGGCTTTGTTTCCAGTCCCCTGATCATCCTTGTTGCCCTCCTCTGAGCCTGTTCCAGTTTGTCTGCATCCTTCCTGAAGTGTGGAGACCAGAACTGGATGCAGTATTCAAGATGAGGCCTAACCAGTGCTAAATAGAGGGGAACTAATACTTCACACAATTTGGAAACTATACTTCTTTTAATGCAGCCTAATATAGCAGTTGCCTTTTTTGCAGCCACATCACACTGTTGGCTCATATTCAGCTTGTGATCAACGACAATTCCAAGATCCTTCTCACATGTCATATGGCTGAGCCAAGTATCCTCCATCTTATAACTGTGCATTTGGTTTCTTTTTCCTAAGTGTAGAACTTTGCATTTATCCCTGTTGAATTTCATTCTGTTGTTTTCAGCCCAGTGCTCCAGCCTATCAAGGTCCCTTTGAATTTTGTTTCTATCTTCCATGGTATTAGCTATGCCCCCAATTTTGTATCAATTTTGCAATGTATTTGCAATTCAATGTTATTCTGTTTGGAAATTAAAAGAGGAAAGATGGGGGAATCAAAGCTAGGATGTTTTAGATGCTTTATTTGTTAAATGTATCTCATCTCTAGTCTCTTAAACCCACTTTAGAAACACCTGAGACCAAGGGCAAGTTCCCACTGAGGCGGTAAACCTGTGTCCAGGCTGTGTCCTCCTTTAGACTGAAGGTCAGGGCTTACATGATTTACTATTTATCCATTTCATTTATGAATCACTTCCTTTGAGGCATTTTGAAGTGATACAATAAAAACATGAAACAATGACATATATAAAAACATTTTAAAAAACCACAGTTGCATATAAAAATACAAAACCTGCATGTATAGAATCATTTTCAAATCCAATACAGATACCAGCTGGGATAATAATCTCCACTTACTTAAAGAAGAAATTCTTCAGCAAGCACCTAAAACATCAATGGGAGAGAGTTCTATATTTTTTAAATTCCTGCACATTTTTTTTTTAAAGTCCTAGGAATCCAGTGAAATCCAGTGCTGCCATTCTGCTTGCGGGATGGCATTTGATCCAGCAGACT
Organism: Rhineura floridana; assembly: GCF_030035675.1. NCBI lineage: Eukaryota > Metazoa > Chordata > Lepidosauria > Squamata > Rhineuridae > Rhineura > Rhineura floridana. Next base: position 6,953,014 of record NC_084481.1, on the reverse strand, counting down.
CATCCACTAACTTAAGGTGAGGCAAATTCTGCCAATTCCTTCTTCCCCTGCATCCCCTGAACATTTGTTCCAGAGGGCTGGGGAACCCTCCTGAACAGTATGGAAGATGATGTGGGAGGCTGCAAGGGGGTAAAGGTCTCCCTGTAGCAAAAACTGTCTCCCCTGTTCTTAACGTTACTGGACATTTCCACTGGATCAGAAGCCATTCTGCAAACAATGGTGTTAATGAGAAAGAAAGAAGGGATCTAACCTGACATGCCAATTTTCTATGTTCATGGAATAGGTTTGAATGGAGGCAAGCCCCCACCTATAGATTGAAGTGGTACATACTGCCTAGACCAAGAATCACCACTCCAGTGAAAACTAGGCCTGGGGGACCAGGCACTTCAAATTTGTTTTGAAGATTTTTGAGGCACTGAACAAATTATCTTTTTAATTGATAAATTGGATAATTAATGGATAATTTCACAAGCCTTTTTTTGGGGGGGTGACTGGTCTAGTACAATCAAGATCAGCTAAGAACACTATAGTGATAGCTGAATAAGGAAAGGAGTGCAATAAGTAGCTCTAACTCTAGCTTTAGAATTTTCTTTCTCCTGAGAACCACCAAACCATGAGCTTCAACACCACCTTGAAACCAAAGCTGTATTAAAAAATGCTGCTTTTCTTTATATCAACAGGAAAAATTACATAATCATCTTCAAAGCCATTGTACACTACTGAGATGATCTTCCCAAATCTATCCTGGAACACTTTTTTGTCCAATAGCCTTTTTTTGAACTGATTATTAATTATTAAGGTTTGTTGAAGGGTACTTTTAGTAGTTTGATATGCACAAAGTGACCTTATGACAGGAGTGGGGACCTGTGGCCCTCTAGATGCTGCTGAACTTAGTGCCCATCATCCCTGCCTATTGACAATGCTAGCTGGGGTGTTGGAGTGAGCGACATCTGGAGGACCACAGGTTTCTCACCACTGCATTATAACAATCTAGAGATAAGGGCTTCACTTAGCTTTCGTATGATACACAACAAGTGCAGATGTATTTTGCCAAAAACATTTCAATTCTAATTTCCTCCATGGTACCCTAGAGCAGACTTAAGCAGAGTACTCATTTTGTTCTCCTTTGATAAAAACAAAGTTATCACCATGATAACTAGGGCTACAATGTTTAGTTGATCATTATATTAGACTAAAAACATTTTTATTGATCAAAAAGGTGCTTTTGATGAACTGAACAGCAGTTTTTGAATTTTTTAAACGTATTTACAAATCCAAAAGGGTATAGACATCCAAGGCCTCAGGGGGTCTTAGACCTCTTATTTTTTGGAAGCCAGGTCCCAGCAGGGTTCCTATGACTGCAGCATCCTACAAGCCAATAAGCATGAAAGAAGAGCGGGCTGGCCACAGATAAGAGTTTTCTTCCTTGTCCTTTCCTGCTAATTGGAACCAATCGGAGAGAAAGGAGTTGAGTCAGCCGTTGAGAAGACTTCTTAGTAGCTAACACACTCCCCTTTCATGCTGATTGGCTCCTATGGAAGTCTGTTGTTATGGGAGAAGGCATTAACAAAGATCTCATTCTCAACCCAGCAGTGAAAAAAGGGGGAGGGGGAACATGTGAATCCTGTTAATAGTATCCCGTATACACCATCCAGCAGTTTGGCAGCAGCAGGAGAAAAACATGTAGAAAGTGAATTCAGTAATTCAAGCAATCTCCCTGACAGTGAGAAAGGACAGTCATATGGTGACAGTGATAAAGAACTAGAAAGCAGTATTCAAGCCTGGCAAGATTATTCTATAAACTTAGGACATTGCATGATCTTAGAGTGTGGCATGGCTGTGACTATCATGAAGGGACCCTGCACTTCTAAATTTGCCACTACGCTTACTGTTCTCTGTAAAGTAGCACACATGATCTCCTTGCACGGGTAGCATGCCTGTTCTGTGATATGATACTTCCTGTGGCTGAAACATGCATTAAGTGAAAACAGTGAAAGAGTATGAAATGATGGTGACAGCTCAAGTTGTTATTTTTTGCCCTTTTCACAGTAGAACTGTGGCACTGAATATTAAACACTGAAGTTACGGCCCCAGAGGATTAGTTTTCAGTACTATGGTTGAGCATTGTGGTGATGAAGTATTGTGCAGAGCATTACCAGGGGCAAGTTTCATAATAAACATTTAATGTTTACCTATTCCAAATGAAAGAGGGAACATATGCCTTTGCGTCATCACGTAGTAAAATTTGATTATACCGTATCATAAGGGAAGTTGTTTAAGATAAGGGCAATTCTTTCACATTTGGTTTGTGCTGTCGCATACCAAATTTGATTGGCTACATCATAACAGCTTGATATTATCACAATGCTCCCAGATTGGCTAGACCACCTTTGGTTTGTGCTGTCACATACCAAATTTGATTGGCTACATCATAACAGCTTGATATTATCACAATGCTCCCAGATTGGCTAGACCACCTTTGGTTTGTGCTGTCACATACCAAATTTGATTGGCTACATCATAACAGCTTGATATTATCACAGTGCTCCCAGATTGGCTAGACCACCTTTGGATTGTGATGTCACATACCAAATTTGATTGGCTACATCATAACAGCTTGATATTATCACAATGCTCCCAGATTGGCTAGACCACCTTGGAATAAGCTCCTATTTAAAGAAAAAAAATACAGTGAAACAGATCAGAGAAAGAAACAGTTTGCCACACTTGAGAAGATGTTCTCAGGGCTTAGGGCCCCAGTCCTAGGAGATACAAGCTTCTCAGCAAAGTACTTAACCAGCACAGATATGATTTCTGGTACAGCACAGACCAACCAAACCAAAGTCAATCCAGACGCAAGGTCCAGAAACAAGCCAAGATCAACATCCTAGAGCAGTGGTTCCCAACCTGGGGGCCGGGACCCCCAGGAGGCCCGTGAAGTAATCCAGAGGGGGCCGTGAACAGTAAAGAAATGAATTATTTATTATTATTTTTAAAAAAGTCTTCACTCCCTCTACACTGTCTGCTTTCCACTGCCACTGCAGATGACACCTCCCCCTTGCTCCAAACAAGAGGGGAGGCCTTTTGCTGAAGTGCCAGAGCATCTTTCAGGCACACTAAGGGCAGGCATCTGCCTATAAAATACATGGCAGATGCCAAAGGAGGCTGAGGGTGGGGCTACTAGGAAGAAGAGGGGCTTACTATCACTGATTCCCGTCTCCTTGCACTGCCGCTACTGGCAACGCCCTTGCTTAGAATGAGAGGAGAGGGCTTTTTGTGAAGCAAAAAGAAGCAAGCCTGCAAAGAAAGGCTGCTTTCCCCCTTCCTTCCTGGCAGCCAGTCTGCCTCCCTGGGGGGAGGGGGTGACAAAAAATTTTCAGCTTATAAAGGGGGTCATGTGCTCATAGAGGTTGGGAACCACTGTCCTAGAGTATTCTGTCAGGTATCAAGGACACACAACTACAGTCAGGCAACAAGGAACTAGAGACCCATGTTGTTTTCAGTAACTAGAAGGCTCAAGAGGAAGGCCTTATATCTCCTGGCCTCCTAAACCACACCCTCACCACAGTTGCTGGCAGTGAAGGAGTATCAAGAAGTGCTTGTGAGAAGAGCCCTTACTCACAGAGATGCATACTGTGTTGTCGCTCTTTGGCCTGGCTGCTTCTGATTCTGGTGCTCTTGTGGACTGGGTGGGGATGGCTCCACTTCCTTCTCTGACATTTCCAGGGGTTCTTCAGCAGGTATCAATGCAGAGGGCACCTCAAGGGTAACCAGTGGATTCAGTGTTGTGCAGCGATGAAATGCTGAAGCGATATGCCCAAAGAATAATGCGCCAAACAATCCAGAAAGCCCTCGAACGTAGAATAATGACGGACAACAGCAAGTTATGTATAGATGGATCTTTACTGATCCTTAAGACAAAGGTTACAATACAATTCTCTTACTCCGACTAACATCCCTCACACCTTGCGATTTCTCTCCCAAGGCTTTATACACTTTCGGTTCAGTGCCAGCTGCAGTTTGTCCTTGGACAGCAGCACAGTTTTAACCCATTACTTGTCTTTCTGGAAACACTTTACTGTCCAGAAGCCTACATTCAGTGGGCCCTGCCTGCTCCTCCTCAAGGTCCTTGACCTGTGGGTGTCTTGCTTGACCTGTGAGGACTTAGTAACTGGCATCAGATCAGGGCTAGCATGACATAGATACAAACTGAACACCACATGAAAAAGGTAAGGAAGGAGAAGTGCTTTGTTTTGTGAAACCCCACTCTCTGCTACTGCCTAATGAAAATAGTAATTTACTAATAGAACCTTGAGAGGAATCAGTGGAGATGAGAACTGAAATGTTATTCAGGATTACTGAGCAATCTCATATTAATCAGAATAATAGAAAAGGGATAACATTTCAATCATTGGGAAAGTAAAGAACACAGAGAGAAAGTGGAATGGCCACAATCATCTGTGGAGTCTGTGAATAAGAATGTAATGAAATCTGGGTATGCTTCATGAACAGGCCTAGTTAGAGGTTATTCTTTTTTGAATTACCTTTTCTACTTCTGCTGGTGTCTTATTGTTCCTTTATTGCTATTTTAGTGCTTTGGGTTTTTTTTAATTTATTGTTTTAATTGTTAACTTAGGTTTTACTTTCTTAACTACCTTGAGTGTTTTACAGAAAAGGCAGGATATGAATGTTTTGGCTAAATAAAATGAATCAAAGTCAATGAAGGTTTATTTTGCACAGAAAATTATCTTTGTTGTTCATTTTCTCATAAATTTAATACATAAGGCTTTAAAATTAGTTGTTTTATACATCTTTAACAATTACATCCATTTCCTCTGGGCTACATGACAGTACAGCATCAAGATCTACTGAATGTCTGCTATAATATTGATAGGGATTTGGGGTTGAGATGGATGATTTCTGTGAGTCCCCTTCCAGCCTCTGATTTGGAACCCTGCACCTGGAAGTGAGAAACCTGTTCCGCTGGTCAGATGAGTCTTGTTTCTTAGTCTAATAGAGTGGCCAGGTGGGCTAATGGGTCTGTCAAATGCCCATTAACTGGCAAATGGACCAGGGAGATCCTATTGTTATTGAAACTCTTCAGGAGAGCTCCCCCTCTCCTGGGGCAAAAGAGAGGCTTGTAGTTTTAGCTGAATCTGAAGAAAGGCTGGGAACTGGAGACACTGAAAGAGGCTGGCTCCCTGCACCATGGCTTTGGGATGCCTCCTGTAAGCCTGATGGAAAAGCAAGATCTATTGGACTGCTGATGCTTTGAATCCCTCCATCTTAAACTCAGATTAGAATGTGTGTAAATAAACAAACCATATTTCATAATGACATCAGTCTGCGCTGACCTTCTTTCCAAGAAAACCAAACTCTGGGTAAGCACAGGGACTGCTGGAGATCTCTCTCTGCTTAGAGATTGGGGTGGCACACAACCATATATTTTTTAAAAAAGTCTGAGCTGCATGAGACTATTTTGAGGAAAGTAAATTCAACCTCATAAAGAAAGCAAGTAAATTACCCCCATTCTACCTTCTTTTATAACGACCAAAAAAAAGTCATTTTACACCGTGATTCATCTTCACAAGTCATGTATTTCTTTTGTTCTGCCCAATGCATTTCTTTTTTTTGTTCCGAACAGCTAGTAAATTTGAATCAAAGTTCAAAAGCAAGCAAGAACGAGCCAATACATACCTGAACTAGGTGACTGATCCACCTGTCTTTGTTGGTTGGCTGTAAAAAGCATCCTTTCTCACAAACAAGCCCACTAATTACTACCTGTATTAAGTGATCAGACAACAATAATGTGTTATACAAATATAGCTTCAATAAAAGATTATGAGTTCATATTTGGGCCATTGCTGATGAAAATGGAAGAGAAGTCAACAGATTAGAAAATAGCCTTGATATTATAGGGACATAGGCCGAGGCTCTGGGTTAGGGGTGAGTTAGCTAAATCTCATTTCAGCATTACAATAAGGAACTGGGGGGAGGGGTTAGTAGGTTCTATGGCATATAGTTAGAAAAACTAGTTGATTCGAAACTTGTCAGTGTAGGAGAGGTAGGCTTGAGGATGGTCCATGCCAAATCTGGGGTAGAAATGATAAGAAATTGCTTGTTTTGCAAGTGATTCAGGCATTTTGACATATATTGTTCCTTTTTTTACTCCATAGACTTTGTGGGGGTTGGACTTTCTGGAAAGATTTCTCCATTTGTTCTTTTGGAAAATAGTTTGCTGTGCTAGGTCAAAGGGAACATCTAGTCTATGCCATCAAATAGTAGCAATGTAACATGTTTGTAGTTTTTATTTATAAACCTTTTCCTGGCCAATGTTAGCCTCTGAAGGCGATAAGGAAATTCACACGTGGTTTAGTATGATGAAACATTTGCCTAGCAACAGCTTTAGGGCTAGGGATGGCATGTCTGTCAATTTCCGTTTTCTCAGTTTCTCATTTTACCACTCTTAAATTTTGTTCTCCACATTTCTGCAGAAATTTGCGTGGTTTTTTAAAAATCCTCATGAAAATTCTCCACCATTTTAGTACAAATTTCTCCTAATAAACTCATTTTGTATGTATTTTGTATGCAGGCCAGCTCCAGACACTCTTGGACGAGGCCGATTATCTGGATCCATTTCAGTTGGGTTTCAGGCCTGGTTTTGGCACGGAAACAGCCTTGGTCGCCCTGTATGATGACCTTTGTCAGGAGAGAGACAGGGTGTGTGTGACTCTGTTGATTCTCCTTGATCTCTCAGCGGCTTTCGATACCATAGACCATGGTATCCTTCTGGGGAGAGTGGCTGAGTTGGGAGTGGGAGGGACTGCATTGCGGTGGTTCCACTCCTACTTGGCAGGTCGCCTCCAGAAGGTGGTGCTTGGGGAACATCGCTCGGCACCCTGGACTCTCCAGTATGGGGTTCCACAGGGGTAAGTTCTGTCCCCCATGCTGTTCAACATCTACATGAAACCATTGGGTGTGGCCATCCAGAGCTTTAGAGTGCGTTGCCATCAGTATGCTGATGACATGCAGCTCTATTTCTCCTTTTCATCTTCTTCAGGTGAGGCTGTCAATGTGCTGAACCAGTGCCTGGCTGCGACAATGGACTGGATGAGGGCTAATAAACTGAGGCTCAATCCAGACAAGACTGAGATGCTGCTAGTGGGTGGTTCTTCTGACCAGATGGTGGATGTCCATCATGTCCTGGATGGGGTTGCACTCCCCCTGAAAGAGCAGGTTCGTAGCTTGGGGGTTCTCCTAGAATCATCTCTGTCACTTGAGGCTCAGGTAGCCTCGGTGGCATGGAGTGCCTTCTACCAACTTCGGTTGGTGGCCCAGCTACGTCCCTATCTGGACAGGGATAACCTGGCTTCAGTTGTCCATGCTCTGGTAACCTCCAAATTAGATTACTGCAATGCACTCTACGTGGGGCTGGCTTTGAAGACGGTTCGGAAACTGCAGCTTGTGCAAAATGCAGCAGCCAGATTGGTAACAGGGACCCGACGGTCTGAACATATAAAACTGATTCTGGCCCGCTTGCATTGGCTGCCTGTATGTTTCCAAGCATAATTCAAGGTGCTGGTTTTAACCGATAAAGCCTTACACGGCTTGGGACCACAATACCTGATGGAACGCCTCTCCCGATACGAACCCACCCTTACACTACGTTCAAGATCAAAGGCCCTCCTCCGGGTGCCTACTCCAAGGGAAGCTGGGAGGATGGCAACAAGGGAGAGGGCCTTCTCAGTAGTGCCCCCCAAATCATCTGCCTGATGAGGTGTGCCTGGCGCCAACACTGTTATCTTTTTGGCGCCAGGTCAAGACTTTTCTCTTCTCCCAGGCATTTTAGCATGTGTTTTACACTGTTTACATTTTTAAATTGTGTTTTAAATTGTTTTTATAAGATCTGTTTTAAATTGTATTTGTTTTAATGTTTTTAGTTACTGTAAACTGCCCAGAGAGCTTCGGCTATGGGGCGGTATACAAGTATACAAAATAAATAAATATATAAATTTTTACTAGTGTACACATTTTTGCAAGCAATTTGTCCGCATATAATGCATTTTTGTATGTTATTTTCACTAATATATTCATTTTTATGCATACTTTCCCCTAATAAATGTATTTTTACAAACATTGTTTAGTTGGAGAATGATATCGCAATATTCAGATATGTGTGAATTTTGAAGGATGGCTGTGTTTTGGTTCTCATGTTGTTTTGCAAAGTGTGAATTTGATAAATTTGGTTTTAGATGCAAACTGAATTGAATTCCTCCTCCGTCCCTACTGCTGGACTTGCTGGTAGAACCAGTAATTCCCTGCAAAAGCTCAAATGTTTGAAAGCGTTTGATTTGAGCCCTTGCAAAAAGCATTTAGCTGCTGCCATCTCCCCTTTCTCCTAGTCCCTAATGGCCCAGAAACATATTTGATGGCAGGCCATGGGAAGATGGTGGAAGGGAGTGCTCATCAGGCTCTGGCAGCCTCACCCTCAGAAGACCTTTTCCACAGTGCAAATGCTGCAGAAAGCATCAGTGTTCTGCCAGGGATTTTGGGATTCTTAGTCCCATCCCTAGGAGAACAAGATGCTTAACCAGGACCTGAGACGTGCCTGCCACCTGCCTGCTTCCCACGTCCCAAGGTGAGGAAAGTCTTTGGCAGTAGCAGCCGGTGAGGTTGTGCAAGGTGGGGCACTGTTGCTCTCTTGGCTTCCCAACACCGTGGGTTCCTGCAGCTGACCAAGAGGGAGAGGGGATCTCAGTGCAATGCATTGTGGCATGGTGGAAGAAGCGTTGGATTGGCTCCACCACACCACATCAAGCTCCCTGAGCTTCACTCCTCCCCCTCTCAGTCAACAGCAACAACCCACTGTGTTCAGAAGTCGGGAGAGCAACAGTGCCCCACCTGTGCCACCTCACCAGCTGCTACTGGCACTGGGTCTTGGGGAAGGACGCAGTGGAGGTGCTCAAAGTTCAAGGCAGGTAGAGCCTGCTTGCCTTGATCCTGCTCACAAGTATTTGTATAGGAGTGTTGCTTTTGCAAGCAAGTAGCCCTACTCTTAGTGTTCACAGCATCTCTAATTATGACTCTCCACGTTCTTCTCCAAGCTGGAGAAGAAGTAGCTCCTTTCTACCACTCAGCTCCAACATCCCCTCTCCCCACATACCCACTGCCTGCTTATCTTGCTGCTATTGCAGAGACAGTGGTAGTGTCAACAAAGAGACCTCTTTCTATTCCCTCTTGCTGGCACCTAGTGCTGGTGCAACTACTATGGGGAGAGGGCAGTAAGTCAGTGGTGGAGCATCTGCTTTGCTTTCAGAAAGCCCCAGGTTCAATCCCTGGCATCTCCAGATAGGGCTATGAAAAAAATGCAGGCAATAATGCTTCCTCTCCACCCTTGCCCTTCTTGGTTTATTAAAGCTTGCTGAGAAGGTATAACCAAGTGGATCCAGGGTGTGGTCAACACATCTTCTTGGGAGAGGTGGTCTCAGACACCCTGAAAGAGGCAGTGATCTGACTGCTCCTGAAAAAGCCCACCCTGCACCCATTGGTTTGTGACACCTACCTCCCAATCACAAATATTCCTTTTAGGGAAAGTGATTGAGAGGATCGTAGCACAACAATTGCAAATATTCTTGGCTTATTTTGACCCATTTCAGTCTGAGTTCAGACCTGGTTTTGGGACTGAATTGGACTTGGTTGCCCTGATGGATAACCTTTATTGGGAGAAGGGCAGAGGGAATGCGACCCTGTTATGCTTACTTGATCTCTCCGTGTTTTTAAAAGCATTGACTATAGTATCCTTCTGGTCCAACTTAGTGAGATGGGTATTGGAGGGACTTCAGTAGTGGTTCCGATCCTAACTTTCCTTTTCTCCCAGGCATTCTAGCATGTGTTTTTAAATTTGTATATTTGATTTTAATGTTTTTAATTGTTGTAAACCGTCCAGAGAGCTTCGGCTATGGGGTGGTACACAAATGCAATAAATAAATACATAGATAAATACTTAAATAAATAACTCTTGAGTTGGTTTCAGATAATAGCATTGGGTGATTGTCTTTCGAGCACATGGCAGTTGTGCTGTGGGGTTTAACATTTATATGACGCTGTTACGAGTGGTCATTAGAGATTTGAGGCAAGGTGTCAGCAGTATGCTGATGATAGCAAGCTCTGTTTCTTGGTAATATCTGAGTCAGGAGAGATGATGCAAGCCCTGGACTGGTGTCTGGACTTGGCAGTGGACTGGCCAACAAACTGACTCTGGATCCTAGCGAGACAGAAGCACTGTGGGTACATGGTTCCCAAGTCTGGATAATTGGTCCATGGCCTGCTTTTGAGAGAGTCACACTGCCTGAAAGATCAGGTTCATAGGCTGGGGTACCCCTGTGTTGATCTTTGTCGCTAGAGGCCCAAGTGACCTTAGTGGCTAGGAGTGCCTTTTACCAGCTTCACCTGATAAAATAGCTATGGTTGTTTCTGGACTAGGATAGTCTGACAGCTGTTATCCATGCACTGGTAACCTCCAGGCTGGATTGTTGCAGTGAGCTCTATGTGGGGCTGCCCTTGATGTTGGTCCAGAAGCTGCTGCTGGTGCCAAATGTGGCGGCTTGGCTTGACTGTTCACTGGGGCAGGATATCATCGAGTTACCTTGCTGCTGGAAGAATTGCACTGGCAGCCAATTAGCTAACAGACTGAGTTCAAGATTCTCATTTTGGTGTAAAGCCCTATGCAGCTTGGGCCCAGGATACCTGAAACATTATCTTACCCCTTTTATACCCAGTCGATCACTGTGCTTTGCAGGTGAGGATCTCCTTCCGGTACCATCTTATCAGGCGGTCTGTTCCACACAACATAGGAAGTGGAACTTTAGTTCTGTGGCACCTACCCTTTGGAATTCCCTCCCCTTAAATATGAGACAGGCTCTGTCTTTGTTGTCTTTCTGGCACCTACTGAAGACCTTCCTCTTTCAACAAGCCTTTTAAGTAGAGACCTTTATTCCCGTCTGCATTTGAATTGGAGTTATTTTTAAGATGTTTTGTTTTAAGAATGTTTTTTAAGATGTTTTTATTTTATTTAAGATGTTGTTTGCTGCACTGGGCTCCTTTTGGTGGGAAGAGTGGGATATATATTTAATAAATAAATAAATAAAACATTGTCTGAAACCATGGAAAGCCACAATCAGCCAGTTAGAAAATACTGAGTTAGATGAACCAATGGGTCTGACTCAGTGTAAGACAGCTTCTTATGTTTCTATAGAAGCAAGTCAGGCACCAGAGCTGTTCAGAATTCAATTAGCTCACAGGGGCTGGCCCATTGCTAAGCTGAGCTGAGGGAGTTGGTTTACTTAAGGATCTGTGAACCCTAGCAGGGAGAGCTTTTTTCCTCACCTCTCATTCCCCCTCTCTGTCACTGGAAATTGAAACTCACCAATTCTGTTTCCATTTCCAGAGCTGGGCAGTCAATGCAGAGGTGAAGAACGTATCAGAGTTGTGTTTGCGTATATATTGCATAAGGGAAATATAGATTATTGTTGTTTGCAGTATTCTTTGTTTCATATATTTTGTTATGCTTCAGTGACTGGCTGCTGACTGTAAAACATTGATCAACAAAGAAACTGCTACCATGGTGTATCATGGCCTTTTACCACAGTGTCCAGTACGTTAGTGGTTTTGACTTGAGAGAAAACTGTAAATAAATATTGTATTCCAGGGATTATAGTAGCAATCATAGGAGAGGGGAGTGAAGGTCTCTCCTACTTGGTAAATAGCACTGAAGAAGGGGTTTTCTTGATGGTTACTATTTAAAGCAATAACGGTAGGATCTCGGTCATGGAAATTACCCATTCCACTTCATTGAAATATTTGAGAAACAACCTCATTTGAGCTTTTCTTTCACCCCTTGTGAATCACTATCGTACAGGAATTGCTGTCCAACTCATTTATTACAGCCTCTGTATTTTGTTTTAATATTTGGGCAAAGAGGACATTAGCCTAGGGATCAGATGGTTTACAGAGTGGAAAAAATATTGCTTTATAATAAAAGGGGGATATTGAATAAAGCTCAGATTTAATACCCAGCCTCACAGAACACCCTGATGAATGTAATTGCATTTTAAGCATTCTGATTAATTTTTTTTGATCCATATTGCATTTGTTTTGCTTGTGAAACTTTTATGGGGAAAAATGTGTCTGGAGATTAAAGGATTAACGAGTTCTTAAGAAGCCCAGGCAGCTGTTAAAGCATCTGAATATTCTTGCTTAAATTTGGTGGGAAAGCTGGCTAATCTTTTATGTTATACAGAATGATATGGCTAAAACCAAGAGAGAGAGGGGGGCTGGGGATAATAATTGCTGTAGATGGACAGGGCCAAGAAAAGTCACTTTAGATATAACCAAGTGAGCCTTATCATAATAGAGAGTTCATTTGTTGTGATTAATCACAAGTGTGTGTGTGTGTGTGTGTGTATGTGTGTGTGTGTGTGAGAGAGAGAACTTTCAATTTCTGGCTTTGTTACATTAATATTAAAAGTGAGAGGATCATAAATTAAATGTTGATCTTTGCAGAAAACAATCCGAATTTGTTATAATCGCACCAGTGTCACTGTCGTAGAATGGATTTATTTGCAAGACTAAATAATGTAGTATCGGGTAAGTATTACTACAAGCAGCGGAACTCTTAATCAGGTAGGGGGTGGATTAGAATGGTCGTTTTGTGTATATGCAGCCCTGAGTGCAACAGAGGCATTTGCTGCATATACCAGGAGATACTGTCAGTCTCTTCAGGTGTTAGTGGAGCTCCTCCTTACAGTCAGTGAACACGCCCAGAGCAATGGGTAGAAGGACTCAACCCCACCATATGCCGATTCATTTGTGCATCTGCTATGTGCCTAGTGCAAAATATTTGTGCCTTGCCTATCATGTGCATCATTATAGCCATGTTCATCTGCCTGAACATGAGGTCTTAAAACTGTGATGTGGGAAGGGACATGAATGCAATGCCCTGTCCGCTATGTGCACTGATAAAACAGGGGTCCTGCTCATGGGGAGGTTTCGAAGCATATCAAGTGAATGCACTTAGAAGCCTTCTTCAGATGTTGGCATTAAAACATCTTGCAGAGTAGCCCATTTCTGTGGGATATGTTGCCTTTAATAAATCTGGAATACACTTTGAATCCACTGTGGGGTTATCTGTGTGGCAGCTGTGGCAGTGGGGGGTATGGTAGGAGTTGGCAACTGGTAGTTTACAGGTAGAATCTTAACCACAGAGCGCCATCAGCTGGCCCTTAGGATGGCATTGAGGATGGAAAAGATGGGGCAAGATCATGCTTCTTGATCTGCTCTCTATACCACTCTGTTATATTATGGCATGTTGACACCAGTTTAATTTTCCAGCCAAGGTGATGCTTGCTAGAAAACTAAAGTTTAAGCTGGAAATGGTGTGAAGTCGGGGGATTTTATTTATTTATTTATTTATTATTTGATTTATATCCTGCCCTTCCTCCCAGCAGGAGCCCAGGCATGTGCCTATAGTTATAAGAAATTACACAAAATATGACCTATTACATCTTGGTTTACAGGAAATATTAGGAGAAGCTTGTGTGTTAGAAAACCTGGTTGTGCACAACTGGTTTATACATTCATTTCCTTTTTTAAATTGTTGTTGTTGTTGTTGTTGTTGTTGTTGTTAATAATAATAATAATAATAATAAAAATTTCCCACGACCAGACATATCTTGGGTTGCATTCAAAGTAGCACTATGTCAGAGTCCCATCAGCGCAAGGATTACCTCTAACGCAAAGGGACTTTCTCCCCTCTCCTTCCCCTGCACACCCCCTATATCTATTCTATGGGTTCCTTTGGCCTTCCAGAGCAGATTTGGGGAGAGCACTTGCATGGGGAAGAGAGGGGGAAGTCTAATTGTGCAAGCAGTAATTGTTGTGTTCACAGGTTGCTTAGCAGAATACCACCCATTGTCTTTAATATGAACCTCCTACACTGAGTTTGGTGCTTTACTTTTAATATATTCTCACATCTCCGCTGTTGTATGATTTTCAGTTTTAACTACCCGTTTTATCTGCCAATTTTCCTCTGTTATGGAAACTTACGAAACCAACCTGAAAAACCCTCTACTGAGCTTGCATAAACATAGTTTTTTTAAAATAAAAAAAGTGATTTATACAGCATTTTGCAGGCTTCATCCTGGGGAAAACTGGTTATTGTTGTATCATAGATTTTAAGGCTGATATGCAATGTTACCTGCATGGCTGAATCTTTGCCATAGCCCCAAAGCCAGGTCAGCCATAGCTGTTTGTGTTCTCTATTTGGGGCCATGCCATTTCCATTGCAGCCCTTCCAGAATATTTCCACTGCTCTCTTCTGCTTCCAGCTGTTTAGAAAGCATGTTCTAGGGTTCTCAGCTGGACCTAGATTGTTTATACTTCATATAGAAACACAGTGAATTTCAAAGTATCCACAATCTATATGAATACAGGGGTCAAATCTAAGACAAATTCCATATATATATTGACTAAAAAAGGTGGATAGTATGGCTGTGTATTGAGTTGTTCACCCCATTAGAAGAGAAAATCAGCCTCTGCGGAATCAAGAAAATGCAGGTAGGAATCAACAAATACTGTTTTATTCATAGTTGCACGCTAGAGTTATCACTAGAGTTTATGCATTGTGCTCCGATTAGGAGAACAGACAGCAACAGTCTTCTATTCTTCACATTTCTCAGCAAGATGTTGAGATACCAGGGAATGTCTTAATCTGTAGTTTGACTATTGCTTTTCTTCTTTCTGTTAGTGCCTTCTCCCACTCCCCCCCCCCTTTCATCAGGTAGCATCTTTTCTCAGTGTTAAGAACTAGGGCTCTAATGTGACAGTACTGGTGAGAGGAGTGAAACAAATATAATATTTCAAAACATTCCCCACCCCGCCTCCGCATCTCTGTTCTCTGTCAGATCCTAATGCAGATTTGGATCTATATGATTTGGCTGTTGTATTACTTATAGACATGGAGCTTAGGATCATGTTTTCTATTATTGAAAAGATCCCCTAAGCCTCTGTGTTTAATTCACATGAACTGATATCATCCATAGAAGTTAAAGCATGATAATGTCTGAAGTATAGGGCTGTAATTATTATCATTTTTTTTAAAGAAACAGGATTAATCCCAAAGGTCTTGGCTTTACTAGAAGCTGCTGCAAAACCTGCACAAATTATTCAAGTTCTTGGGGAAATGATTTTTTATTTTCTTACTGCCCTGTTTTTGAAGGGTTGTGACCTTTTATTCTTTGCAGTGCATCTTGTTGCAAGAACAGCGGCTAAGCAAGCCAAAAGCTCTCTCTCTATGTTTGACAGTGGTGCTCCACAGTGGGTGTTCACTGTGACTGATAGACCTGTCATTCTTATCCCCAAACCAAAACAATTGCCTCTCTGATCCACTCTGCTTCCACAAGCCCAGTGAGTGAATCAACTCTTAAACCTTGTATGTTTGCATCTGCAGTGACAGCTGAGGCATGTCTTTGTGTATTATGTAGTGTAATAGTGTAAAATTATGGGGAAAGAGCGGAAACATTTTGGAGACACCATTTTTATTAGTTACATAAAGAAATAACCTCTAAATCCAAAACATAGCAACTACACTGAAAGTTGAGAAAGTCACAGTCAATTTTAAGGAAAGAATAGATTTCTAGCCCTCATGGTTACCTGTCAAAGATTTATGGAAGCTAGTAAGATTCCAATGATCTGAGTATAGTACTTCCTAGTCCCTCACAATGCCCCCATTCTTGTCCTCCTACCACTACTTATTCTTTCGTAATTTCTTATGAGTTTTATTGTAATGGATACTTCTGTTAAAACATTATACAAAAATTGGACATTTTTAGCACAGAATTCCAAAGAACAGCGCGCGTGAACACACACACACACACACACACACATGTGCAATTCCTTCACAACTGCATATTTCCAGCAGGAGAGAGTCTGCACTGGCCATTCTCAGTTGCACAACATTTGTAACTACTATGTTCCATGCTGTTCCCTAGTAATGCCATGCAGTATATATAAAACATTATGGAATAATCAACATCTTTCAAGGGTTGTTGCTTCTCTCCTGGCTCCTCAGAAATACAGTGAATATTGTGTAACAACAAATAAATGTTTGATGACTCGATACATATGCAATGAAAGTGAGTTTTTTATATCGTTTATATCCATTTAGATATTTATTTTGATGTTTGCAAATGCCAGCATCTCAAGACAGAAATAAAAATGAGTATGTCACCCTGGCTTGCAGTTACATTTACACAATTTTCATTTCAGATAATGTAACAAGTGCATTTTGATCTGATGATAGGTGCAGTGGAGTTGATTGTTTTAAAGGATGATATATTTCTGTTTACCCTGAGATTAATCATAATGAAATACCAAAAGATCTACATCTTTTTTACACATCTGCAGGAAGGTATTGAGAGATTGCCTCTTCCAGGGCATTTGTTCACCTTCATGGGCAGAGGTAGCGGGGGAGGGAATGGATGTATAATGTGAAGGTTATAGATAAACTGAAGGTTTAAACCAAAGGAAGATCAAACGTCTCTGACAAGAAGACGAAGAGGAAGAAGAAGAACAAGATGGGCTCAGGGCTCACTAGAGTCACTGGAGTTTGATTTGGTGGGTTTGGTTCCTGCTGTGGAGGCTGGCAGTCTGAGATGTTAGAAGACTGTCACTCTCTTGGCCACAAACCCATAAGGGAAAAAAAATCCCCAACTTTCATGATTAGAAGGGATTGTGCTCTGCATCCTAGCTGCATAAATACATGTTGTATCCTGCTAATTAAATTGTAGTCCTTGTGCAAAGGGGAGGTAGGGTAAGTATCAAGTTCCTTTGGCCTTTGTTGGAGAGAAGGGGCTAATAATAATTGCTGTCCAGGTCCTTTTTCTCCATGACTCCTCTCTGACCAGGAAGAGTCCCAGAGCTTCTTGCTCCGGGTCTTTTATTTTCCTTTATTTTATATGTGACTGGAGCAAGAAGTGCCAGATGTCCAAGATGGATTTAGAAAGAGAAGAGGCACCAGAGATCATATTGCAAACATACACTGGATAATGGAACAGACCAAGGAATTTCAGAAGAAAATCACCCTGTGCTTTATAGATGACAGCAAAGTCTTTGACTGTGTAGATCATGAAAAACTATGGAATGCTTTAAAAGAAATGGGGGTGCCACAGCATCTGATTGTCCTGATGCGCAACCTCTACTCTGGACAAGAGGCTACTGTAAGGACAGAATATGGAGAAACCGATTGGTTCCCCATAGGAAAGAGTGTGAGACGGGTGTATTTTATCACCCTTTTTGTTTAATCTATATGCAGAACATATCATACAGAAAGCAGGATTGGACCAAGATGAAGGAGGTGTGAAAATTGGAGGGAGAAATATTAACAATTTAAGATATGCAGACAATACCATACTACTAGCAGAAACCAGTAATGATTTAAAATGAATTCTGATGAACGTTGAAGAGGAAAGCACAAAAGCAGGACTACAGCTGAACGTCAAGAAGACTAAAGTAATAACAACAGAAGATTTTTTTATTCATTTTTTAAACTGTTTTTAATGCTGTTTTAATGTATTTTAAGATCTGTTTTTATGATGTTTTAAAGTGTTTTTAGCGCTTTGTTTGCTGCTCTGGGCTCCTGCTGGGAGGAACGGTGGGATACAAATTAAATAATAAATAAATAAGATTTGCGGCCTAATGCCAAAATAAGTCACAGACAGCATTAATTGGGTTAAAATCATGGGTCACTTTATTAACAAAACCATCCGAGTCCTCAGAGCCTTCTGGATTTGCCTGTTAACTTTCTTGCGGGTCCTGTCTATCCACCTGGGGTCACCAAGGCAATTCCATTTCCTACGTGGCAGGATGTCCGACCACACTAAGTGCACCCCTGACCAGTGGCATTCAATGGCCCAGAATCACTACACGCCTGCTCAATAACGGCCTTGCCCTTCAACAAGCCCAAGTCATTACCCTCCAGGTGGATGACAAGAGACTGGGGTACAGACCACTCTAAAGCTGGCTGGAACAATGCAGGGAGGAGCCCATCCCAACACATCCCACAGCAGCCGAGCCACTGCATTGAGGCCCATTGGCTAAGCCCCAGATGCTTACTGAAATGAGACTTTGCCACTCTGTGGCTTGCCCAGAATACCATACTGTGGCCACAGAGGAGGATGTGCGCTCGCTCCATTTCTTTCCAGTGGCCTGTCAAAACAAACAAAATCAACTTAGGAGGAAAGCCACTGTTGGCTTTGTGGATCCCCGTAAGTGGTCTGATAAGCTTTGTATGCGTTAGAGTGCCATCTCCTTTGAAAAGCCCAGGTGGGCAGCTGTAGAGGCTGCACCTATCCAGAATGAGTGTGTCCTGAAATTATGGGGGTCCACACCCAAGTTGCGCAGTGCAGCCTTTGCCACTGCCCCAAACTGGTACTTGGTGAGGGGCTGACCATCCCTGTGTGTAAACAGATACCCTGACTGGGGGCCCCGAACTGCCACGAAGCGCCATAGGGCTGTTCCTGAGCAGAGTTCTTCCTGCTAGGAGGGGGCTAATATAATGAATCATCCTTTACGATGTTGGTCTGTCTTAGACCATCTGAGTAGCAGGAGGGCCTGTTCCGCCTTCCAGCTGAGGTCAGAAACTAGAAGGGCCTGACGGGAGTAGTCAGTCTTAGAACCCCCCACAACCTCCCTGATTTGAAAGGCCCCAAAAATAGGGTGAGGGGAGCCATATGATATAGCAGCTCCTCAAAAAGGGAAGAACATAAGTCCTTCCACTGTCCCTGCAGACCCAGCAATAGCTCTGGGGGAAAGGGGAGGCGAGCATCCAGGGGACATGGGTGTTCGCGAGACCAACCCTCCAACATTCGGCAGACCTGAAAGTCACCAGAGTAATCCTGAAAGCCCTGCGCCTTGGCAAGGAAAGAGAGACTGGAGAGCTTACCTTGGATGGTCTTGACTGAAAGGCCCCTCCTTTTGACCTCTACACAGAACTCAGTAAGATGCTCCTGGGCATAGCACCTGGCCTTCCTGAAAACTGATAGCTCCCTACCTGCTCTCTGATAGCTGGCCATAGTGCTGGGTGCCACAGACAGGCTTATGGCCTTTCTGACTCACTCCTCCAATCTCCCATAGCACTGGGGGGACCACGTCTGGGTGAGCCCTTGCAAAAGGCACCAGCTGGCAAAACCTCTCCATCTGGTTTCGTGATAGAGCATCAGCAATACTATTATCGATATCCGGAATATGGTGTGCCAGGAACAAAATATTATGGTGAAGACATTGCAGCATGAATGCACAAGGTGCATGACATTGGCGTTTCTCAAAGACAGGGTGTTGATGAGATGTACCGTAGACAGGTTGTCGCACCAGAAGTGGACTGAGGAATTACGCAACCTGTCTGGCCAGAGGTGCACTGCTACCACAATAGGAAAGAACTCTAGGAAAGTAAGATCTCGGGTTAACTCAATCTGCACTCAGCCTTGTGACCAGCCGCTATGGCACCATGAGTCATTGAATATGACCCCAAAGCCGAAAGAACCTGAGGCATTGGAGTGCACCTGCAGCTCAGCCTCTAACAGGTGGTCCCTTCTCCAGAGGGAGACACCATTAAAGTCCCACAAAAAGGTAGACCACACTGATAGGTCAGCTCTAAGAGCAGCGGAAACCTGCGTTTGGTGTTGAGGTCATGATAAACCAGACATGGCGTCATATACACACCACAGGAATGCGTGCCCGGGCACTATAACCCTGCACGCAAAGTTCATATGGCCAGCCAGTTCTGGAGTATAGACAATGTCAACTTCCTGGACATAACAACTCCTGAGATTTTCTCCTGAAGAGCCACCAGTGTGTCTTGAGGGAGCCTGCAGCACTGGGCCACGGCATTGACCTCAATGCCCAGAAAAGTGAGAGCAGTGGATGGGCCCTCGGTTTTCTCAGCTGCGAGGGGAACACTGAGTTCCTTTGCCAGGGCAGCGAAATGGTTCATAAACGTCTCATATACACCAGAATCTGCTGGGCCTGCAAACAAGGAGTCATCAAAATAGCGCACAACTGATTGCAGGCCAGCCTGTCTCCTAACTACCCACTTCAGGAAAGAGCTGAAGTGTTCAAAAACCAAACAGGAGATCAAGCAGCCCATAGGTAATGCCCTATTCACATAATATCCGCCTGCGAAAGTGAAGCGCAATAGTTCAAAGTCCTGTGGGTGAACAGGGAGGAGACGGAAGGCAGACTTGATGTTGCACTTTCCCATAAGGGCTCCAACCCCACAGTCCCTAACCATCTGTACCACACAGTCAAATGATGCGTAGCAGATGGAACACAGGTCCTGCGGAATAAAGTCATTGACAGACTCACCCCGAGGGTAGGACATGTGATGTATGAGGCAAAATTTGCCTGGTGCCTTCTTGGGGACGATGCCCAGTGGGAGACTCTGAGTGAGGGTATCGGCGGTGTCGAAAAGGAGCCCAACATTGGCCCACCTTCCTTTCTTTTTCAATTTTCACTAGCACAACCGATTCCATGTCTACCACCAACTTAAGATTGCGAGACATAAAGGCGCACCTAGAACCCAAGTAGGGGATCCGAAAACCAACCATGAAGCCTTCCAACAAAAACTGTGTGTCCTGAATTAAGGGGTAATAACTGAGCAAACACTGGAGCTCCGTGAGCTTAACTGGGCTGGAGCCCTTTTCCGTGAGCTGTACCAGTAGGTCCCTGCTTCCTTGGGCTTGTTCAGTCCCAGTTCCCACCCCTGAGGGGCCGGCCCCTGGGGCAACTGGGGCAGGCATGAGGGGCCCCACATATTGCACACTCGTGTCTAAATCTGCATGGGTTCCAATTGCAGAAGCCACATGAGCTGAACTCCCAGCAAAGCAGGCAGGGTTGAACTCCCTGCCCAGCAGACCCACGGGGAGGAGCCGCTGCCACCTGCCTAGCCAGCAGATGGCCGCTGTCTGTCCTGTCTCCGGCCATGGGCCTGGAGTGTGACATAATCTGTAGCCACATGTCTGCCTCTTTCTTATCCCAGGGGAGGAAAGTATCAAAAGCCGCCCTCATACGAAACGCCTCATGATAGGCGAGACAAGCAGCTCCTTGGAACTCAGAATAATCTTGATAGATGATATTGAGATATTGAATAGGGACTGAGCCCCTCTGTGGCTGCTTCTGCATCACCACCCCCATATATGTTAGGTATGCAGGCAGCCAGTTAGCCCAGGTGTGCTCTATGTGGCGCTTGGGCTTATCTGGTTTCACCTCATCCTCCTTGGCCTTATCCTTTTTAACTGGCTCTCTGTATAAAAGTGAGAAGAGGTCCACATACTCCCCTTTCCATATCTTCTCCTTTTTGGCAGGCAGTAAGTGAAAGCCTAATGGGGCTGACGTCTCCCCAAAGATATCTGACAGAGCCAAGGGGGTCAGCCACCTCTGCAGGAAGGGCGGCAGATAAGGAGGATGGTGTCCCCCCCTTTCCATCGATGTTCCGGAAGAGGATTGCCACACCTGTTCACAGGCCTCCAATAAGAGAGGCTGTTGCTGTGGCAGGCTACCCCTAACCCCAGCTGAAAACCCTGATTGCCCATCCACTTCCATCCCCGACTGGGGACAAAAAGGCCAGGTCTGTCCCAACCCTACTGTGGGGGAAACCCCATGGGGGCCAGCTCCACTGTGGCCAACCCCATTGGTTAAAGAAGACTCACCTAATGCACCATCCGCTGTAGGCCCCTGCGAGGACTGCAGAGTGGAAGTTGCCCCTGCTTCTGTGCTGGGCATCCGTGTATCAGCCCTGCTGGGCCCTGCCTCGAGCGCTTCTAGTCGAGCTAGGATGGAATCAATAGCAGCCTTGTTAGTCCCGCTCACCACATGCTGCTTTTGCCTGCCGGATTGCCTAGCAGGTGGCCCCTTTGTTGCCATTGGTGCAGGCTGAACCTGAGTTGCCTCTGGCTGAACCTGAGCTGCGTCCGGCAGACGTGAACACTTGGCAGATGGCTCCCTTGCTCTTATTGGCGCAGGTTGAACCTCAGTTGCATCTGGCTGGCGTGAACCACCCTCTAAAGCTTCCAACCTGGCCAGGATGGCCACCCAGGGTGACTTATCCCCCTTCCCCCCCTCTGAAGGAACTGGTGGCAGGTTTGGAGGTCTTGCCTTTCCCCTTTGGCCCACCTTGCCCCTTTTTTGGTGGCATCTTTAGCTGACTATTCCCTCTCAGCCCTTATATGCAATGGGCCCTGCAAGAAACCCACACCCACGCATCCCAAGCAAGCGTAAGGCCTGATATTGTGGTGCCACCCCACCTTCCCAAGGGCCTTTGCCTTTCAGAAGAGAGAGGTGGAGACGTACTGAAACCTGCAGATCAGTGACTGGTCACCTGCAGCCAAGCACAGTTTCCCGCTCTATCCAGCCAGTCCTGCAGCCCGCTGCCAACATCCAGAACAGGCTTAGGACCAGTAGAGGGGTGTGGGTGTAAAGTCTGGTGCTAGGCCAGCCTAATGAGTCCAGCACATGAGGGCAGCGCTGAGTGCTAGCCCCCTCTTCACCTCACAACCCATGGTACCTGACTAGCAGGGTGGAGGGGGAAAGCTCACCCCTACAGGACTTACCGTGGCCTGACTAGCCGACCCAACCACAAGGTGTTAGTGTGTTCTGAGGAGCCTTGCACCCTGCACCCTTCAGCAAGCATGCCCCAAATGGCCTTGCCACAGCCACGCTAGCCTCCCTGGGAGACATATGCTGCATCCCCTCCATTACGTGACCCCCTCCAAGTAAAGGTAAAATGCAGCCGGAATGCCGCCAAGCCTGGAGCGCTGCACCCATTGGGAAGTAGCCGTCCACCTGTGCCATCTCACTCATTCTTTCCTGCCAATAAATTCCCTCGACGGGTTTAAATTCCCTCGACCACCCCGCCCCTTTGTGGCATGCCTTGTCATTGTGACAGCGGTGCACATGCACGCCCCTCCCTAAGATGGTTGCTTGGGATTCAGCCGTGGCTGCAAAGCTTGCCCTGCGGCCTGGTGAGTCCCAGGACATAGAGCGGGATTATATAACTTTAAAAATGCCAACAAGGACATTGAACTTGTCAAGGATTATCAGTACCTTGGCACAGTCTTTAACCAAAATGGAGACAATAGTCAAGAAATCAGAGGAAGGCTAGGAATGGGAGGGCAGCTATGAGAGAACTAGAAAAGGTCCTCAAATGCAAAGATGTATCACTGAACACTGAAGTCAGGATCATTCAGACCATGGTATTCCTGATCTCTATGGATGTGAAAGCTGGACCGTGAAAAAAGCAGAGAAGAGACTTCCGGGAAGGGTGACTTAGCCTGTGCCTGCTTTTGAGACGGGCTCCTGCCTCAAAAGAAGCTTATTCAGATATATCAGTCAGTTTTTTCTTTTTTTTTTGACTGATTAAACTTCTCCCGGGTAGGGAGAAACGAAGAGATTAACCTCAAAGCCTATTTTTGTTGGGACGACCAGATCTCATTAATTTATGGGACGAGGTCCAGCCGACGAAGGTGGGACGGATTTTCAA
The DNA here is from genome assembly GCF_030035675.1 of Rhineura floridana. Classification (NCBI taxonomy): domain Eukaryota; kingdom Metazoa; phylum Chordata; class Lepidosauria; order Squamata; family Rhineuridae; genus Rhineura; species Rhineura floridana. The sequence goes on along the minus strand of NC_084481.1, from coordinate 6,929,427 downwards.
CAGCAAGCTCTATCTGTTAAAGCGAACGTTCATCTTATCTTCTAAGAGAGAACGCACTAACAGGCAAGCACCCTTCTTTCTATATTTTTCTTTTACTTGACTTAAATTGTTGCTGTTTAAAAGAGATTTGCCAGATTGATCGGTTTTTGACATCTCACTGGGGAGCCGTAACTTCTCTCTGCTACGCATTAATTAATAGCTTATCTCTGTTTTTGTTGCAAAAAGCTGTCCTGGATTTGCATTCTAAAGATACACACAGAAGAGGGATTTCTATTCCAGATTTTTATTTTGAAAAATATTATACTGTTTTGAGACTACTCTCTTTTTGGTCTATTTTATTTTGACGAATCTGTTTCTTGACGATTGCCATTAATTGTTTCGATCCTGGGAACTGCATTTTGTTTACTTAACTATTGGAGAGATAAGGCTGTCTGCTCTGTTTATACTGTGATGTCACCAAGTTTGGAGTATTAACCCAATTGTTGCTGAAATAAGAAGTGGTTTTCCTATATTTTTCTTTTAAAATGGCAATTAAGAAAGTGGCTGAGAATCTGGAAATAACTATGTTTCAGAAAATAATGGATGAGATTGAGATAACGAAAATTGAATTGAGTAAAATGAAGCAGGAGATTAAAGATATAAGGGTCCCTGTGAGAGAGGTGACCCTGGAAGGGGTCCCTGTGAGAGAGGAGACCCCGGAGATTGGAACAGGGGTCCCTGTGAGAGAGGAGACCCTGGAGACTGGAATAGGGGTCCCTGTGAGAGAGGAGATCCCGGAGATTGGAACAAACGTGGAACAGGAACAAGATTTGGAGTCTATGGACTTTAGAAATAAAATCTATTGTTTGGAACTCAATGTTATCTCTGAAGAAATTAATGAAGATTCTAGAGATAAAGTTATCAATGGCATGGATTATCTTCTGGACTGGAATGATGTGATGGAGCCCAATATAGAGAAAATCTATGGAATTAACTGCAGCCATGTGACAATGGAAAAACTTTTAAGAGATGACCCAGTGTATTTTGAAAAAAAGAACAGAGATATGATTTTACAGCAGTATTTCAGCAACCTATTCAGAATGGATGGCAAGAAAATATTTGGGATAGAGGTAATTCCCATCAGACTCTTACTATATGACTATGGCTTTGACAGCAAGATTATTATGGAATACTGATAATGGAAGATTGGATATTGAAATTACTGGACTTAACAAGACTACTGAAGATGGAAGATGGAAAATGGAACTAATAGAGATAATAGAACAATGGCTACTGAAATTACTGAACCTAACAGATTCTGATGTGATGGATTAATTGAAATGTTTATTTTGACTATGGTTATGACAATAAGATTATCATAATTAGTAATGAGATGGATTAATCGATATGCTTATCTGGAAAAAAAAATTGATAGATATATTTCTTAAAGAATTGAAACCTCTCTTTGACTTTTTGTGGAAAGAATAAAGTAATGTTTATGAGATTTGATGATTAAGTAAGATAACTACTGGAGGAAAGTGATTTTATAATATGACTTAAGAGACAGGATTGCTATATATTATAGACTTATAACTGATTTGATCTTTGACAAATGGGAAGTCAATATTTTACTCTTTATTTTTTATTTTTGTTTTTTTTTTCTTTTTTTCTTTTTGTTTAACTATTTTTGATTTTGTTTTTTGTCTTTGAATGTTTTGTGATTTTGTCTTGTGTGTTTTGTGAAAATCTGAATAAAAATTATTGAAAAAAAAAAAAAAAAAAGAAAAAAGCAGAGAAGAGAAAAATCAACTTATTGGAAATGTGGTGCTGGAGGAGAGCTTTGTGCATACCATGGGCTGCAAAAAAGACAAATAATTGGGTGTTAGAACAAATTAAACCAAAACTATCACTTGAAGCTAAAATGTTGAAACTGAGGTTATCATACTTTGGACACATAATGAGAAGACATGATTCATTAGAAAAGATAATAATGCTGGGAAAAACAGAAGAAAGTAGAAAAGAGGAAGATCAAACAAGAGATGGATTGATCCCATAAAGGAAGCCACAGACTTGAACTTACAAGATCTGAACAGGGTGGTACACGACAGATGCTCTTGGAGGTCGCTGATTCATAGGGTCGCCATAAGTCGTAATCGACTTGAAGGCACGTAACAACCACAACACCCCAGCCCCCACTTCGTAGGTAGGGATGGTCAAATATGTCAGTTTTGGTTTCTCTCACTTTCTCATTTTTTTAATCTTAACTTCAGTTCTCTGAATTTCTACATCAGTTTGTGGTTTGTGTTTTTTAAGCCCTCATGAAAATTTATCAGCATTGTTGTGTGAATTTCTCCTACTGTACATGTTTTTAGATGCATTTTTCCATATATAATGCATTTTTGCATGTTATTCTCACTAATATATGCATTTATATGCACACTTTACCATAGCAAATGCATTTTGGTATATGTAACTTGGCTGGAGAACTGCATTGCAAATTCCGGTAATTGTAATTTTGAAGGATAGTTGTGTTTTGGCTCTCATGTTGTTTTGGAAAATGCAGATTTGGTAAGTTTGTCTTTACATGCAAACGGAACTGAATTTTTCCTGCCCCCCTGTCCTCGGACCCTTTCCTTACTCACAAGCACCTCTTTATTCATAAGCAGAACCTTGCTTACGAGGAGACCATGTTCAAAGCTGAAGAGAATTGCCTTAAGCTGCTGTAGGGAGGTATTGCTCCGATGCTGCCCTGGAACTGGCTACCTATTGCTTCCATGACGGAATTGCTGCTTCCTCCATAAGTATGTGCCACTCCCAAACTGTCCAGGCCTGCATTGTCTCCTTCCTTCTACCCCCTTCAGGAACCCCAGTTCTGTTTCTGGGGTCTTGGCAAGGTGGGTAGCCCCTGAATCTCCACAGCTGTCTTCTCCCTTTTTAATGTAAACAAGCCAGAAGTACCCTACACAGTAATAATATATCAGGGTTCAATACAGAAACATCCTTGAATCCTTAAAATCCAGCTGTTGACTTTCTGGATTTGTACGTGGCTGCTGTACTGCACTAAAGTGCGTGGGTGGTGTGTGTGTCCGTGCGTTTGCATTTGAAGGTAATGCAATAGTATTTTGTACTTTTCAGCACACATTGTTTTTATTTTTTAGCAACCCCTTATTTTCTAACTGAGGGCTTTAATGCAGACATGCCTGAAATTAAAAGAACTTAAACACTGCGGGAAAGTGAATTATAGGTTGGGAAGTCAATTACTTCAGATGTGTTGCTTGCTTCTCATGCTAGATTTCTTCCTACCCGTATTGGAATGTCACTTGTGTCTTTTTAAATTATGCCATAGTATAACATGTAATATTTGCTAAATGAACTATGTTTGGTTTGGGGAATGATAGCAGTGCAGTGCTTCGCTGTCCCCACCCCATCCCCCTTCGTTTTTTGCAAAAACAAATAACTTCAAATGTATAATCTTAAAAACGTCTCTTCCTTTCCACTGTGGGAGGAAAATAATAGCACCACCAAGACATTAATTTCATACTTGGTACCCCAAAGTGACTATAAATCATTTCCTTTGATTAGAGAAAAAATGGGTTGGGAATCATGGAAAGGAAATGTATAATTTTATTCAGTCATGCTGGGAGGGGAACGAGTAACAAGATTGTAGAAGAACAGCCAGTAAAACTTGGTTTTAGCAGAGATGGAGTTCCCAAAGGTGTCTAGTGGGAAATTCTTTGTCTGTTGTGTTCACACAACATGCTGAAGATGAATTCAGTCTGGGACATCACTGTGGCTGGCTGGAAATGCAGGCCTCTGAAATCATTAACTGTTAGATTCAAATGCTACCTATAAAGATAAGAAAGCTGTTCCAATAGGCCTCGATCAGACTTGCTTGTCAGAAGAGTAATAATACAATAATTCTGTTTAGAAAATCTATATATATTTATATCTTACATTTATGTCCCACCTTTCCTGCAAGGAGTTCAAGATGGTATATTCCCATTTTATCCTCACAACAACCCTGTGAGGTAGGTTAGGCTGAGAGACAGTGACTGGCCCAAAGTCACCTAGAGAGCTTCATGGCTGAGTGGGGATTCAGGCTCTGCTCTCCCAGGTCATAATCCAACACCTTAACCATTATTAGAAGGCCCCTTCAGACCTTCCCATTCAATGTGGGAAGATTAGGGGTGGAGTAGGCATGCGAGAACATAGGGGCAGGCTCAGTGTGAATGCCTCCTCTCCAGTTTGAATGGGAAACTGAAGAACTGTCATTTTTAAAAAAAATAATTCCTCGTGGATAATGAGTGATAAGGAACCAAAAGTAGGGATCTCAGAGTTCACATCACCTATGGAGGCTTTAGCCATGCTCAGAAGCTAATTACAGAAAGTCAGGAAACATGGGAGGAGAGCCACTGGCATTGCCAGCCCTCTTAGGTGCTGTTTTCCCTTTTCTCACCTTTCAACTTGATGATTTTGGGAAAGAAGGGAGGAAACTGGCAAATGAGAGAGCTGGCACTGAGCCTATTATTAGCCAAACTGAAATTTGGGAGGTGTTAGGCTCATTTCATAATGGGTTTGGGGTTTCTAAACTGGGGAAATTTGTTTCCTAAACCACAATCCCAATTTCCAAAACATGTTGCTATCATTCCTTCTTATACACTATGGCGGCATCCAATGTACCACTAGTTCAATCATTTCATCGGTGCCAGGAATTCTGCCTGCACAATAATAATAATAATAAATAAAATTTTATTTATGAGTTGCCTATCTGGCCGAATTAACGGCCACTCTAGGCGATGTACATTACACAATAAAATACAATATAAAACCACAATCAATGAATAATCTAAAAAAACCCCTTCCAGTTAATAACAGCATAAAAATTAATCCACTCCAGAGATCCTGTAAGCCTGCCTGAATAGCCAGGTCTTCAAGGCCCGGCGGAACCCCATCAGGGAGGGGACATGGCGAAGGTCATAAGGCAGGGAATTCCAGAGGGTGGGAGCCACAATTGAAAATGCTCTCTCTCTGGTCCGCACCAGTCTAGCAGTTTTAACTGGCGGGACTGAGAGAAGGTCTTGTGTGGCTGATCTCATCAGGCGGCATAACTGATGATGCTGGAGGCGCTCCTTCAGATAAACTGGCCCGAAACCGTATAGGGCATTAAAGGTCAACACCAACACCTTGAATTGGGCTCGGTAAGCAACTGGTAGCCAGTGTAGATCTACTAACACCGGAGTGATATGATCACGGCGACGGCTGTTCTTAATCAGACGTGCCGCCGCATTCTGTATCAGTTGTAATTTCCGGACCGTTTTCAAGGGTAGCCCCATGTAGAGTGCATTACAGTAGTCTAAGCGGGAGGAGACCAGGGCATGTATCACCCGTGGGAGCAGATGGACAGGAAGGTAGGGTTGCAGCCTCCGTATCAGATGTAGTTGATACCAAGCTGCCCGGCTCACTGCTGAAACCTGAGCCTCCATGGACAGCTGGGAGTCAAGAATGACCCCGAGGCTGCGGACCTGTTCCTTCAGGGGCAACCTCACCCCATTAAGCACCAGGTCTATATTTCCCAGCCTCCTCTTATCTCCCACGAGCAACACCTCAGTCTTATTGGGATTCAGCTTCAGCCTATTCCCCTCCATCCATCCACTTACTGATTCCAGGCACTTGGACATGGTGTCCACAGCCAACTCTGGTGAGGACTTAAATGAGAGATAGAGCTGAGTGTCATCTGCATATTGGTGACACTGCAGCCCAAATCTCCTGATGATAGCCCCCAGTGGCTTTATATAGAGGTTGAATAGCATGGGGGAGAGGATAGAACCCTGTGGCACTCCACAGTTGAGGGTCCAAGGGTCTGACATCTCATCCCCCAATGCCACCCGTTGATGCCTGTCTGAGAGATAGGAACGGAGCCACCGTAAAACAGTGCCCCCTATTCCTAATCCCTCCAGGCGATCTAAAAGGATACCGTGGTCAACGGTATCAAAAGCCGCTGAGAGATCCAGGAGGACGAGGAAGGTATATTCTCCCCTATCTAACGCGCTCCTCATATCATCCACCAGGGCGACCAAGGTTGTTTCAGTTCCATGTCCAGTCCTGAAACCAGATTGGAATGGATCTAGATAATCTGCTTCATCCAAGTGTGTCTGTAACTGTTTGGCCACCACTCGCTCAATCACCTTGCCCAAGAATGGTAAGTTAGAGACACCTCCCCCAGTGTGCCCCCTAAATCTGTTCTAGGGATTTGCCCAACCCCTGGAGCAGATTTGGGGAGGGTGCAGGGCACATGGGGGGAGAAGAGAAGAAGAAATCCTTGTGTTGATGGGACATAGTTGGATACTGCCCTGTGCTTCCTCTGAAGTGCTGAGTGGCTTTCCTGGGATTTCTAAACAGTTTGCACCACTAGGTCCTTTAGCGTCAGCAGTTGGACTGGATCATGTTCCTCTGGGCCATAAAATAGAAGCTTTTTCTGGGCCATCAGTTGATTCTTGATTCAAAACCTTCATTTTGTCCTTCTCTATATTTCTGTAAAATATAGGTGGTCTCTGATGTTATAAAACAAAGCAAATCCATGTATGCACAGACACTTGAGATTTAATTTTTGGCCTTAGAAAAAGCACATAGTATAGCACTCCTGGGACTGGAGAATTGAAATGCAGAGGATGAAATGACTGAATGCTCTTCCATGTTGGTGTTTTTCTTGTTGTTAAAAAAAAACTTCATTACATAGAAAACCACCCTGCATGGAAAAAGGCTAGGCTAGAACTTTTCTTCCTCATGTGCTAGCCTATCACAATGACAGCATTTTGGACATTAAGAAACATTCAAACATGCCATCCAATCCACATGTGAATTCTAAAATTATATTGTCCCATGAATACTCTACCACCTGCTTTTTCTGTAGGCTATTCTTCTGTCTCATCTGGTTTTTTCTTTCTTTCTGATATGCACCTTAGCCAGTTACCTTATCATCTTGACCAGTGTATTAAGCAAACAGTGTTTGATTTGGGCAGATTAAGGAAGCTTGAGTTCAAATCTATTCATGTACTCAAGATGTTACACTCAAACTGAAACCTTTATTAAAATACTGTAAGGTGAATCATAACTAGTTAATTAACTGATAAATTACAAGACATATCTGTACCATTTACACTTCCAGACCATGCTCTCGATTTGAATACTACTCATGCTGATTTAGCTCTGACTTAACTGCTTGCGACAACAGGTCTGTAAGTGTTTCAGTAGAAGGATCAATACTAGCTGCCTGTTTGGACTCTCCATTCTGTCTCTAGAAATAAAACTGTGTTCCTTTGAGGCACTCTCCCCAATTTCCCTCCAAATTCTCGTCTCTTTCTCCTCTTAGCCATCTCATAGCTCCTTTGTGGCCTGTGCTGTTCCTTGAAAACCATGGAAACAAAATTGCCTGGACTTTACTTCATCCAGTTGGAGTATTTGGAGAATATTTTGTCTTAGAGCTTTGGAAGGTTGTTGGTTTTGGTCTCCCAAATAGTTTTGTGTAACACACAATCACAGAGTTTAAAGGAATTAAAGGACCTCTAGTCCAGCCCACAGAACAAGGCAAGACCTGCTTGCTACCTGCAATGTTTCCTTAGTACCACTGTATGAACTTTCTTTGGTTAGGTGAAAACGATGGGTGTTGTTGTCCCAGCACTAATAAAAACAAGACAGTATCTTCCCTTAGCCTTACAGTCTTAAAAAAAGACCCAAAAGAAGGATGAGGAGGAAGAAGAAAATAAGCAAACTCAGTCACAAATTCATAAAATCCCAACTCTTCCTCTGCTGCAGTTTGATGGATTGTATTCCTTCCCCAAAGATTTTGAGTGTTTCCTTGCAGATGTTATTTGGTCTGCTTGTGATTTTGTCTTCGAATTGAGCTGTAGTTCATAGTGATGAGGGAGGGTCAGCCTTATGAGTTAATTTATCCCTTTCATTTGCTTAGTATAGAAAGGCAGGGTTGCAGGTCCCATGGATTTTAGTCTCTTCCATAGGATATCCTGTAGAAGGAGTTGGATCACTGGGTGTGTAGCCAGAAGCAAAAAGGGGCAGTGTTTTCTATGTGGCCTAGATGTTGTTGCTATGGTCTCTACCCAGGACTCGAGCATTATTTTTAGCGGGGGGGCACTATGCAAACTTGTAACACACTTCCCCCTTACATGGCCACTCCCACACACTGATCCATTATTGAATTCAGAATTTTAATTCTAAAATTACATTTTCTACATTTCTGAAATTACGCCACGGTTTTTCTACCATCTCTCCCTCCCTCCCTCCCTCCCTCTGCTATTTTTGTTTACTATTACATGCAACCTGAAGAATGCTATTTCATAACTTTTTGTTTGGTCCTAGTAACGGTATTATCTTGTCAATTGTTTGATCCCCCCCCCCGATGAACCAACACAGCTGCAAACATTTTATAAATAGACCAATTCACTTTAAAGCTGTATTTTTATGGCCTTTTTCATTGCAAAATCATGACTTATCTCTCCAGAGTCAATTTCTGCAGCAAGCTGCTGCTGAGCTGGTAGTCAATCTCACACTGCAGTGTAAATTTACACTGGGCACTAGCAGGAGGGAGCTAGCACCACAATCGCCCCCCTCCACTAGAGTGCTCCTGTAGAGAGGGCTCAGTTTTCTTCCCCATCAGAGCCCTGAGCCCAGCACCATCAGCCTTCCCTGCTAGCAGATGGGAGGGACGAAACTGGGATTTTGGGCAAGGCTTGAAGTTCATTCCCCCCCTTCACAATTGATGGCTCCTAATGCTGCAGTTTAAATGAGCTGTTTGAGAAGTGGCTTGAGATTTTCTTTTCTGTTTTGCTATCATTGAACATGCCAACAGCAAAGTCAGGGGTTTTATGCCAGGGGTTTGGCCTCTGTCGTAGACAGTATAGACAATACTGAGTTAGATGGATCAAACACATACCATATTTCTGAAGGTCTTTCAGAAAAGCCTTTTCCTTTCAGTAAACAATTCTTATTTACACTTTTGCTGGGGGAGGGGTGTCAAATTTAGTAGTTTAATTTATGATTTAATTTTGGGTGCTAGATTCAACTTTGTTCTTACATTGAGAAATAGTGAGCAAATACCAGGTTTTGGATCAGTGGGTTGATATTCTGAGGGATATATTTCAGGGAGTGTCTGTAACAGCTGTAGGAGTAGCATAAATCAGTTTTATTCAGATCTGGCATGTCTATGTGGGAAATACTACTTTTAAGCTTTATGTCTGCTTCGCTATGGGAAATTCAGTTGGAATTAGGCTGTAAACTACACTGATAGGTTACTTTGTATTGTCTTAATGGAATGTGACAAACTGCCAATTAAGCCACCTGGAATGCTTTCAAGTATTTATACATTTTTTTTTCATGAATCGAGTATGTTTGGAGAGAAGAGTGTGTCGAGTTCAGCATCAAGAGTGATGTAGAAATGTTTAATAAACCTAATGGTTGTTGTTAATTTGAATAACTTCCTTAGTTCTCATTGAGGTGATCCCCGTATCCTTGGCCTTCCCACTTCCAACTGCTGAAGTAATAAGAGGCTCATATTATTGAATGTCCCTCTATACAAAATGCTCATAGAAAACTAGCACCAGATTAGCCTTTTCTCTGATTTGCTAGTTTTCCATGTGCATGGATTTTTATTATTATTTGAAAGACCATTCCATCATGAGCAGTTTGAAATGGTACAGCCCAAACACAGTTGTGCCACCGCAGGGGGCACTAGGCCAGAGGCTGCATTCAGATATGAGGTTTATTGCATTAGTTTTACTGATTATAAAGGTATCACTTCTCTCCTGATTGCTAACATTCCGTTCACATTGCAGAACCGGTTGCATTATGAACTGTAGCTTACTGACTGATATACCACCATGTTGTCCTAAATTTCATTCACACCGCAAGCGTGGTGTGACACAACAATGAATGTCGTTGGTCATGTCGATATTCCCCCACCCTTTCTGCATATGCATACTTCTGTTCCCTATGAAAATGACAGGAAAGAACTGTGTGCTGGTATACCACCCCAAATTTTATCACTTTACTCCTGTGATTTTCTGGGTTAATGGGGTTGCAAGCGAATTTTTTTCTGGAAGCAATTCACACAGAAATGAGCAATTAATACGGACATTTCCAGAAGTAGCTTTTACATTGTGTGAAAGATCAAATAAAATGCAGAAATTATAAGGTAGGTAAGCATCAGGAAAATGGAATAAACCCCTGTCTGAATGTAGCCTTAGAGTGTTTGCCTAGGATGTTTGTGATCGATTGCGTTATGTGAATTGCTTGCTTTTGGAATACCTTTACTGTTAAAAACACTTTAACCTCTCATATTAACTAGCTTACCTTAGTAAGTTAGTAACTTACCTTAACATTGAAAAAAATGAGAAACACTCTATTCCCACCCTCCAATATTCTAAAAGGAGGTCATAGAGCTCAGCACCTAAACATGCTCTGTAGGCTGTGCCCTGCTCATTTTGTAAGTGCTGCAGTTAACTCTATAATATAATCACAGTTCCTTTGCTCATAAATTCAAGATGAAATTGAGTATGATATGTGTGTGTGTCTGTGTGTGTGTGTGTATTGTGAGGAGTAATGGAATGAATCTGAAACTGGATAGCAGTGAATATGTACACACAAAAAATGCCTTGCATTGTGGAAGAGCTTCTCAAGAGGAATGATGACTGTTTTGTCAAAACTGGCAGAGGAGACTGCATTATAAGCAGTGCTTTTTATTTAATTTATTTAGTGTTAGGCTTACAGTAGAAATGGAATGCACGAAATAAGCTTAATGTTTTTTCCATCATTAAATTAGTAGTCTATGAATTTTCTACATATCTTACCAGAACCTCTGTGTGTTCATTAAATATGTGTGCATAATGTTTCTTCTCCATAATAATTGTTTTGTATGGGCCATTAAGCTAAACCTTTTTCAGGCTGTCAGTCAAATAGCTGAAAAACAGAAATAAAAATCGCAGTTGCCAGATCGTGGCTTTAAGAGTAAATGACAATATTGCTAAATACAATCCAAGTGTTTTCTAACAGCTTTCAGAGTCGCATCCATTTTTTGACAATGAATTCAAGAACAGGTGGCATGGAAATTGAGCTCTGAAAATTTTCACTTGAGGATATTGAAATGGTATTTCAGTTGTTGCCATAACTAGTTCATGTCCAAGAAGAAGAAGAGGAAAAAGATGGGGGGGGGAAGATGATTCAGCGATGCAAACAATACATGGAGGCGATAGGAAGAGAGTCTGTTTAAAAGAGAGGATAATATATCAGATTAGATCCACTAAAATTAATGAACCTAAGTTAATCACGCCTATTTGTTGGGTCTACTCTGAGTAGAACTAGCTAATATCACTGATAATGTATGTTTCAGACCCACAGCTAATTTTGAGCCCAGTTCTATGTGGTCTAGGTATGCAGAGTCCAATGAATGTGCCCAGTGAGTCTGTAGACCCAGTTAATGCAGTCTTTATCCCCACCGCCATAGAGTTGCACATTAACCTTATGAGCCTTGGTCTCTGTGTGCATATACTCCATGTTCTATCCAATTAATCATATGACCCTATGCAAAGGAATCTCCCTCTCTATGCCATCTGTGTACTACATAGCTTTTTTTAGGTTCATAAGAACAGGGCATCAATTTGCAGAAAAGCAAAGACTGAAGGTTGTCATAAGGTGCTGAACCCTGAAATTATTGTTATTTACAGGCTGCCTGGGAGATGGGCCCTTGCTTGTGGCAATAGGTTAGTGTCTATACCACAGTTATAAGGGCATTGCCCAGGTACTGCTACTTGGGGAAGATGGCAATTTTCAACCAATTACTTGTGTTCAAGACAATTTTCCTTTTCAAGTCCTGTCATGGGATAAAGTCAGTTTAGAGATCCTCATTCAAAGGTAAGTGAAGGAGTACAATTCATTAGAAAGGATAACTGTGTTAAATTAATGTGTAAAACTTGGCCTATAGGAGAGACAGCATTTAAAGCATTGTTGTCAGGTCCGGCACCAGCAAGCAGCCAGGTCGGGCACTGGCCGACGGCCCCTGCAGCCCTGACCTCCTAAGGGGTTAACATCCCTGCTGCCATCTTGGATGATGTACGCTAGCACACTGATGCAGCAATGCGGGAGATAGGTGAGGCAGGTTGGCCTATTTAAGCCTGTGTCACCTTCATTGGGAGGGAGTGTTAGGAAGCATGATGACATAGGCCCAGGGTAGTCTGGTGCCCAAGGGCCCAGTCATGCCTGGTGCTAACCCTGATTGTTGTCTTCATAGTTAAAGAGCCATCCCTTTTAACGTTCCATCTCTAAAACCATATACAGATAATGTTTTGTATGGATGCAGAAGGGGATCATGATTATAATGGCTATCTCTATAATCTCTACATATCTGGCCTTCATTTTTTTCTAAGGTATGTTTGTACAGTGGTCTATAGACCCTAACTACAAGATCCATACAAGCCTTTTTCCCCCCAGCGTACATATTGTGAAATTGGAGTCTGTGCACATAAACTACTGTGCAGATATGCCCTCCAGTGTGTTGAGACTAGACATGCTCAGAAGGCATAACTCTTACTTCTACCGCACTTAGAAATATCTCATATGCACAGGTCTTATGTATGCAACTGAAACCAAAAACAGACACCAAAGACTTACTATCTGGGACACTTCCACTCCTTTAATAGTGTATCAGTGACCCAAACTGTCAAATAGGAAAAAGTGGGAGAAAATGACAAGGGCCTTCTTTCATTTTTATTTACAGCTTTATTCTCCTTCAGAGAATTCCATTATAGAACAGATGCAATGTTTCTTGGGGAAACTTAATATCCCATGATTCTCAGAGGAACAGAAAGCTCAGTTCTGAAGTAGAGGTATCAACAGAGGGAAATGAGAATGCAACATCAGACCTTCCAAGTGTCAAATCATTGAGGGCCAGATGGTTTCAGTTTAAGGAGTTTTACAACTATATATTTTTAAGAACACCTGGTTCTTACTTTTTCACAGGAAACAGAATTTTCCTCTTCAGGGCTCTATCAGTGGCGTTAATAAAAATGAAAATAGAATCATATCTGGCTGTGCCCTAATCAACCGAGAAAGAAAATAACACTCCCCCCATTAGGCCTAATTTAAGATACAGTAGTTATTGTGAACTGCCCATGTAGGCAAAGCTGTGCTAGAACATCACAGATCACTTAGTAAAGCAATGGGATTGTCAGTCATGTAAATAATGGGTGTCCTGTGAATGGGTCAAATGTATTTGGGACTGTCAGAAAGGTGGGAGCCACCTCTTTAACAAAGTTGCAACAGAGAAAGGGCTAAAGGATTTGAGGGGCAGGACAAAGCAAAAGGGCCTTTAAAAGTATGGGATACTTATAGATCGTCTCTTCCAAGTTTGCAGGGGCACAATTTAGCCAACATCAATTGATTTAAAATCCTACTGATTTAAATGGACAAAAGCACACATATATATGCGTATTGAAATATATTGGACTTGAAAATGCTTCTCTGTGGCAGGACTGTGTTTTCAGATGTGTTTTCCCTTCAGTCACACATATATTGCATTTTAATAAAATGTCAACTTTTTCATTACCTTGTTAGATTCTCTTTTCCTGAACGTACCTATTTCTCACAAGAAATAAACACATTTACATTTTGGGTTTGAAGTGGGCATTTTTTGCTATATGGGCTCTGTACATTTGGAATGTTTTGAAAATTCCTATTCAAACTTCTCTATGGCTTTTTGGAGTTTTGAAGTGACTTGTGATGTTTCTGAAATTGAACCAATGCAGTAGAAACCTCCATTGTTCCTGCATTATATTTTCCAAGTTTTGTAAAATCCACTATGCAACACATGTTTATTGTCACAGCTTTTGGTCCCTTCATTTGCACTTTTTCTCCCTCTATATTACTGATGCATACATGATCATTGACAAAACACTGCTTAAAAAACAACAACTAGGAATGGAGGAGGATTTCATTTGGTTCACATATTAAAGCAAACTGATCCAATTTGTACCTCCTGGGCTAAGGGAAAAATCTTAACTCCCTGCCGAAAATAAATGGAACAGCAGTACTGCATCCAAAGCCCTGTTGCTTGCGCCAGCCACAGCAGTACACCAGTACTGAGCTGGCACAGCAAAGAGGTCCACATTGGGCCCATCATTGGCAGCTGAACTAGCTTAGGATCCAGTGGACTCTTCGACAACCTAGCTTCAGCCCCTCCCAGGAATGCCCCATTTTGGAGGAGGGCTCTGCTAACTGCCACTGGCAAGACATTGCTGGCATTAGCTTACGTCCATCCTCACTTTTGGCAGGTGTAGCAAGGAACTCCACACTGGTGTAGGCCCTTTGCTGGTGAAGTCAGGCAGAGAGACATCCCTGCTGCATCCAAACCTTATTCAGTATAGTGGATCATGGGGTTGGGCTGCTCTGTAACGCATGAATCAAAACCTAATTATCTTTTGGATTTTATACTTTTCCGAATTTTATAAGAGGTTTCTCAACTCAAACACCAGAATGTATAAGACACAAAAAGAGAATACATTCAGAAAAGTATACAATAAGTTAGAATATGTATTTAAATATGAATGTCAAATGCACCAATTCTGGAAAAAAATAGAAGAGGGAGTAGGGAAAACAATGGAGAGAGGCTTTAAATTAAAATATCTTGAGGCAATTCTTAATCACAAATATCTAAAGACAATGAGTTCCAAAGATAAGGTGCTGCCAAAGAAAATTAATGTGAGATGACAGTGTAATACTAAAGGGATTTAAAGAGCTGGTGTAATACTAAAGGGATGATAAAGTTCTTAATGATTTGGGAACAGGTGGCATGAAAGATTGCCTGCAATCATATGTACCTGTCTGGACCTTAAGATTCTCTTGGGAGGTCCTGCTCCGTCTGATCCTGGTGAGTGGCTACCATGTGGCTGCCAGGGAAGGGGCCTCATTTGTGGTAGTAACCTGGCTATGAAAGAACCTCCCTGGAGAGTTGCCTGATATCTTCTTTAAGGTTTTTTAAGCACTAGGTCAGAGGTGACCTTTGTCAGCCCAAGAGTTCCAGTCCTTTCTAGGCCATCTTTCCAGAGGCAGAGGAAAGGTCGGCAGAATCTCATCCATAGTGTTCATACCCCTTCGCCAACAAGCACTGACCGAGAAAAGGTAGCACCTTACTAGTTTACCTCCTTCAAATCCTAGTGCAAAATCCTTTTGTGTCTTCATGGGCAGTGTTGCCTCTTCCTTGGACCACTTTGTTTGAGTTGTCTTGAAAGGAATGGAGTTGTCCCTTCCAGCTCAAACTGCCATCAGCATGTGTGTAGCAATCTGTTTCTGAATTATTATTAACTTTGAATTGCTTCAAAAGCACTGTTCATAAATAAATAACATCTGCTGCTTTGTTAGAAGTAAGGTGTGAATCGATGTGTACTTCAGACTGGTATGCTAAAATGACAGTACAGAAACACTATGAGAAGAAGGAGGTGGAGAGAAGCAAGAGATTCTTCCCTTCATTGAACATGTGATTGATGTCAGCTTCTGTAAAATCCTTCAAAGGTCTCTCATCTTATACTGGCCTTTCAAAATTAAGAAATCAGAATTGGCAGACGGACGGACGGACGGACAGATGGATGGGGTCTATGTACAATACTGTTATGCAGAACCAATCAGCGTTCAAGAAAGGGTTAGTAACCCCACCCATACCACTCATGGACCTCCTTTACCCTAGTGGCACTCCTTTCTCCTCCACAGCTGCCATATAGCAGTGTATGATGTTTCCCTGATTTTCTTAATATTTATCATACTGTCTGAAACTTTGCTGCTCATTTTATCACAGTGCTGTAGTTTGAGATGTTCATGGCATCTGTTTACTGGTCCCTGGTTCAGTATGTGAGAATGTCCCATGCAGTAACAATTTCTATATTGGAGCTGTATTGGATCTATTATGCTTGTGGGCTTCCCATAAGCATCTGGCTGGCCACTGTGAGAACTGGATACTAGACTAGATGGGCCACTGGCCTGATCCAGCAGGGCTCTTCTTATGTTCTTATTTGGGTTTGGGGTGAACAGCGAGGCGACCAGGTTTACTGATGACACTAAATCTTCAGGGTACTAACCCCCCTCCCCCTAAAAAGGGTTGTGAGGTGCCCGAGAATGATCTCTCCAAACTGAGTAAATGGACTTTAAAATGGCAAATGCAGTTCAATATAAGTAAATGTAAAGTGATGCACATTGGCACAAAAAACCTCCAACAACTTTGTTTCACAAATGCACGAATGAGCTTTGAGCTGGTGGCAACTGACTGCTGGTGGGCAGCTCAATGAAAGCATCAACCCAGTGTGTGGCAGCTGTAGAGGAAAAAAGTAAATTCCTTGTCAGAGATAGTTGGGAAATGGACGAAATAAAGCTGCCAATATTGTTGCCTTTATACAAATCTGTGGTATGACGACACTTGGAATACTGTGTACAGTTCTGGTCACCTTGCCTCAAAAAGGACATTGTAGGGCTGGAAATGGTTCAGAAAAGGGCAACCAAAACGATCAAAAGGATGGAGCAACTCCTCTATGAGAAAAAGTTACAACATTTGGGAACATCATTTTAGAAAACAGGACAAGTAAAGGGAAATATGCTAGAGATGTGTAACATTTTGCATGGCGTTGAGAAAGTGGAAAGGAAGGCTTTTTTGTCTCCCTTCTCTCATAATACTAAAACCCAGGGTTATCCAGCGAAGTTGAATGGTAGGAAATTCAGGACCGACAAAAGGAAGTACTACTTTACAGAGTGCATAGCTATAAACTATGGAATTCACTACCACAAGCAAAGGGATGCTAAAGTAATATATTGCCTTGTTCTTGTCTGTTCTGTGCTTTTAGCTAGTTCTGCTACTGTTGCTTGCTTGGAAAATTCTGGATGTTCAAGTCCTTCTGCCACAATGCCCTATGCCCACACATCCATTCCTGTCAGATAAGTGCACTTGGTTTCTCTGACTTTTAGTGCCAACTGAGCACAACACAAACCAAAACTTGGTTTCTTTTTAAAAAAAAATTAAACTCTCTAACCCCTGTACCCAACCTTCTGAAATCCAGTACAGCCTGCAACAATCCTGTTAAGCTTAAGGTAAGTGACCATTCACAACAGCAATAATTGGATGTAACACAAACATCCCAGTTTTTGTAGTAGCTAAAAAACCATTGTCTCTATTCAAGCCAAAGTGCATAGAATTATTATTATTATTATTTTTTATTATTTATTAAACTTATATACCGCCCAACTAGCGATAGGTCTCTGGGCGGTTAACATAAAATACAATAAAATTACAGAATCTGTTACAACAAGCATATAAAAACAACACAGTCTAAAATCAAATTACAAACATTAGACTAAAATTAAAATGCCTCAGAGAAGAGAAAGGTTTTAACTTGGCGCCGAAAAGATGGTAGTGTCGGCGCCAAGCGCACCTCCTCGGGGAGACTTCCACAATTCGGGGGCAGGAAGCAAGTCACACAGAGCTCAGTCGGCCTCACACCCTCGTTCTGAGGATGCCTGCTTCAAAAAGAGAGCAACTGCTTTTCTCTCTCCACAGACAGCAACTTATTTCTCATTTCCCCAGATCCCGACGTATACACCTCCACCGCTTCCCCATCAGACAGCAACTGCGCGTTCGGGTACCCACCTCCCTCCGCCAGCGCGCTCCTCTATTCCTTGCTCCGACTTGAAAGTAGCTCTTCAATCACCGGAGTGCGCCCCGCTCCCTCTCCATTGGCCGCCGTGCAGACGCGTGCGCACCCAGAGGGTTGGGCTGGTTGGCTAGTTGGTTGCTAAGGCAACTGGGAAGAGTGAGAAGCAGCCCCTAGACAGTCTTGGCTCTAAAGGAGCACCCCCCCGCCGCGAAAGGACAGTGGCCCTCTTCAACCCAGGGCTATGGAGGCTTCTGGGGTCCTCAAGGAGCAGGGCGAAGGGAGGTTGGCTGCAGGAGCGCCTTGAGAGGCACGCAAGCCTCCAACTTCTTGAGTCATATTGTAATCTTCCTTGGACCTTTATTGTTGGAGAATGATAATTTTCAAGTCAGCAGTAGATTGTCCTTGTCCTCTTTGCTTATTTGTTTTAATTTAAACTGAACACTTGATGCTTAAAGTCAAACAGTCCAGAATGTGTTCAGTATAGCTTCCACTTCCCATCTCTTTCAACCTTATGGATTGAATAGATAATTGCTTCTTTTTGTGTCTGTTTGCAAAAATAGCTTCATTTTGGATTTAAAAAGAAAACTTGTACTGTTTGAGTAACATTTGTAATGAAACCTGAATTTTTGTGTCCATTTTAATGTTGTCTCTTGATGCAAAAGATGCAGTGTCTTAGGTTGGAGAGGTTTGGGCAGGGGGCTTCTGAAGTACTAAGTGTTTTCCCCCCTAAGATATTGTTTTTATTTCTCCTTTTCTTTTTAATGACAAGTCCTGACACTTTGATGGATTGTTTTCCTTCCCCTCCTCAGGAGAACATTCATCCCACTAGAGATCTTGGCAAGACAAGAAGGTAATAGCTGTGACAGGTGCTAGAGCAAAGGACTTATTATCTGAATCAAGGTTATTGCTATAATCTCAAATAGATCACTTGTGTATAGTCACAAAATGCTTGGGGTTTCAGGGCCTTGCAGTAGGCTACAAACTTAGCTCAGTACTGAAAGCATCTGCACTTTTACATCTAAAGGAGCTTTTACATTCCAGTGAATCTATCTGTCTTTATTAGAAATGGTTTCCACTTTCAGCATGAATGACATTTTATTGTCTTCAACAGATGGGCTGGAAGTGGACATTTGAAGGGCAATGCCTCTGTGAGCGGCACTGTGATTTTTGCCTGATGATATATTTTCTATTTAAGTCGGCCTTGTAATTTTAGAAGTGGGCGACAGGCCAATCATATATCCTAAGTATTCTCCCCAGTTCAGAATTGGCTGATGAAAATATTCTGCGCTTCTCAGGATTGGACACAGAGGTGAAGCATAAATGCAGACAATATTTATTTATTTATTTATTGCATTTGTATCCCCCCCCCATAGCCGAAGCTTTCTGGGCGGTTTACAACAATTAAAAACATTAAAAACAAATACACAAATTTAAAAACACATTTTTAAAAAAGCAATTTAAAAACGCATGCTAAAATGCCTGCGGGAAGAGGAAAGTCTTGACCTGGCACTGAAAAGATAACAGTGTTGGCGCCAGGCGCACCTCATCAAGATCTTTCCATAATTTGGGGGCCACCACTGAGAAGGTGTCCTGCCCAGAGCCCGACACAGGAGATGGAGGCAAGACTGGCAATAATTCTTGCTTTATTAGAGTCACGGTTACATCAAAAGCAGTGTGTTTCATAGACCTAACTAGGCTGGCTCACTACTGATGCTAACTATGCTAAGCATTCTCTGCAGCGTGTGGAGTAAGTTGACTCAGCACCTCAACCAGACGGGCGCTGCCTTAAGTAGGGAAGGTCTTCGCTCATAATCTCCGACTCCTGCGTGGTTCTACCCTATGACTGTCCCTCTTCTCGTGTTGTCTTGTGCTGGGCGAGGGGAGGCAAGCCTCCGACTGCTCATCAGACAGTACAGGCTCACTAGCTGCCAGCTTGACTTCAGGAGGCGGGGAGCAAGTTGGCGGAGAAACATTTGAAGGTCTAGGCGGGGACTCCTGGGGGGTTGGAGTTGGTGCGTGCATGAGATCGTTCCCCAACGGCTCTGGTGGAGCACTTGCAGGTGGCAGGGTGCCTTCAGGTGGAGCAGGATCTAAATCACCTGGGAGATTGTCCAGGGAGTCTGGAGGGCTGCTAATGCTCCCCCCTCCCTCAAAGCTCTCAGAGTCTTGTCCTCCTCTGCCCACTCTCCCCGATGTGCTTAGGGTAGCTGGGTCTCAACAGAAGGCCCTCTCCCTTGTTGCCATCCTCCAAACTTCCCTTGGAGTAGGCACCCGGAGGAGGGCCTTTAATGTTGAGCCTAGTGTATGAGTGGGTTTGTGTCAGGAGTGGCGTTCCATCAGGTATTGTGGTCCTAAGCCATGTAAGGCTTTATAGGTTAAAACCAGCACCTTGAATCAAGCTCGGAAACATACAGGCAGCCAATGCAAGCGGGCCAGAATCGGTTTTATATGTTCAAACCATCTGGTCCCTGTTACTAATCTGGCCGCTGCATTTTGCACAAGCTGCAGTTTCCGAACCGTCTTCAAAGGCAGCCCCACGTAGAGTGCATTGCAGTAATCTAACTTGGAGGTTACCAGAGCATGGACAACTGAAGCCAGGTTATCCCTGTCCAGATAGGGATGTAGCTGGCCCACCAATCGGAGTTGGTAGAAGACGCTCTGTGCCACCAAGGCTACCTGAGCCTCAAGTGACAGAGATGGTTCTAGGACAGCCTTTCCCTACTAGTGGGCCACCAGATGTTGTTGGACCACAATTCCCATCTTTCCTGACCATTGACAATGCTGGCTGGGGCTGATGGGAGTTGTGGTCCAACAACATCTGGTGGCCCACTAGTTGGGAAAGGCTGTCGTAGAACCATCTCTGTCACTTGGCTCAGGTAGCCTCGGTGGCACAGAGTGCCTTCTACCAACTCTGGTAGGCTGTTCTAGGAGAACCCCCAAGCTACGAACCTGTTCCTTCAGGGGGAGTGCAACCCTATCCAGGACAGGTTGGACATCCACCATCTGGTCAGAAGAACCACCCACTAGCAGCATCTCAGTCTTGCCTGGATTGAGCCTCAGTTTATTAGCCCTCATCCAGTCCATTGTCGCAGCCAGGCACTGGTTCAGCACATTGACAGCCTCACCTGAAGAAGATGAAAAGGAGAAATAGAACTGCGTGTCATCAGCATACTGATGGCAACACACTCTAAAGCTCCGGATGACCACACCCAATGGTTTCATGTAGATGTTGAACAGCATGGGGGACAGAACTGACTCCTGTGGAACCCCATACTGGAGAGTCCAGAGTGCCGAGCAATGTTCCCCAAGCACCACCTTCTGGAGCCAACCCACCAAGTAGGAGTGGAACCGCCGCCATGCAGTCCCTCCCACTCCCAACTCAGCCAGTCTTCCCAGAAGGATACCATGGTCTATGGTATCGAAAGCCGCTGAGAGATCAAGGAGAATCCACAGAGTCACACTGTCAGCTCTGCACTGAGGTGGGGCTGGAAATTCCTGGGTATTTACCAGGGCGGGAAAGTCCTTAGCTGGCAGCTTGGTCGTAAATCTGCCAGGCTAACAAGGATGAAGCGTGATAAGGGCAAGGCCCTTTCCAAGCTTACGTGCCAAACCAGAAGTCCAGAAGCAAGGTCAGTAGAGGTCTGGGTTCAATTGCTAAGGGGTCAGTCCAAGATAAGGTTCAGGGAATCTGGAAACACATGAAGCCACACCTGATGTTGTAGTCAGCTGAAGCCAAGGTTTGTCTTTTAAGGAGCAGGTTTGTCAGCAGGTGTGAGCCATCAGCGTTTTGGCCTTAAGTGGACAGGCCTGCCCCTCTTCTGCCTGACCTTCTGTTGTCTCCGTTCTGCAGGTGAGGGGGGAGTATCCTGTTCACTGTCTGCGTCTGGCTGAAGGGCTTCAGCTGTGTCTGGGGTGCTCTGCAGCTGAGGGGGAGAAGCAGCTGGGTTCTCAGGAGTTTCCTCCGTTTCTCCTTCTGGGTCTGCTGCTCTTACTCCTGAGTCATCCTCATCTGATGAGTCCTCCGAAGGGGCCATGACACACACTCCCCCTGTCTCTCTCCCAACAGAGGTCATCATACAGGGCGACCAAGGCTGTTTCCGTGCCAAAACCAGGCCTGAAACCCGACTGAAATGGATCCAGATAATCGGCCTTGTCCAAGAGTGTCTGGAGCTGGCCTGTCACCACTCATTCAAGGACCTTGCCTAGGAATGGAACATTTGCTACCGGCCTATAGTTATTAAGATTTTCTGGGTCCAGGGAGGGCCTCTTCAGGAGTGGTCTCACTACTGCCTCTTTCAGGCAGCCAGGGACTGCCCCCTCTCGCAGAGAGGCATTAATCACTTCCCTGACCCAGCCAGCTATTCCATCCCTGCTAGCTTTTATTAGCCCAGAAGGGCAAGGATCCAGCACAGAAGTAGTTGCATGAACCTGTCCAAGCACATTGTCAACGTCCTGAAGCTGTACCAACTGAAACTCATCCAAGAAATCAGGACAAGGCTGTGCCCTGGATACCCAGCTTGATTCATCTGCTATGACACTAGAGTCTAAGTCCTGGCGGATGCTAAAGATTTTATCCTGGAAGTGCCTAGCAAATTCATTGCAGCGGGCCTCAGATGGTTCTACCATGTCCTTGGGGCCAGTGTGTAATAGCCCTCGAACAATTCTGAAGAGCTCCACTGGGCAGCAGATTGATGGTTTGATAGTGGCAGGAAAATATTGTTTTTTTGCTGCCCTCGCTGTCCCTAAATACAGCTTACCATAGGCACTTACCAGTGTGTAATTGCATCCACCAGGAGTTCGTCTCCATCTGCACTCAAGCCTTCTCCTATATTGTTTCATCACTCTCAGATCTGGGTTATACCATGGAGCCATACAAGCTCTACACAGGAGAGGGTGCTCAGGAGCAATCATGTCAACTGCACAGTTCAACCAGGGTTTCGACAGGAGCACCAGCCCTATCAGCCGGAACACTCCCCAGAGCCCTTTGGAAACCATCTGGATCCATTAGTTTCTGGGGGCGGACCAACTTAATAGGCTCCCCACCCTTGCAGAGGGGAAAAGCTGCTGTAAGTCTAAACTTCAGCAAGTAGCAATCTGTCCATGACAGAGGGACTGATGTAAGGCCCCCCACATTCAGATCACCATCTCCATGTCCAGTTGCAAAAACCAAGTCTAGCGTATGCCCTGCTACATGTGTTGGGCCAATGGCATATTGGGACAGTCCCATGGTTGTCATGGAGACCATGGAATCCTGAGCCGCCCCGGATAAGGTGGCCTCAGCATGGATGTTGACATCCCCCAGAACCAACAGTCTGGGGGATCTCAACAGTACACCTGAGACCACCTCCGTCAGCTCAGGTAGGGAGTCTGTTGGGCAGCGGGGTGGGAAGTACACCAACAGAATCCCCAGTCTGTCCCACTGACCCAACATAAGGTGCAAACACTCCAGAGCAGCAGTCACATGGACAGGGTGCCTGCAGAGGAAGATAGACCACAGCAACCCCCCGTCCCCGACCCTCAGTACCCTGATGCTGAACCAGGTACCCTGGCAGACATAGCTGGGACAGACTGACTCCTCCCTGCTCACTCACCCACTTGTTCTCCTCTCTTGATCATCAGACCTGGGCTTTATAGTGTGTTATGGGCTCACAATTCTTATTCTGAACATCTCCACATTCAGCAAGCTTTATTTGTTTGTTGTAGTTATTTGCATCCTGGGTTTTCAGGGCAAAATCCTTGCAAGGCAATTTACAAGTAACGTGAATAAATAATATTAAACACAACAAAGTGTCAGGTTCCTCCTACAGTTTAGCTGGTATCAGTTGGTCCTGTTGGGGAAGAGAGACAGTCCAGCTGGAACAGGATCAGTTGCCTGGCATTATCTTCACTTACCTCCTTCCCACAGGGCAGTTAGTGGTAGATATCCCTTTGGGAGGCCGTCAAGATGGGGCAGACACTTAACTTTATGTCTTCTTTTTTGCATGGAGTTTCCAATGAGAAGCTTTGTAGAGGCTTTTCTTTGATTTAAGAAATTTCACAAGGATCTGACTGAAATCAGTTGATAAGAGACTCTAATTACTGGGGGTGTAATCCAACCAAGATATAGTCCTTTCCATTCTATTAATTTATTGGGATAGCTGATTATTGCTTAAATAATCATAGTATGCAGTTAGATGCAGCTAGATCATTTCCTGAATTTCATTCTGACGTTCCTGATGAAACACAACAAATTGCCTTGTGTTATCTTAAATGCTAATAATCTTATTATATTATTATTGATTATTATTTGATTATGCACCCTTCACCCAGAGGTTCCAGGGCAGATTACAACAGTTTTAAAACACATAATTAAAACAATTAAAAACAACATAAACAACATCACAGAAAATAGGGTGGGTCCTAAAAATATACATCCCAAGTGTCGAAGTCCAGGGTAAAGAGCTGCATCTTCAGCATTCGACAAAAGTTATGCATTGAAATTGCTAGACACACCTTAATGGAGAGAGAGTTCCACAGCTTAGGGGCTGCCACAGAGAATGCCCTCTCCCGGCCCACCACCACCTGAACTCCCGAGGATGGAGGAACTACTAAAAGGGCCCCCTCTGCTGATCTCAACACCCAAGAGGGTCTGTAAGGAAGGAAGCAATCTTTCAAATATATGGGATCTAAGTCATTTAGGGCTTTAAACACTAACGCAAACACCTTGAACTGGACCCGGAAACGAACTGGCAACTAATGCAGCTGTTTTAAAACAGAGGTTATGTGAGTTCTAAAAGGAGCCCCCACTTCTAATCTGGCTGCTGTACTTTGAATCTAATCTGGAAGTTACCAGATCATAGAGCACTGTAGCTAGGTCTTCTCTGTCCAAAAGGTGTCAAAGCTGGCAAGTCAGCTGGAGCTGGAAAAAGACACTCCTAGCCACTGAGGCCACCTGAATCTTCCAGTGACAGTGTTGGATCAGGTAGTGCCCCCAGGCTGCATACCTGTTCCTTCAAGGAAAAAGCAACTTCATTCAGAACAGGCCATCTTCCCAACTCCTGGACATGAGAACTCTGGATACATAACACTTCTGTCTTTTCAGGATTCAGCCACAATTTATTGGCCTACATCCAGTCCATCACTGTCTCCAAGCACCAGTTCAGCACTTCAACTGCCTCTCCTGGTTCAAATGGCATAGAGAGGTAGAGCTGGGTGTTATCTGCATATTGATGGCACCTCACTCCAAATCTCCTGATGACAGTTCCCAATGACTTCATATAGATGTTAAACAACATGGGGGACAAGATGGTACCCTGCGGCACCCCACAGCACAACTGTCAGGGGGCCAAAAGACAATCGCCCGATGTTATTCTCTGAAAAGAACCCTGGAGATAGGATCAGAACCACTGTAAAACAGTGCCTTAGTTTCTATAGCGAGAGAGCCATTCCCAAGCTTTCTTAAAACCAAGTACCACAGTCAAATTTGCTAGTAAAATCCAGTTCAGCAGTTATATGATAGTTTCTCCCTTTGAAAACTTTTTGTTGGATCATGGTCTTTAAAGTGTGCTATAATGTATCTTAGAAGAATGCAGTACTAAATTGGCTGATTTGTGTCCATTCATTCTCTTCTATAGAGATTGGTCTGTTTTGCCTATGTAAATGACAATTGGGCGTGTGTGGCAGATGGTAACATTTATCATGTTAGATGATGAGCGGGTACAAAAAGTTTGATGGTATATGACTGATATTGTTTGGTTCTGTGATGATTTTGTTTGGATGGATGTGGTGACAAAGCTGGTTTTTATGGCAGGGGTTTATATCTCTATTAGGAGGTTCATTGTTGTTGATGAGCGGCTGCTTCCATTTGGGCAGGCTGTCTGTGAGCCAGGAAAGTCCTAGAAACCCAAGACCGGTGAGAGGGAAGTTATTCCAGAATTGGCTATAGCCCCTTGATGTCCTGGACAGAGACTATGAGGACCAAGCTCTCTAGAGCTTTGCCTTGTCTCTAGAGTTCTCCTGCCAAACTGAAACAATCAGGAGTGATTTTTATTGCCGATTTGCATAAGATTTACAGTTTTTGTGATAAAATTGTAGCTATCACAAGAGTGCATGTATGAAGTCATTATCACACATTTACTCTCATTTATCATTCTTCGTTACAGTGTCAGCTCACTGTACCTATGTGATGTTAAGAGGAAAAATGATTAATCATAGCAAATGGATGATAACAGCTACAGGCATATGATACCTGCACATTATCACACAGACACACATAAATCCTTCAAGTAAACTGGCCTTCAAGTTTCATGAAAAGGTCACTCAATTTCAACACAATTAGAAAAAAACAATCTAATTTCCTTAACAAACTGAAATCTAGTCTAAGTAATTTAAGCCCCATGTGATATAAAATTACATCACATCCGTGGTTTCCAGGGATACCTGCTTCTGAGTGGAAATTACCTGCTTGATTTATTAAATACTGTTGTTGTCATAGTCAGGGTGTTAACCATTTTCAAATTGTCACTCTGGGAGTTGAATCACAAAGATACTTTTACCAGAGTAACCATCTAAATAAGATAATTATTTGTGTACCAATGAATTTTCCTTAACATAAAGAGACATTTTTAAATTTAAAGCACTGTTGGGTGTTCTACTTCTGTAAATCCATCATTAACTGAAAGTGTCCATCTGCTATAATGTATAGTTGTAATTATTTATATTATAACATACACTATCAATATATCTTCTCATTTTCCAGGAAAATGAGAGGTCAAAGTGTCATGAAGGGAAGAATCAGTAGTAGTTCTTCAGTGGTAAATCTGTTGAAACAAAATCTTAAGCCTCAATTCTTACAGAGCTTTGATGGTGCAAGACATATCTGCTTCAATAAGGATTGCCCTGTGCCACCAGAAGTTGATATTTATTATTCTGTAATTGATATTGCCATTATAGGGTTACATACTCTTCACTGTCCTGACACTACAAGATTCTGTTTCCTTTGGATCAGAGTGCATTGGATACTTAGACTGAATTTTGTGATGTTTGTTATATTTAAAGATATGCAAATAGAGCATATGAAAGGCAAATATACTCCAATCAAATTCCCAGAAAGCCATTTCGACAGCCCACTGAAGTATGCATCCCGGTTTCCAACTAATGTCAGCTAGAGATTCTCAGTGTGCATGTTCTCTATTTCTCTTGATTCAAACTGCAAACTGATCATGTTTTTCCATGTGCATGAAACATAGAAACCCTCTCCTGTCACTAATGTCCCTTGATGAAACAGCACACAGCAATCTGGGACTATTAGCCAGCCACAGCTTAACAAAAGATGGTGAGTTGGCAGCCATAACAATATTCCAACCAAATACAGCATGGAGACAAGGAGAAGTAAGGCTAAGTTGTGAATTCTCAATTGAAAACTTCATATAGGGCCATGTGGGGGAAAGTAAGGGGGCTACAATCCTCTAGCATATTTTTGTGCCAGGAGTCAGTGGGCCCAAATTGCCAGCAGAGTTCATTTTCTGGCAAGAGGAGATTTCTCCCTCACCCCACCCCATGCTTTTTTTTTAACCCCAAAGGTCCTATGACTATGTAGTGCCACTCTGACAGGAGGGTTTCTCCAGAAGCCACCATCAGACTGACGCTATGGCTGCATATACACTTACCCAATTATGCCGCCCGACAAGATCGGCCACACAGGGGCTTCTCTCAATCCCGCCATCAAAAACAGCCAGATTGGTGGGTACAAGAGAGAGGGCATTCTCAGTGGCGGCCCCCACTCTTTGGAACTCCCTCCCACAAGATCTCCGGCATGCCTCTTCCCTAAATGTATTTTGGAAAGCCTTAAAGACCTGGCTTTTTCAGCAGGCCTTCGGGGTATCCGGGGAGGGTTAATCGATATAATTGTAATGCCTCCTACCCAGTTTTAATATTGTTGTTGTAGATCTATTGTTTTTATTGTATTACTTTATTTTATTAATTGTATTTTAATAATTTTGTAAGTCGCCTAGAGTGGCCATTGGCCAGATAGGCGACAAAGAAATTAAATTTATTATTATTATTATTATTATTATTATTATTACCCGTCTGTAGCACAAACATGTAGCTTTTCTTAATATGGAATTGTTCATGCTTGTCCTCAACATGCTGCTTTCAATCTAGATAGACTGTAGATCATGCTGTCTTCACCTTGCCTGTGCATAAAGATACACAGAGACACTGACGAGTGCTTAGTCCTGAGTTAGTGGTGTAAAGGTTCAGGCTAACTAATGAATTCAGAAGTATTGCCATAGCACAATTAGGGATGGACGAATCTGTCAAGTTCAGTTTCTCATTTTTCCAATCTTGAATTCAGTTCACCACATTTTCACATAAGGTTGTGATTATTATTTGTTTAAGAATCTTCACAAAACTTCATCAGCATTTTACTGTGCATTTCTTCTAATATATACTTTTTGTATGCAATAGTGCCCAATATGCACACTTTTGCAAGTCTAATATTGCCAAATGTATACATTTTTCTAATCAATTTTGCTCATATAATAATTTTGTATATTAATACAACTAGTATATGCATTTTTATGCACACTTTCCCCAGTATACATATTTCTATACGGATTATTTGCTTGGAGAATTGCATGGCACAATTCAGAGAAGCATGAATTCAAAGGATAGCTATGTTTTCATTGGTGCGTTGTTTTGGGAAGTGCAAATTGCAAACCAAACCAAATTTCTACTCTGTATCTAAGTACAAGTGGCTTGGGGAATGTGGGCCAATTCAGACATATACTGATCTACAGAGCTTTGTTCTGGTTCGATTTCTGAAGGCAAAAATATTTTTCCAAGGCAGTGCCTACATTGCACCCCATATTTGCACTCAGCCTTCTTCCAAAGAACTCAAAGACACAAATGTAAGAAATACATGGAATATCTATGGTACACATCCGTTCTGTCTGAATATTTCATATAAAGTGTTCACACTGTAATTTTGGCAGGGCTTTTTCAGAAAAGTACATGTATCACTGAGATATATTCTCGCATTTATTCCACTATGTCAGGCCTGCACAGCTTATGAACTACCAAACCAAATGTAGCATACTAGCCTGGCACCTGCTTGACAATCTCCACGTTCTTGCAGTCCTAGACAAGCTGCTCTCCCCCCCCCAATAGTTTTGTCAAGCCACTGTTTGACCCTCAAACATGACTATGGAGGGATCCTGTTTGGCTTGATGGATCATACATCATGCCAACCTGCTGTAAATGATTGTGTGACTGCTTCCTAAGTTCCAGACATAAAGCAGACATGAATAAACCTGATTCATGTAATTCTACTCAACCAGAATCAGGTTAATCCAGACTGCAGCCATTATATACATATATTCTAGCCTTCAGCTGTAAGTGTCACTTAATTCAGTAGGGCTTATTTTAGAGTGAGTGTGTTTATGTCTGCAGCTAAAGGTGCTTTCCACTTAGCATATGAATTCCCTTTATCTTGTCCACACTATTCATGGCAAGAGTAATTGCTGTAATTATGAAATAAAATTTCAAATGTGTGCTCTTCATGGTAAGATCATCCTCTTTGTCTCTTGTCTGTAAGGCATCCCATTCAGCATGGATAATGGTGATGATGTCAGCATGCTTTTTTAGAATCTTCTGCCTTTAGAGAAAGAAGTCTGCCCTAGTAGCCCTTTTTCCTTTAAAAAGTTTGCCAGTTCATATATACTTATTTGTATGTGTTGGCTGAAGAGCCTTACTATGTAGCAAAGAGATGCATTGTCCAAACTAAGAGTCAAGGTTGGCTGTTTTCTGAAGCTCTGTGTATCATCTCATGTAGTGTGCCGAATTCAGATTCATAAGTATCTTTTTCTTCTTCAGTCCTACACAACATGAAACCCCTGGGC
The DNA here is from genome assembly GCF_030035675.1 of Rhineura floridana. Taxonomy (NCBI): domain Eukaryota; kingdom Metazoa; phylum Chordata; class Lepidosauria; order Squamata; family Rhineuridae; genus Rhineura; species Rhineura floridana. The sequence goes on along the minus strand of NC_084481.1, from coordinate 6,899,873 downwards.
TCCATAGAGAAAACACACCAGCCATGTGCTATCAGCCTTTTTAATATTGCCATCCTAAGTGCAGGGAGGCACAAGTTATTGCAAGCATTCACTGAACTGAAAAGGACCCTAATCAGGATTAAGCCATAGTTTCTCTCACCTGCACGCCAAACCTTGTTCTATCCCAGATCGGTACACAATAAGACCATTCTCATCCATGATTTGATTGTGGATGAAGGTGTTGATTTGGTGTGCATTACTGCTGGGTGAACTGGGAGGAGTTGATCTGACCCAGCTTTGTCCATCTGAGTACTCGGTGCAGCACCAGCACAGGCTTCAGGGACGAGGGGAGGAGTTGCTGTGGTCTACAGAACTTCCGTCTCTGTCACCAGGAAACCACTCTGTCTTGGAGCTGGCTGTGAGGGCCTGCACCTGGTGTCGAGCCGAGGAGATAGTAAACTAGGGCTGCTGCTGGTGTACTGTCCACCCTGCTGCCCAGCAGCTTCTCTGACTGAGCTGGCAGAGGCCATCTCGGCTGTGGTGTTGGAGGAGCCCAGAACGATAGTGCAGGGTGATTTCAATGTCCATGCGGAGGCTGCCTCTGGTGTTCCGGCTCGGGACTTCATGGCCTCCATGATGACCATGGGGCTGTCTCAAGTTGTCAGTGGCCAAACACATAGGGCAGGGCACACACTCAACTTGGTTTTTGCTCCAGATGGAGGAAGGGGTGGTCTGGGGATGGGGGGTGGATGTCACCCCACTGTCATGGTCAGATCACTTCTTGGTGAAGTTTAGACTTATGGCTCCGATCCTTCCCTGCAGGGGTAATGGACAGAATAATATGGTCTGCCCCTGGAGACTAATGGAATCCATAGGATTCCTGTATGCCCTGGGGGAGTTAGATAGATAGAGCAGGTGACCCTGTTGAAGCCCTTGTCATGCTGTGGAACAGCGAGGCGCATTGGGCTCTTGACATGTTTGCCCCCGAGCGCCCTCTCCAGCATTGTGGAGTCCGGTTTGCACCTTGGTACACCAGTGAGCTAACGGCAATGAAACAGGCTGGACAGCTAGAGTGCAAGTGGTGAAAGACGTGCTGTGAGGCTGATCGGGCACGAGTAAAACATCATAACCGTGCCTACTGTGTGGTGGTGAGGGCAGCGAAGAAGGACCACTTCTCTGCCTCTATAGCATCCTCAAGTAGCCATCCAGTGGAGCTTTTCTGTATTGTCAGGGGTCTGTTGACATCAACTCCAGGAAACCCTTCGGAGGCCCACGGTGAATTGTTTGCAATGCACTTTCAGGGTAAAGTTGCTCACCTCCGTAGAAGTCTTGATGCCCCTCCACATCTACTGTAGTCCCCAATGAGGTGCCCAGTGCAACGTCTGCTGCAACTTCTTGGGAACTGTTTCAGTTGATGCGGCCTGATGACGTAGACAAGGTGCTTGTGATGGTGTGGCCAGCAACATGTCCTCTTGATCCTTGCCCTTCTGGTTTATTAAAGCTTGCTGAGGGGGTTTGACCGAGTGGATCGAGGGTGTGGTCAATGCATCATTGGGGGAGGGAGTGGTTCCAGCCACCTTGAAAGAGGCGGTGATCCGACCACTCCTGAAAAAGCCCACCCTGGCCCATTAGTTTGTGACAACTACCGACCGGTTGCAAATACCCCCTTTTTAGGGAAGGTGATTGAGAGGGTTGTGGTGCAGCAATTGCAGATACTCTTGGATCAAACAGATTATCTTCACCCATCCCAGTCTGGGTTCAGGCCTGGTTATGGGACTGAATCGGCCTTGGTCGCCCTGATGGATGACGTTTATCGGGAGAAGGACAGGGGGAATGTGACCCTGTTATTCTTACTTGATCTGTCAGCAGCTTTTGATACCATTGACCATGGTATCCTTCTGGGCCGACTTGGTGAGATGGGTATTGGAGGCACTGTTTTACAGTGGTTCTGATCCTATCTCCAAGGTCGCTCTCATAAAATAGCATTGGGTGACTGTCGTTCGGCCCCTGGCAGTTGTGCTGTGGGGTGCCGCAGGGTCCCATCTTGTCCCCCATGCTGTTTAACATCTATATGAAGCCCTTGGGAGCAGTCATCAGGAGATTTGGGGCAAGGTGTCAGCAGTATACTGACGGCACCCAGCTCTATTTCTCTGTAACATTTATTTATTTATTTATTAAATTTATTAGTTGCCCATTTGGCTGACTGTCCAGCCACTCTGAATTGGGAGAGGCTGTGCAAGCCCTTGACCGCTGCCTGGACTCAGTGGTGGGCTGGATGAGGGCCAATTAACTGAGCCTGAATCCTAGAAAGACAGAAGCACTGTGGGTTGGTGGTTCCTGAGTTCGGATAATTGGTCAGTTGCCTGCTTTAGATGGGGTCGTACTCCCTCTGAAAGAGCAGGTCCATAGTCTGGGGGTGCTCCTGGATCCATCTTTGTCACTAGAGGCCCAGGTGACCTCCGTGGCTAGGAGTGCCTTTTATCAGCTTCAGCAGGTAAGACAGCTGTGGCCGTTTTAGACCGAGATAGCCTGACCACTGTTGTCAACGCACTGGTAACCTCCAGGCTGGATTACTGTAATGCGCTCTATGTGAGGCTGCCCTTGAGGTTGGTCCGGAAGCTGCAGCTGGTGGAAAATGCTGCGGTAAGACTGCGCACTGGGGCAAGGTATTGCCAACCTGTCACCCCGCTGCTGAAAGAATTGCACTGGCTGCCCATTTGCTACCGGGCCAAGTTCAAGGTTCTAGTTTTGGTGTACAAAGCCCTATACAGCTCAGGACCAGGATACCTGAAAGACCATCTTACCCCTTATATACCCAGTCGATCACTGTGCTCTGCAGGTGAGGAGCTCCTGCAGATACCATCTTAACAGGAGGTTCGTTCCGCACAACATAGGAAATGGACCTTTAGTGTGGTGGCACCTACCCTGTGGAATTCTCTCCTCTTAAATATTAGGCAGCCGTCATCTCTGTTATCTTTTTGGCGCCTTTTGAAGACTTTCCTCTTTCAACAAGCCTTTTCAGTTGAGACCTATCCCAGTCTGCATCTGTGTTGGAATTGCTTTTTAATATATATTTTTTAAAAACAATATGTTTTTAACCCTTTTTGAAAGATGTTTTAAAAACTTTAAAAAAAAGGTTCAAAGTTGTTTTGTTTTGGTGTGTTTTAGGGTCTGTTTTTATGATGTTTTGATTTGTTTTTAGTGCTTTTGTTTGCAGCCCTGGGCTCCAGATGGGAGAAAGGGCGGGATATAAACCAAATAATAAACAAATAAATAAAACTTGAGCATTTATACTAGTGACTGTAATATAATAGGCAGCTGCCTTCCTAGACTCTAGCTGCTTAATGCATAGTTCTTCAGTAGCTGTTCCACCTGGCAGTCAAAAGAGAGAGAAAGTAAATAATGAAGCCTTCTCCTCCAGCCTAGCCGGCAGTAGTTATTGCTTCCCTCCCCCCCCTCCCAGAAGTATCTCCATCAGTGACCATTGCATTGGGTCATTGTGCCACTTTAATTGGCTTGTTTTCCATTTCCTTTGTCCATCACTTCTTCCCTTTGTTTTATATCTTTAGATTGTAAGCCATTTGGCAGAGATGACTATTTGAGTCTTTGTACTGTACTTGGCAGAATGTTAAGTGCTGTCATCATCATCATCATCATCTTAAGCCATCATATTATTATTACTATTATTATACACCATAACCATGGGTTTATATGAATTCATAAAACTATAAATTATCTTAAGCACCAACATAAACAAAATAGGATATGTGTAGGTTGGAGCTTCCCTTATAACAGGTGTGAGTCCTCCAGATGTTGCTGAGCTACAGTTTCCATCATATCTGGCTATTAGCCATGTTTGCTGGGGCTCTGCTGGCTGTTTGCCAGCAGCATTTGGAAGACCAAAGGTTCCCCACACCTGCCTTATAAGAACAACAGATTTCAAAGATCGCCAATCATTTGATATCTATACTCCTCAAATGCATCGATTCCCCTTTTAAAGAAGGAGTGCAGACCGCACAATCCATAAAACATTACTGCTGAACTTTAGTGTTCCCTTAGCCTACAAGGGGACTCCAAGCTTCTAGCCTCTCCTTTGCATCTAGCTTCTCCTTTGCGGAAGATGCCTTGATATCAGAATGTTCATAGAAATGTTGGGTTGAAGAAGTGGCAGCCAAATCAATAGAAACATTCCAGATAATGGCAGCTGGGTTCTGTGATACTAACCTATGATGATGATGATGATTACCCAGCCTTCACCAATTGGTCCTAGGACGGGTCACAACAATATAAAATACATTACCACAATTGCTTCATCCCAGTTTAAGCTGGACAGAGTGGGAGAGCCTCAGCTGCTGCTCCAAAGACCAGTTGATCAAACTTCAGTTCCAAACTTACATCTGATTCCCTTCTGGAAATATGTTAATAGCCTTTCAAACTTCATTACAATATTTTTGATGCAAAATGTAATGGATGATTTGGCTCAGCGCATGTGGCCATTCTCTTATTAGTATTCTGGAGCAAGCTGTCAGCTAATTAGGTTCTCAAAATGTGAACTACATATTGAAGAAGTTGGGAGAATAAATAAGAAAATTGCATAAATATCAGACCTACTAAAGTTTAATCTGTTGCAGGAATTCCCCAGCAAATATGCTAGGCTTTTAAATTTAATTAATTAATTTTTAAAATCACATCTCAATATGTTATGATATTTTCAAATGCTATGTATGGGATACCCGGAAGCACCTTACTAACCCTACTTTACAAGCTTCTTTGCAAGATCTGCCTTTTTCAAAGTTCTGTTTTATCCTTCTGACCCCCACATGATATGTTAAAAATAATGATCTTCTCACTTAGTTCTCTCCAACAAACAGATGCTCTCTGGGTTTAGAAGGGCCAGGGATATATGGGCATGATTATTTTTGGTTTACATTGACTTCACATCCAATTTGGGGTATGTACAATTTTTGAAGCTGTAGAGAATAAGAGACTACTAAGCCATGTATGGAAGAACTAGCCTAGTAAGTGCATTTTATGCTGTCCAGCACCAGCACCTGTTGGCAAGTACAGGGTTCCTGAGAGTATTTTTTCCATGGCAGAGTTACAAGGCCAAGACGCTCAGAGTCCGTGCAGATCTCAAGGACAAATATCCAAGGCAACCAGCTGGCCTTATCTATAAGACTTGGCAGATCTGGCCAGTTGGTGTGGGGGTCGAGGAGTTTGTACAGAGAGAGCTTGTGATATATTCTATTGTCAGTAAAGTGACTCTTAAAACTTATTGCTTGTCCGGCTCATTGCTTCAACTGGCATCCAGCCTGTCACTATACTGTTCTGCATCCTGGGCATCTGCTTGCGCCAGATACAACATCCAAATTGTGGTAGCAGAGGATGGTTTCGATGCGCAGACGGATGTCCGAAGAAAAGCCAAAAGAGGAGTAAAGAGGACAAGCGTGTGAAGAGACGGCGAAACCGAAAGCTGATCTGAAAGCTGTGAAAGAGCCGTGGGAAAAACTTAACTGAAGGACAGAGGTGAGAAGCTCTAATTACAAAGGCGGTGAACTGTGTAAAGTGAAAGTATGTCTGTTACGTTATCGGCTGGGATTCCCTTGGAAAGGCTGACAGGGAAAAATTATGGCACTTGGAAACAGAGAATGCAGGCTTTTCTAGTGAAAGAAGACCTGTGGAAAGCTATCGCAGAAGACCCACCCGCCGTAGTGCCTATTCCAGCAGATTGGAGAAGGCTGGATGAGAGGGCAAAGGCGTTAATTGTTCTTGCTATTGATGATTCTCAATTTCTGCACGTGCGTGATGCAACAACGGCAAAGGAAACCTGGGAAACTTTAAGAAATATTCATGTGAAAAAGACTGCCAGTTCTAAAATATATCTTGCCAGAAGATTGTATCAGATGCACTTATCTGGAGATACAATCATGTCAGAGCATTTGTTGAAAATAGACTGTTTACTGAGTTGTCAGAACGTGAAATTGAACATTCTCAAACGCAAAAAGTGTATATCACATTAGCTTCACTAGATTCAAGTTATGATAGTCTGGTGAGCTCTTTGGAAGCAACGGACGATGCAAATCTCAATATGGATTATATAGAAGGAAAACTTTTACAAGAATTCCAAAGGAGGCAGGAAATGGCAAAGCAGGAAAAGACAGAGTCTAAACACAACGTGGAAAAACAGAACAACAAAGCTGCACAAGAGAGACTGTATGGACAAAAGGCGTGTTATTTTTGTGGTTCCAGGCAACATCTGCAAAGGAATTGTGAAGCAAGAAGAAGAGAAAGAGGAAGAAAACCATGTGTACAGGTGATCGATGCTAGTAAGAATAAGCAATGTATTAACAATGAGCAGGGAAATAACTGTAAAGATTTATGGGCAATTGACAGTGGGGCAACAAATAGTATAATCAAAGATAAATCTATGTTTCATACATTTTGTGACGTAGAGGATCATGTAATAATGGCTGATGGATCTAAGAAACAGATCAAAAGTAGGGGTACAGTGAAATTAGCAGGTTTCAATACCATTATGACAGATGTGCTGTTTGTTCCTGATATCGAATGTAACATTATGGCTGTGTCGAAACTCAATGAAATGGGGTTTACAGTAATGTTCAAAAGGGGTTCAGTGCATGTAATGAGAGGAGAAAAAATATTCATGAAAGGAATAGTGAGGAACTCATTGTTCTTCTTACACGTGAAACAAACAAATCATGTACTCATGTGTGCTAATAAGAAACCCCATAATAATTGTGTTCATTTATGGCACAGAAAACTAGGCCATATAGGATATGAAAATGTGGTGAAAACAACAGAGAACAGTAATGATGTGACATTGAGAAACTGTGAAAAATATGTAGACTGCCACGTGTGTAAACAAACTAGGGCAGTTGTGGCTGCAAAGAACAAAGAAGCCATGCCCAGCACAAATGCACCTTATCAATTAATACACGTGGACTTAGTGGGGCCATTTCAACCTACTCAGGGGGGTGCAAGATATTTCCTGACAATAGTTGATGATTTTTCAAAATTCTGCACTGTTTATTTACTAAAAGCTAAAAGTGAAGCTGCAGAGAAACTGAAAAGATTTATTACAAAAATTGAAGTGCAGTTTGGTGTCAAAATACAGAGAATAAGATCAGATCAAGGAGGAGAGTTCTTAGGACACTCTTTTACTGAATACTTGGATAAAAGAGGAATAAAACAGGAGTTAACAGCCCTTATAGTCCTCATCAGAACGGGTTAGCTGAACGCTGGAACAGGTTGCTTCAGGACTCAATAAGATCAATGCTGTGTGACTCCTCTTTAACACAAGGTTTCTGGGGAGAGTGTGTTCTGTATTCAGCTTACATTCAAAACAGAATATTCCATAAGGCCACTGGAATGTCTCCTTATCAGAAATTGTATGACAGAAAACCCAGATTAAACCATTTGATTAGGTTTGGAGCAGAATGCTGGGTACATGTTCCCAAAAATAAAAGGACAGGGAAGCTGCAAAGGAGAGCAGACAAAGGGTACATGCTGGGATTTGAAAACACGTATTACAGAATATGGCTGCCAAAACAAAGGTCTGTAGTGTTAAGCAGAAGCGTGCAAGCAATAGAGCAGGATTGGGAAGAGAAAACATATGTGGAGTTGGGAAACACTGAAGTTAGTAATGAACAAGAACAGGCAGATACAGTACCAATAAAACAAGAAGAAACAGGCAGCAGTAGTGAATTGAGTTCTAACTCTGAGAGAGAAACAGAGGAATCGCCTGACACAGACACAGACACTAAGGCAGAAATACAACCACGCAGATCAGAGAGAACAACCAAAGGTATTCCACCTGTTAGATTTAAAATAAATTCCATTAAACATATAGACTTCAGTGACTGGAAAAAGTGGGATGATGGAAATCATGAAGAGTAATGAAATATAATGACAATAATGCTGAGATTGCAATGGAGTAACTGTCTTACAAATGAAAGTGATGTAAACTGAAATAAAAGGAAATGTATCAGAAGTATAAAACCAAGAAATGTAAATGTAAATGACATGAAAAGAAGTGAAAATGTGAATCTGTAACATAATCTGAAATGTATTGTTGAAATGTGATATAATGTGTGAAATGCTAAGCAAGAAGGCTATGGAAAAAATAGGTGGGGGAATGTTGGCAAGTAAAGGGTTCCTGAGAGTATTTTTTCCATGGCAGAGTTACAAGGCCAAGACGCTCAGAGTCCGTGCAGATCTCAAGGACAAGTATCCAAGGCAACCAGCTGGCCTTATCTATAAGACTTGGCAGATCTGGCCAGTTGGTGTGGGGGTCGAGGAGTTTGTACAGAGAGAGCTTGTGATATATTCTATTGTCAGTAAAGTGACTCTTAAAACTTATTGCTTGTCCGGCTCATTGCTTCAACTGGCATCCAGCCTGTCACTATACTGTTCTGCATCCTGGGCATCTGCTTGCGCCAGATACAACATCCAACAGCACCAATGAAACATATTTATTTTATTTTTGGCCAGAGGTCAATCTGTAGGTGCACTTGAGCTTCTGTGCTTCATCAAAATTCAACTGCAAGGGAACCCCTAAACAAGAACTGATCAGTCCCACAAATACCACAACACATTCTTAACTTGGTGGTGCTAATAGATATATGAGCTGGTGGATGTGCAAGGTGTGCACTATTGAAACATGACTGAGTTGGTAATGAAGACCAATTCACTTGTTTAAAAAGTGGGACAAAATATTACAACATAAGAGCCCAGCTATATCATGTCCATCTAGTCCAGCACCCTGTTTCCAAATATAGCCAGTCACATACTTGTGGAAGCCCACAGGGTATGAAAGCAACGTTTTCCCCACCTGTTATTTCCCCCCAGTGCCTCAAGTATACCATCTCTGAACACCGAGCCATCATGTTTAGCTATTATGACCATCTACTGAAAGATCTATTATTCATGCATTGGGCCAGCCAACTTTTAGAGCCATCTAGCATGGCCACTGGACAATAATGCTGGCAACTGCTGGGGATAGTTTGTGTTGTATGGTGCTGGCTGTATCAAAAGCCAGAAAGAGCAGTAAATTACAGATTGGAATGTTCCCATATGAATCAGCCCATTAATTAAGACTGTTGAGGCTCTTCTCTGGGTTCCTCTGTCCATCTAAGCTCAGGTGGGTGCTTACTGCAGAGAGGATCTTTTTCTGTGGTTGCACCACAGCCCTGCAATCCCTTCCCTAGAGCAGCCTTTGCCAACCTTTGGGCTCCCAGAGATTGTTGGACTAGAACTCCCATCAGCCCCAGCCAGGGTGGCCAATGGTCAGGAATGATGGGGTTGTAGCCCAGCAACATCTTGGGACCCAAAGGCTGCCCTAGAGAGGTCTGCTTTATGCCATCATTACTGTCATTTAGGAGCCAGGCCATTTTTTATGTTTGCTGGTTTTATTCTGCACTGCTGACTTAGCCTTGTTTTCATCTGTCTTTATTGTTGTATACTCGTTATAAACTTTTGTAAACTGCCTTGTAGTTTTTTTTTTTATAAATTGAAAGGTAGGGTATAGTTGTCTTAAATAAATAACATGATGCAGAGTTCATCATAACATGTAGCATGAGTGGAACAGATAATTAGTAGATGGGAATATATGCAGCAAAGAATTTTATGACACCTTGAAGACTTACTGATTTATTGTGACATAAATATGTATGGGTCATCGCCCACTTCATCTGGTCCATGAAAGCTTATGCCATGTTTAAAAAAATGCCTTTAAGGCTCTTGTGTTGTTTTTGCTGCAAAGTAGTGGGTTTGTCCTGAGGCAGTCAATGCTGGATCAGAGTTTGGGAACTGGACAAAAGAGTGTTAATGCTTCTGGATGGATGGTTGACGGCTAATAGTCATTGATGGATAGAAAATAGCTGAAGATTCCTCCAAAATTTTCCAAATGGAGAAAGCCATTAGCTTGAGAAGGTGACCCCCCTCAACTGAAGGGAGTAGGATGACCTGGGGTCGCACTCGAGAGGACAGTATTTGAAGGGGCTGCTTGGTCCAAGTCCAGTTTAAATATAAAGAAGTGAGAGCAGGAAGAGCCTTGAAGCTGCACATGAACAGGTACCAGCACCCAGATAGTAGGCTGAGAAGGGACGTGGGCCATCTGGTCACAGTATTTGCCACTATGGTGAGATGTTTTGTATTTCTTTTTAAATTATAGCAATTATTTCTAAATTTACATCTAGTCATAGAAATTAACATAGCATATGCTTATTTTATGGAAATCTGCGCCTTTTGTCCACTTTGTTTGGTAAGTGTATGTATGTTGAACAATAGTGTTTTGGGGGCAGTGAAATGTATTGAAACTGTGGGGTTTGGGGACAGAGGGAGACAGAGATTGAGCTGAGCTGAAGGCATTTTAAGGTGCTGGGGTGCCTCTCTGGGAGATGAGCAGTAGATTTACTGCTTGTTTGGCTCCACCCACGCTCTATTCACATATTTGTAAATGAATTAAATATTACAAACCATGCGTCTCCACTGATCTCCCCACCAAAGGAAGCCAAGCCCTAGCAAATTGTGCCCCAGTATGCTTTTCCCTACTTAGAAAAACTGAAAGACAGAACTAATAATAGTACTACTATATTTGTAAATACTCAGTGACTACTAGGATATCTTGGGGGGAAATGCTGCTGTTAACATTCCTTCCTATGTCATAGACATAAAAATGTCCGCAAAAAGCTGCTGAAAACAAAACGTGTTGCACTCTGACATGAAAAATAAATTGGGAAAGAAAAGAGGCCATGGCAGGCAGACTGTCATGCAGCATTTACTATTGCAAACATAATAATAATCAGTGATCGAAGAATAGGGGTGCCCTGTGCCTATCTTTGTAGAGAGAAGATGAATTGAGAGCTGCCACTGGCAGATGGGAAACACTACAGGTTGTGATCAAAATATTGCATACCAAATGCTGTAACAAGAGGGAGGCAATTAAAGTAACAGTTGTGGCCATGCTGGTGAAGGAGAAGTGAAGTGGCAGAAAGTAGGAAAGAGAACAGAAATTAGAACAAGGGAACTGACGTATTGCAAAGATTTTGGAAGTAATAAATAACAATCTCTTTTGCTAACACAGCTTTAATTGCTTAAAAATCCATTGCAAGCTTTTGAACAACATGAGGTTTCTTTATTATACAGCCACAAGAGTTTTCATGGCGATACACAGAACAGAGAGAAAGTGTGAAAAGGGGGGGAAATCACCATATGCTCAGAGGCACGTTATCAAATTCTTCCAAGCTACATAAGAAGTGGATTGGACTGTGAAAGACCAATTCAAATTGTGTTTGCATTTTGACAAATTTGTGGGGCAGTCCAATATCTCAGAGAGGAGGTCAGGTCTCCTGCTCCCCTGGTGCATTCACCATAGTTGCCCAATTTCCTTGCTTTTTAAAGTTTGATAGAAATATCTGTGGGCTATAGGTACGTTCTTAAACCGCAAGGTTTTTTTGCCTATTAATGAATCAGGCATAGATGCTGGGGGCACATTAATAAATGGGATTGAATAGAAGTATGTCTTTCCATATCCATAATCCGAGTTGCCATCCAGTTAGTCTGAATTCAAAGGAGGGATGATAGATTTGTTGTTTAAGAGTAACATTGCAAAACAAGCACAGAAACTTTCAAATTAAGTAATGTTGCTAGCTAAATTAGAGGCTGATTTTTCAAAACACACAAGATAAAGTAAAATTTGGTTTGGCTGCATCATCTTATGATGGGAAGCAATTGCATTGTGTCTTTTGAAGACACTGATCTATCTGTTATTGTGATTCTAGAAAGAGGTAGTGTGTAATTTGAATTAAAATCTTATTTTCAATAAAAAGTCCTTGCTGGTTGCACAGGTAGCTGCTGCAACACTTGTCTCCTAGTGACAGCTGTGCTTAGAGAATTTGTCTTGGATATTTGATAACATTGTGGAACCTTGGCACACTCATGACTTACAGCTGAATTGAGACAATTGATTTCTTCTAATGTACAAGGAATTAAGAAGTTTTTATACATATCATGAAGCTGATTTATACTCAGAACATTGGTATACGTTGGTCTAACAAAGTGTTTTCTACTCTGGCAGTGGCTCTCCAGGCTCTTGGGGGAGGTTCTTTCCCTGACTTGCGAGCTACCGGGTCCCTTTTTAACCAGAGATGCCAGGGGCTGAACCGGAGTCCTTTTGTATGCAAAGAATGTGCTCTGACACTGAGCAATGGCTCCTAGTCCTGTCCTAGCAAACGTGATCCAATACTGGTAATACTGTGCTGCATTAAAATTCTTTGCAGTTCATAATGTGATGATACCAAATTCCCAATTGTGGGAGAAATAAAATACAGGCACTTTTCACAAAACACAGATTGGCCACACTCTGTTCATTGTGGTCGAAACTGGATGTGGAGTGAGTGTAGCACAAGGCTTGTTTGGGTTTTCTTTAGCAAGGAGATGCAGGAAAAAAGAAATATTAAGGAGGCACAGTTTAAGCCAGAGGTAACCAATGTGGTGCCGTCAAGATATAATTGGTTCCCACCTCCCATCATTCCTAGCAACTATAGTCAATGATCAGGGATTATGGAAGTTGTAGTCCAACAAGAACTGGATGGCACCATTTTGACTACCTCTTGTTTAAATCCCTTTAATTCCACAGGAACATAGTAAGCTGCTTTATACTTAGGCAGACTATTAGTCCATCTAACTCAGTATTATCGACACTGACTGGCAGCTGCTCTCCAATTATCCAAATGGGTCTCTCCCAGCCCTGCTTGGAGATCCCAGGGATTAAACCTGGGATGCTCTGCCACTGAGCTGTAGCCCTTCCCTTGTTGGCTGCTTATGAAGGTTCCAGCGATGTCTGGAGAGAAGAGTGATAGCAGCAAACACAGGGGACATACTTCAAGGAGACACACAGGCCAAATCCTCATGCACTCCTCATGGCTACTTGTCTGCACAGCTATACTACAGCTTTCTCCGAGTGTATGCAAGCTGAGGGAAAAAATGTAATAAGGGTTGAAGAAGGATATGTGCCATAACTTCATTCTGCACAGGGGCCTTTGTGTTTTATAAATGTACATTAAATATTCTTTCCAGTGACTGACAGGTGGTGGTGGGGGGGGGATGTTGTACATGTGAAAAATTCACATAAAAAAAACAGGAATAGCAATTGCTTTAGAATAATGAAAAGTTTTATTGTACTTGTAGCTCTTTATATGTTTTATCACCTCCATCTCTAACAATATATATTTTAACAATGGTTCACAGACAATAGTATCAGGAAGGCAGCAAGTTTAAGAATTTAAAATCTCAAGCTGAGAGAGGCATTCTCAGTATGGCAAAATATACTGGATGTTACTCAGTGTGCTTGATGTTTCCATGTGCTGGGCATAATTTCCTAAAATGAAATAGGGGCTCCATTAAAAGGAGAATTTGACTGTGGTGATTTATTTTTATACAGATAATGATGTAGATGTTTGAAGTATTAGTAACTCTCCCTCACCCCACCAGATACGCATTCAACAGAACCTCCGTTCACCAAAATTATTTAAATATGTATCTTGACCCCAAATACATGGCAGATCTCATTGAGTGCAGCTGGGCTATTTTTATGTTTAAATGTAAAAACTAGGGGGGCTCTGCCCCCCTGCTTGCTTTGCTCGCCACCCCTCCAGACCCACACATCAGGTACCCCACACCCCATACACACCCCCAAACACACACACACACACACACAGAGGGCCTCCGAAACACACACTCACAAATGCGCCCCCCCAGGCACTCCGCTCCCCTCACCAACCCCCTCCTGCAATTCTCCCCAGTTCCTCCAGGCATTGGACCCAGTACTAATGCTCCTTGCCTGTTCCTATGCTGTGTAGCTGAGCCACGCCACTTTCCCCTCAACAAATTGCGCCACCATGCAGCTGCATGCAGTGCGTCTAGGCTGCCTTCCCACCTAGGGTGTTTACCTGCCTTCCACCCAGGCTGTTGCTGCTGCCACCACCACTACCCTCTGGCCGCTTGTCCCCCTGCCACTTGCCTGCTTGCTTCATACCCACCCACTCACCTTGCTGTCTCGCCCACCTGCCCACTGCACAGCTGCCCACTTTCCTTGCTGGCCCTACACCCGCCCCCCCTGCTAGCTTAGTTGCCTCCCACACCAGCCATCCTTGCTTCCCTCACACCCTCACCTCGCTTGCCACCCTGCCACTGTCCCCTGCTCCCACCTGATGCTGTGTTACAGCATGACAGCTTACGAAAATATTATACAGTTATTTTAGATAACTGCAGCTTTATCTGCTGAGAGACACTGTGCCTGCACCTGCACAGCATTGCTAGCTGAGAGGACACCTTCCTGATCCTTGCTTTAAGCATGCTTAGTGTTGGAAGAGACGGAATGAGCAGGAGTCTGGTAAGGCAGCAGGGCCTGATTGTATTGTGTAAAATACTGTAAGAGCCAAACCAGAGATGATGTTAATTGCGTGAACACAACGTGCACTTAGAAAAAAAGAAGTAAATAGCTCTCAGAAGACCCCCAAACAACATCAGGACCACAGTGGGTGGAGAGGAAGAGTTTAACCCATTCCCCTTGCCATACTCCCAACAAAAAACATTTTCCTGAAGTTAATATTTGCCTAAGGTCAGAAATCTTCACTGGTGCCATTGGAAGTTTTCCTCACAATGCAAATAGCAGCTTCAGAGTGGGGTGGGGCAGAGTGCTCTTGCACTCATATCCCGCTTGTGGGCTTCCAGTAGGCATCTGAGACCATGAGAAGAAGATGCCAGACTTGATGGGCTTCTTGTCTGATCCAGCAGATCTCTTCTTATTTTCTTATGATTTCTATTGGGCCCACAACTGAGGGAAAGGATTAAATTTTCCCTCCCTACCCACTGTGGTCCAGATGCCTCTCTCTCTCTCTCTCTCTCTCTCTCTCTCTGTCTCTCACTCACTCACTCACACACACACACACACCCAACAGATGCTATTTATTTACATTTTTTAAAAGCTTGTATGTTAACTGCATCCACACAATTAATGTCATGTCTAAACTGGGATTGAGAATATGTGTTTTAATGTTGGATAGTGCTGGATCGGGCATGAGACCATACTACAACTTGTAGCTTGTAGCTGTGATAACTTCCTAAACTGCTAATATACAGTACAAATTATTTACTAAAGAAGAAATAGAATGCACATTTCCCTGCACTAGCTGCACCCTCTCTCCAACTTTGTGTACCACCACTGACACAGACAGGACTCTGAAAGCAATATCTGGTCATGGGTCTCCAGTGGCTGTTGCCCACATTTACAAACAATCAAGCTGTGACGCCTTGCACCAGCCCTTATGAATTCTCACTTTGTATCTAATATGGCCCAACATTAGCATGTGCTGAAGAACCTTACTGATTCAGGGTGTAGTTATGTTGGACTTGCTCTATTTGCTGAATAATATATCGAATTAAGTAATAGCTATGGCAGATTGATCCACTTTAAGAAGATTGTAGAGGGATACCAGCTGGTTTATCTTATATCTGAATAATGCAAGTTTAGCAGCATGAGTGATGTCCTTGGAACGAATTATTTAATAGTGCTGGGAGTTTATATTTTAATCATACATCTAAGCTTTTATAACAAGCTGCATGGTTGTTTCAAAAATGAAGGAGAAAAAGACACTAAGACTGCAATCCAATACACACTGATCTGGGAATAAGTCCCATTGAACCCAATGGATCTTACTTCTGAGCAGACATGCATTGGATTGCATACTAAGACTGCAGTTCTAGCCCCACTTACCTGGGAGTAAGCCTCATTGAATACAGCAGGACTTACTTCTGAGTAGACATGGCAAGGCTTGCGCGAGTCTTTAGTATTTTCTTGCCTGTAGCAGTGCAGCATTCCTTGCCCTGATGACTTTATATTGGCATTTATGCCCCCTTAATTTAGCACTTTCCATATTTTCAGTGGTTAGATTGTGGAACAAAATTGGCTGCAGTCACGTCTATATATTTATACCAGCCTTTTACAAGCTTCAATTGATTCAACAGCTACAGACATTTCTGGGTTGGGATAGCCTGACCACTGTCGGCAATGTGCTGGTAACTTCCAGATTGGATTATTGCTCTCTATCTGAGGCTGCCCTTGAGGCTAACGCAGAAGCTGAGGCTAGTGCAAAATATGGTGGCTTGACTGCTCACTGGGGCAGACTGTCGCCATCATATTATCCCACTGCTGAAAGCATTGCACTGGCTGCCAATTAGCTAAGGTGCTGGTATTGGTGTACATAGCCCCATACAGATTAGAACAAGAACACCTAAAAGATCGCCTCATCCCCTACATACTTGGAGGTTTATACGTAAAGTTCAAATGCTGAACACCCAAGCTTTTGGAATGTTGTTTTTAGATTAAAACTTGTCCATTAGATAAAACTGCACGCTGTAGCTTAATTGCATGCTTTCCTTTCTTTGGTCACTTACATCCTGTATGTCTACTCAGAAGTGAGCCCTACTGAGTTCCAGTTGTCTTACTCCTAAGTAAGTGTGTAGGATTGCTCTCTTAAGTATAATTTCTGGTGTTCAGGCATGAGTATCGTTGCTTATATAGTCAAAATAGCACCACCTGCACATAAGAGTGACTGATGTTTCGGCAGGCTTTGCAGAGGTACACGTATATGCCTTGTGTGTGTGTGGAAACCCTAAGGAGGAACCCCACAAGCAGTTATATAAAAAACTTTTTTATGGTAGTACTCACCCATAAAAATGACAAAACATTTATGTTTGATGTATGTTGCAGATGTAAAAAGGGAAAAGGTATATTTGCCAATGTTTGGTGGCAATGTCCACATCTAAAATTAATGGTTGGTTATTGTTAGAGAGACTCCGTTAATCTGCATACAATATTATTAGGAGTAGACAAACAAGGGACAAGTTAGAAAGAAACATACGGTAGTAGTTGCTTATATATTAACCATGGCATGCAAGTCATTGGCAAAAGCATGGAAGTCAGTTAATCTACCAACTCTCCATTAATGGAAGCTGATGGTGTGGAACACCATGTTAATGCATAAGATTATGGCTTATAAATATTTGTTGGAAGGAAGAAACCATTCTACCAATATTGTTTAGGAAATATGGAGGTTCATTATACAGGTTTGAGTTGGTGTGTTATACATAGGATTTAACTTTTTAGTGGTCTTTGTTGATGTGTTTTTATTGTATTTATATTGAGTTTATTAATTTGTTAATATGATATGAAATTATTAAATAAAGCCTAGTTTTAAGCAGACAAATAAAAGATGACTGGCCATGCTCCGTGACTATGGATGGACTATTGTGGAGGGAAATGAAAAACTGGGTGGGATGAATAAATGTAATGGAGTACTGAGGGCATAGCTGACTGACAGGAATGCTAAAAGTGGGAGCACTCCACACTGTGACCAGTAGCATAGGGGTAAATTCAGAAGTGCAGGGTCCCTTCATGATAGTCACAGCCATGCCTCCTTCTATCCTTTTTTTTTCTTTGGCTGCTGGGTTGAGAATGAGATCCTCGTAAATACCTTCTTCCACAACAACAGACATTCCTAGGAGCCAATAAGCATAAAAGGGGAGAATATTAGCTGCTGAGAAGAGTCTTATCAGTGGCTGACTCTCTTTCACTCTGGCTCCAATCAGCAGGAAAGGACAAGGAAGCATGTTCGAAGATTCTTCTAAATGGCCAATACACTCACCTTTCATGCTCATTGGTTTGTAGGGTGCTGGAGACATAGGGACTAGGCTGGGACCCTGCTCCCCAAAATGTAAGGGTCTAAGTCCCCCCGAGACCCTGGACGACTACACTTCTGACTGTGATGTGTGCTTCAGATCCTCTCGTGTGTGTGTGTGTGTGTGTAGATAGATAGATAGATAGATAGATAGATAGATAGATAGATAGATAGATAGATAGATAGATAGATAGATAGATAGATAGATAGATAGATAGATAGATAGATAGATAGATAGATAGATAGATAGATAGATAGAGTCATTGCTGGATGGAGGGGCGGGGGATAGGTACATAATGGAGTGATAAGGGTTGGAATCACTGGAATGGAGTATGTTGGAATTGCCCCTGCAATGTTCTTGCTAGTCTGGAACCTTCATTTTCTAAAACACATACACACAGAGTATGAAAATGCAGTGGTAAAATCCTCTCACCACATCACCAAAATCCTCTAAACCACATCAAAATACACACATGTAAAAAGCAAGTGCAGCAGGGAAAAGGTGTCTGGCCTAATCTTCTGTCTGACCAGATAGCTTTCTGTTTTCAGGGAGCTTTTGAGATGGGGGTGCTTTTCAAAATACTAGGGCTGGTCCTACCATTAGGCAGAGTGCGGTAACTGCCTCAGGCAGCAGCTCCTCTGCCCCCGCCGACCGCCACCGGCCATTCCTCCTCAGCCCCTTGGTCATTTCTGTCTGTTGGAGGGCAGAGCTGTGTGCAGTACACAGTGTGCTGTGTACCCCACCCCCTGAACTAGTCTGCTAGCTTCAGGTGCCGTGGGGGATGTTGCCCCATTGCCAGTGCTGAAGTAAGATTCAACTGCCAGCCCAGACAACTTTTGTGCATGGAATGTGGGGGTGCACCTTCTTGTCCTTTGCCTCAAGCAGCAGAATGTCTTGGGCTGCTCCTACACAAAATGACCCCCTCCACACACACACTTGTTTTCTAGAGGGGACACAAACCCATCAGAGTGCTTCTTCCTAACTTCACATTTGGATCAGCTGAATGTTGTAAAAAGTTCCTTGTTTTCTTTGGTGCACTTAAGTTATGTGATGAAAAGTGCTGAGTTACCAACCCCCAATACACACACTTTTAAAAATGAAATATTGGCTTAAAGTTAATGTCATTAAAGTTTGGGTGCTTTTCTTTCAAGTCTTTATTTTTTAGCTGATAAGCCAGAATTGTTACTTTAAAAGGTTTAATTCAACAAAGGCCCAGATATCTGTTTGTCACTAAACATGCACATCCCAGAGTGTTTGGGTATGGTTGCTTGGCTTAAAAAAAAAAAAAGGCTAAAGTCCTTATTTTCATTATTACCCTTCCTTGTCTCCTAATACAAGTGTGACATCTCAATTTGATATACTTTAGCTGTTCTTAAATCATCTGCAAAGAAGCACAGAGCCCTGATCCAGGTCAGGAAATCAATATAAGGAGATATCCTCATCCATATTACGTGCTGAATCAAGAAATTGGGTGATGGGAGGTCTAAATTGGATGCACATCCAAATGAAAATGTTGACAATGCCTTGTCTTGCCTTCCCTTACTTTAATTAATTAGTGAGTTATTTAGCTATTTGATTGGATGTTCATTCCCATCCACATTCTCCTATTACTGGTCACTCATAACTACACATGACTATCAGTAGATCAAAGCAAAGACTTTGTTGATAGATAAGTTGTCAGTTTTCAGCCCCTCTTGCATTCAAAACGTAGGAGTTAGGGGATAAACTTTGAAAACCAACTCTGACAACAGCACAGTTAAAAACCTATACTAGGCTTGCCATGAGATTCCAGAAATATCCAGCCTTAGCAACAAATTCTGGGGTCTATCTCCATGAATTTGAGAGAAGCTTTTGGGGAGCTTCACCAAAATCCAGTCATGGATTTGGAAAGGGTTCCCTGAACTGTCATCTGACAGGCCTTTAATAGTCTTGTGCTAACAGTTGGCATTCCAGTAGGGACTGATGATGTCAGTGTCCCAGATCAATGTGCCCGGCTTGGACCTAGCAAGGTCTAGAGCAGAGCTGGTGCTGCCAGCCCACATAGGAATGAGAAGAAGAGACCATTCAAGATCTATCAAAAATCTGTGCCTCAAGCTACTGAAGAACACAATATGCATAAACAAGAAACGAACTTCCATTCAATTTCCTAATCTGAGTTTTCAAGGACTGGAGCCCAAATTAATTTCAAGCATGACTTTGGAACAGAGGGAAGGCCTGCATTTTTTACTTGCCTTTCCCTGCCAACTTGTTGGCATCAACAAGAGGCTGTCTGCCTTTCTGGTTTTCTTTTTCAATTTAATGTTATCTCTTGCTTTCAGTGTTGTTGTAAATTAAAATTAGTTCTTAACTTTATGATGATGAGGTCATTATAATGCAACTCTTTTGTATATTGATTACATTTGAGCTTCATTTGCTTAATGTGTCACAGGGTTTATTAGGTCTTTCCAAACATTCCTCTCAGTGGGGGAGGGGGGAACGAGAGTGGCAAAATAGATGGAGAACAGATGCTCAGCTTCATTTGAAGCAATTAACTGAAGTGGACTGAACTACAGCAATTTACACTACCTAAGGAGGACCTGTCCCATGAGAGCAAATGAATAAATGACGACTGGGAAAAAGAACTCAGCTCAGACTTTAAAAAACTGGAAGACGAGCAGCTAGTAAATACAAATCTGAAGTTGCCATTATGCCGGTCGTAGTGTTGCCAACTCTCTAAAAGGAAAAACTCTATAATGTGTGCATTATAGAGGTCAGAGGCATTATAGAGCGTGGTACTTCATGGAATAGGGAACATGTAGGCCTAGTGGTGAAAGGGAACAGGAGACATCGTTCATCTAAGGCTGCTATTCCCAACCTGGTGCCCTCCAGTTTTTTTGGACTACAACTCCCATGCTGGATGGTGCTGATGGGAGTTATAAGCCAACACAGCTGGAGGCCTCCAAGTTGGCAAATGATGATCTAAGGTATACAGATACATGTTCCAGATGCTCACATGTTCCCTGCTTCTAAGAAATTTATCAATACATGATAGAAGCCCAACAAAGATCAAATAGGGTAGCCACAACACCAAAAAGAGGAAGCACATCACCAAAGAAAGTAGACACGGATTTGCATTAAAAATGCCTGGTTTTGGAATTTGGAAATAATTACTATATTTTAAATGACTATAGAATACATCTCACCATAGCAGTGAAGACTGTAATCAGGTGACCTTTGTGTTTACTCAGTCTGTTCTCAAGGCACTAACTATTCATTGGCAACTTCAAAGCCCCCTGCCCTTCCTTCGAATGCCTTTTTATCTTGAAACTAGACTTATAACAGACAGTCCTTAAATTAGAGGACAACTTCAAGTAAAGATGCCCTCTGTAAAGTAGGAGGCCTAGCCACCCTGAGATCAGTATAACATATTATAACTGTGTCACAAGCACAAATTAGCAACTCAACGTAAAGCAGATAAGCCTTGCATCATATCATATACATGCCACAAAAGCATTCCGCATAAGTGTAAGAATTAAGTATTCACAAGACATTCTAGAAAGCTCTTTCCCATTTTACACATGCAGAAGTCTAAGAGTTTCTTGTCTGAAGGGCAATCAATGAGGCAGAGAACTCAAAATCCATGGAAAGATGACAGTTCAAATTCCTGCATTATAGGCCCCTTTCAACTCTACTATGATTCTATGAGTTCAAGAAAGTGTGGCAAGTGTTTAAATTTATTTATTAAATCAGTAATAAAATCCAGGGACCCTGTGAGAGAGAATTCTGTCATTTGCAGAGCAGAGCATTCAAAAAATGAGCCACAGACTACAGGTTATCACATTATAACAACCAGCCTTTTACATAGATGGAGGACTGGTGAAGTGCTGGATGCTGGAGGAGAGCTAATGTTGTCCATATCTTCAAAAAGGGCAAAAAGGAGGAACCGGGGAACTACAGACCAGTCAGCCTCACATCAATCCCTGGAACAACTCTGGAGCAGATTATAAAGCAGTCAATCTGTAAGCACCTTGAAAACAATGCAGTGATTACTAGGAGCCAACATGGATTTAGGAAGAACAAATCCTGCCAAACTAATCTTATCTCATTTTTTTATCGGGTAACCTCCCTTGTAGACTGTGGGAATGTTGTGGACATAATATATCTTTTTTTTATTAATTTTTATTCAAAATTTCAAAAAAAACAAACAAACCAAAAAGAGAAAAAACAAATAAACAAATTAATAACTAATACAATGAAAAGTATGTTGACTTCCGATTTGTCGTAGATCAGCTATAAGTCTATTGTATATAACAAACCTGTCCCTAAATATATTACAAAGTCACTTTCCTCCTCCAATGGTTATCTTAATTAATCATCAAATCTCATTAACATCATATCATTTTGTTCTTTCCACAAAAAGTCAAAGAGAGGTTTCCAGTCCTTAAGAAATATATCCATCGATTCTTCTCCAAATAAACATGTCAATTGACCATCTCTTCAAGTCTACTAAGTCCAGTAATTTCAATAGCTATTCTTCCATTATCAGTATTAGGTCCATCTTCCATCTTCCATCCTTGCACACGTAATAATCTTGCTGTCATAGTCATATAGTAAGAGTCTGATAGGAATTTCCTTCGTCACAAATATTTCCTTGCCGTCCATTCTAGATGTATTACTGAAATGTTGTTGTAATGTCATATCTCTGATCCTCCTTTTTTTCGGAATGCACAAGCACATCTCTTAAGAGTTTTTCCATTGTCACATATCTGGAGTTAATTCTGTAAACTTTCTCTATTTCAAGTTCCATCAAATCATTCCAGTCCATGAATTTTTTCGAAACATTGATAATTTTATCTCTGATATCTTCATCAAATCCTTCAGAGGTAGTGCTAAATTCCAAACAGTGATCTTTATCTCTAAGATCCATCACAGCCAGAAAGTCCACGTCTTTTTCCAATTCCACATTTGATATATCAATTCCAATCTCCAGAACTTGCACCTTCCCTTTAATTTTTATTTCATTTTCTATTGCTTGTCCAGTTATATCTTTGGTCTCATTTACCTCCTTTCTCATAGAATCCTTTATTTCTTTCAGCTCCTGTTTCATTTTGCCAAATTCAATTTTCATCTCTTGTCTGCCTTGTCTCAGTTCTTGTTTCGTTATCTTAATCTCCTTGATTGGGACAAGGAGCAAGCTATTATATCAGACGTCCAAGCAGGGTTCAGGGAAGGGGCTTCAACAATACACCGTTTATTCTACAGCACCTTATTAAGCATGTAAAGATGAACTCACAACGCTCTTTATATCTAGCGTTTATTGATTTCTCGGCCGCCTTTGATTCTGTTAACCGTCGTATACTCTGGAGTAAACTTGAAAAGGCTGGCATTAATAAAAGATTGCTTTGGCTTCTCCAATCCTTACATCAAGACATGGTCTTAAGAATTCGCTTAGGTCATACCGGTCGCCTATCGCAAAAAATTCCAATGAAGAGAGGAGTAAAGCAGGGCTGCATATTGGCCCCTTTCTTGTTCAACTTCTTTATTAATGATATTGTCCCGGCAATGTCCTCCCTGACTTTTTTTCCACCCTCAATCAAAGATAGAAAAATTCCAGTCCTTCTATATGCGGATGACTTACTCCTACTCTCCCAAAATAGGATAGGCTTTAAACGAATGCTCTCACATTTCCAGACATACTGTGCCGCTCAATGTCTTCAAGTTAATTATACAAAAACTAAAATAATGATATGCGGAAAGTATAACAAAGTCAAATCCATCTGGCGCTTAAATGGACATATAATAGAACAGGTCCAAACTTTTAAGTATTTGGGAATCTACATTAACAACAAATTGTCATGGGCTCAACAGTTGGCACACATCAAACTTTTAGCTCTTAAGGCCCTTGGTCTTTTGAAGAATTTTTTTTATTCCAAGGGTGGCCAACTGCTGAGACCCATGTCCAAACTTTACATATCAAAAATTCTTCCAAAAATCTTGTATGGGTGTGAGATCTGGGGCCCTTCCCTCCGGACAGCCCTAGAACCAATTCAAAACACCTTCTTTAAACAAATCTTAGGCTTACCCAAAGGCACCCCGGCAGCTTTTATGAGAATAGAACTTAATTCCCCCTCCCTAATGGGCAGAGTTGACCTAGCGTTTTTACGCTTATGGAAAAAATTCTCGGAGGCCAACTCACCCTCACTGGCCAAACTTTGCTGGGAGGTACAACTAGAAAAAGGGGGTTGGGCTAAAAATTTCTATGATCTGGGTATCCAGTATCTTTTGACCCCTCCTCTGCTCGCCAGTCTCAATCCAAAGGCTCTGTCTAACCAAATTTACGATAGTGATGCACAACATGACATCACAAGGATCGCCACTTCCCATTTTTCCAAATGGTTTATCTACATCAAACCAAATCATATATGGCCGCCCTATTTAGATGTCCTAACATGCGCGCCCCTCAGAAGAGCCTATACTGAATTACGTTTCCAGGTGATGCCCTCAAATTATTTGTATGGCCGATACTTAGGTATCCCACATGCTGAAAGGTTATGCATAGCAGGATGCAGAGTGCCAGAAGATCTAATCCATTACATGCTTGATTGTCCTCTATATTCTTCCCCACGAACAAAATTTTTAGCACCGCTGATTCCAATGAAAAATAACGACAATAAGTCCCAGATTTTGATTTTTTTATCTGCTATTCAGCCACATATGATAATTTCTATTGCTAACTTTGCTCTAGCGGCAAAGAAACTGAGAGCTTCTTATTCTGGGAATAGTTGTTAAAATCAATTTATTTGAAATTTTAATTTAAATTCAATTTAGGATGATTATTTTATATTGTATGAATGTATATAGTATTCTTGTTGTAACAGCCTATGGCTATAAACAACTTATTAATAAACTGAATTTCAAAGTTATCTTAATCTCATTCATTATTTTCTGGAACATATCTAGAGAGAAAACGCCTTCCTGTACATCCAGGGTCTCAGCCACTTTCTTGATTGTCATTCTTAAGACCAGAAAAAAGCCCCTTCAATTTCCATTATAGCCACTATTCTCAAGCAAAGAGCAATTTATTTCTTTTTCCAGCAACAAAGGAGTTAATATTCCAAGCCTGTTGACATCATCATCTAGACAGCACAAACTGCCTTATCTCTTATGTGACCAGGAGTGCAAAACAAATTTAGTTCACAGCATCAAAATAGTTAGTGGCATAAAGAATAAGCAGATTCGTCAAAATGAAGTAGACCAGAAAAAATAGTCCCAGACATAAAGTACTCAAATGTTCATATAAATTCGATTTTCCTCCTCCGATTAGATGCCCCTCATCCGTTTATATCTTTATAATGCTCAATTCCATGCCAGCTTTTTGCAATATAAACAAAGATAAGCTATTTCGATTTTCTTCCTCATTAATTCCGTGTATAAAAGAGAAAGGTATAACTCACCCAGGGATTTTTTGTTGCTGATTCTTTAACAAATCCCTTTTACTGTAACAATTTAGTCTAAATGATAAGAGTAGACAGAAGAATGCTTGCCTGTTAAATCCGTTTTTCTTTGAAAAAAAAAAGTCTCGCTTAGTCAGTTTGAGCTTGCTTGAATTCCCTGGCTCCGTCCGACGCCGCTGGCTACACCTTCGTTCATAGGCGATCCTAATGAATTCCAGTCCCCAACAAACACAACGAAGCTTCTGTGGATGATCTCTTCATTTCTCCCTTGCCTGGGAGAAAGTTTTTACCAGTCAAAAAACCCTTCTGACTGGTTTTAAAACTGAAAAAGCTTCCTCTAAGACGGGAGCTCATCTCAGAGGCAGTCACAGGCGGAGCAATCTCCTGGGAAGTCTGGACATAATATATCTTGACTTCAGCAAAGCTTTTGACAAAGTGCCCCATGATATTCTGATTAGCAAGCTAGCTAAATGTTGGCTGGATGGAACAACTATCAGGTGGATCCACAATTGGCTCCAGAATTGTACTCAAAGAGTGCTTACCAATGGTTCCTTCTCAAACTGAGTGAAAGTAACGGGTGCCACAGGGCTTGGACCTGGGCCCAGTGCTCTTCAACATTTTTATTAACGACTTGGATGAGAGGTACAGAGCATGCTTATCAAATTTGCAGATGATACAAAATTGGGGGCACAGCTAATACCGTGGAAGGCAGAAACAAAATTCAAAGGGACCTTGATAAGCTGGAGCATTGGGCTGAAAACAACAGAATGAAATTCAACAGGGATAAATGCAAAGTTCTACACTTAGGAAAAAGAAACCAAATGCACAGTTATAAGATGGGAGATACTTGGCTCAGCAATACATGTGAGAAGGATCTTGGAATTGTCGTTGATCACAAGCTGAATATGAGCCAACAGTGCGATGTGGCTGCAAGAAAGGCAAATGCTATATTAGGCTGCATTAACAGAAGTATAGTTTCCAAATCATGTGAAATATTAGTCCCCCTTTATGCAGCACTGGTTAGACCTCATCTTGAGTACTGCATGCAGTTCTGGTCTCTGCACTTCAAGAAGGATGCAGACAAACTAGAACGGGTTCAGAGGAAGGCAACAAGGATGATCAGGGGACTGGAAACAAAGCCCTACGAGGAGAGACTGAAAGAACTGGGCATGTTTAGCCTGGAGAAGAGAAGACTGAGGGGAGATATGATAGCACTCTTCAAGTACATGAAAGGTTGTCACATAGAGGAGGGCTGGAATCTCTTCTCGATTGTCCCATAGTGCAGGACATGGAATAATGGGCAGGAAGCCAGATTTTGACTGAACATCAGGAAAAAATCCTAACTGTTAGAGCCATATGACAATGGAACCAATTACCTAGAGAGGTAGTGGGCTCTCCGACACTGGAGGTATCCAAGAGGCAGCTGGACAGCCATCGGTCCGGAATGCTTTGATTTGGATTCCTGCATTGAGCAGGGGGTTGGTACTTATACTGATGGCCTTATAGGCCCCTTCTAACTCTACTATTCTGTGATTCTATTCTAGATACCTTCTCCTAG
Organism: Rhineura floridana; assembly: GCF_030035675.1. NCBI lineage: Eukaryota > Metazoa > Chordata > Lepidosauria > Squamata > Rhineuridae > Rhineura > Rhineura floridana. The sequence continues at coordinate 6,873,143 of NC_084481.1, read as the reverse complement.
TCTGCATCTGCATTGTAATTGCTTTTAAGATGTTTTAAAAGATGTTTTGTTTAATGATGTTTTATCACTGTTGTTTGCCACCCTGGGCTCCCTTTGGGAGGAAGGGCAGGATGCAATAATAATAACAACAACAACAACAACTTATGGTCAAGTAAATTCTGTGCCCAGAAAACATTTGTCCATTGCACACTCCATCCCTGAATATACCCACAAAGTATTCTTACATATTTTTTCATAAGCTAAAATGAAGACCCACGGTTGCATCTTGTAAGGCACTCCCATTCCTCTGAGAGGCTCCAAGACTGTTTAAGTTGCTCTGCACCAGCAGTGCAGTTTGAAAGTCTCATGCATATCCCAGCTCTCTTTAGTTTAGTCCAGGGTGCCCATGGGCCATAGAATGCAGACACAATGTTCTCCAAAGTGTAACAGCACCAGCTTTTTTGGTCCAGAAAAGAGTTAGGAAAGAATTCCCTGAGAGATACAGCAAGTTGAGAAAGGGAGGGAGGTAAAAAATGAGATGAAGGGGTTGCCTAACACTCTAGGTCCAATGCAGCCATAAACCTTTGAACCCAAAACTCTTGCCAATGAAATTTGAAAGAGGACACATTTTTAGATGAATGTGCACCCAAACAACATAAGTGTCTTGTATATGTTGAGATATTGGAGAGGATATTGTAACTACATTTGTAAATGTTTAGCTGGTTCTCAGTGTGGTGCAATGTGTCTGTGTGAACCATCTATTTCATTAATAGCAGATTCTGAGACAGTAGCTTAAACTAGCCTCATAGTCATGAAATAAAAATGAGAATGGTTGCTAATCACTAGACCTCCCTGTTAATCCCACCTTTCTTGCAATGCAAAACTTTTAACAGACGTTGCGTACATCATAAGAGTATCCATGCCAGTACAGACTGATATGCTATGCTCCTAATCTAAATCTCTTGTTGTATGAGTTTATCTATATAATGATTATTGTGAGGTTAATCCCCTTTTCTGTGAAAAAGCCAAGCTCCCTAAGCCAAAGATTTCCTAGAAGTGAATGTTGATACCTGTGTCACATTAATAAAAGTCAGAGGAGGAAATTATACAAAACTGATATTAAATACCTCATTTTTGTCAGGCTTCTGCATCCTGAAATATATCATGCAAACATTAGGATTTCTGGTGGCAAGCAGTGTTTTCTGTCTTTCAGTGCTAGTCCTATGCACCTTGATCAACCCAGCTCAATATCACCTCTTGACGTGCAAATGCCTCTTGGCTTGATTCAGCATTGGCTTTGTAATTATTAATTTTCTTGGTGAGCGTTCAGAAAATGTTTGTCTGCTTTCCAAAAGTTCCTGGCTGGTAATATATATTGATGTTCTCAAGTGTTTGTGTATTGTCTTGTTGCCCTCTGGGAATTGTAGCTTGTTTTCACTTGCCCTGCATTCAGCCCATAGCACCACCCCTTCTATATACTCATCTGGGAAGATGGGACACTTTCCATTGCACTGTACAATTATGAGCTGGGGATTTCTTTCAGAGAATAGTTTCTGGAGATTATGTGCGTTTTAATTGTATTATTTATTATTTAATTGTTATGCAGCACAATCCTAAGCATTTGTTTTTTAGGAGAAAGTCCCACCAAGCTCATTAAGTCTTGTTTTCTAGTAATTAGATTTCAGCGTTGTGACATTTATATCCCACTTTCCTCCATGGAATAATCTTCTGAGGTAGGTCAGGCTGAAAGATAGTGACTGGCCCAAAGTCACCCAGTAAGCTTCATGGGTGAGTAGGGATTTGAGCCCCGGCTCTATTCTAGTCCAACCGTTTATCCACTGCACACGTGAATGCAAAATATTGTTGTACCATCTGACTTCATGTAATGCTTGATGACTAAAGTTGATAGTCTATATCACACTTTCCCATTGGGCTTACTTCTGAGTAGACATGAATAGGTTTGTGCTATGTAGGTCTGCCACACTTAAATTGCTCTTCACTTCCATAGAATATTGTCCAGGTTAGCTGTTGCTAAAAGACCAAGATGTTTCTTACCATTTCCGAAATGGGCCACGAGTACCATACGCTACAATTAAGCTTTCCTTTTTTGAGCACCAGCCTCTTTTCAGTGCTCCCCCTCCTTTTTCTTTCATTATCAACCCATCTTCAGTGCGGTGGTAGCAGCTATTGCTTTCCACAGGCCACTGCCAAAGTAGGCAAGAGGTGAAGCTGCTGCTGCCATCCACCATCCTACGTTTTGTGTGTGTATTCCAGGGTTTCCCTCTCCTCGGTATTGGAGTTTGGTATGTATTGCAGAGGAGTGTAGAAATGGTAAGATTAGTAGCTGAAAGAATAAAGAAACATAAGGGTTTATTACTCCTGTGAAATAAAACCATTCTGAGTACAGACGTACATGTGGCCATTATGGAGTCATGAGGTTAACAACACTAACACTATCTGGAAGGAGGAAGGAAAGCCTGAGAAAAACAATTTACATATCAATAAGTGGTTACTAAAGAAGGAATTGGCGAGGGAAGAATATGTTGCCTTTCTGTCTATTGCCCCTGACTGGTTCAGGTTATTTGTTACAAGCTTTGGTGCTTTAGTCCCAACATTCCCACCCTCTGCAATCGGTGGTAAGTACAAAACAATCATGTGAAATTCAGATCTCCTTTCTGCTTCGTCTTAGGGCTAGCTGTCCCCTTAACTCAGAGGTGGAGAAACTTTGGCCTTCCAGATGTTGATGAACTACATCTCCTGGCAGCCCCATCCAAAACAGCCAGTAGTCAAGGCTGATAGGAGCTGTAGTCCAGCAACCTCTGGAAGGCCAAAGGTTCCCCACTTCTGCCTTAACACTTCAAAGTCCCGGACCTGAAGTCATGTCTAGACCTCTGTTGATTTTGACAGAATATTCCGAAATGACAATATTTAATCATCCCTTCATCAAATGGGTTTAATATGTGTGCTTTTGCTGTTTCTCTTTGGTACAGAAATCTTAAATGGAGGAGTATATGTTGGACAGAACCGATTTCTTTGCTATGCGGACACTATTCAGTGGGAGGATATTGTTCGTAACCCTTTGGCCTCCAACTTCTCCGTAGTTCCAAAAAACAGCAGTACAGATTGTAAGTACTGGCTTTGTTATCCCAGTCTGTCAATTTGTCATCACACTGATTCAAGTTCATGTCTACTTTTTCTTTCTTTCTCTTGACTGTGCTACTAGTAGTGAAATATGCATCAGCTGCTGTGCTTTCATTGCATCCATATGATAACAGTGAGATCCTATGTCTGCTCTGAAGTAAGAGCATTGAGTTCAATGCAATCAACTCCTTGTTCACCGTGCATAGTGTGCAGCCTACGTTTTATAATGATTTAACTACTTAAAATACCTGCCTGGTTCCAGAGTTCTTCCCTTGCCCTATTCCTTCCACTGTCCCCACATTTCTTCTTTTTCTTTTGCATTATTCATACGCTTCCTTTTCAACCAACTGCCCAAGGTAGCATTTCATGTTGAAAGAAACTAGGATCTGAAGCCCCCTTCCAAGTTACCACTGTTTAAAATTCCACTTTAATAAGGGAAAGCCCAGGTTAGTCTTATATGCAGTTAACATTGGTCCCCACAAACTGCTTAACCATTTCTTTCAACATGAAACACCTCCTTGGACAATTTGTTGGAAAGCTGGCATATGTAAAATTAAATAAATGAAACTGGAATCAGACAGCAGTAAACAGGACTTTAGTAAGCACAGGCTCCATACTCAGAGTTTGGAAAGTTGCAACCTAGAACTACAAGGCTACAGACAGGAAAGTACAGCATCCAGTGGTCTGCCTTTGTTCAGGTGCCTCTGTGGTACCAGCCAGTATCGTTCTCAACTCTTATTTTTCAAGGGATCCTGGATCTTTTCTACTGTGGCTGGCATTTGGAGGCCTATATACTGCTGTCGTCTTTATGGTCACAGTCATGTTTCCCACCAGCCTTTACTAAGATACGGACCCTTCTTCATTTACCACATGCAATTCTATGAGACTTAAAATATGGCTGAATCCCTATTGCTAAGGTATTGGAACTTCAGAAAGCATTACAGAAAAGTGGAGGCTTTTTAAACTTTGTGGGAAAAATTGAATAGAATCCACATACAGGTTTTCAAATGCCTGCAATTAGCTAGCTGTATACAAAAAGAGAGAGAAGTATTCATGTGCAATCACGCAAAGAGGTAGAGGTGCCTTATTACCACCTGTCAAGAGTTTGGAGAAAAGGAAGATGTGGCTCAGTTGTTTTACAAAAGGCTTAAGACACAGTTTTGCTGCACTCAAGTTTGTAACGATTTGAACTAGGAGAGAGGAAATGATGGGAACACGAAAACTGCAGAGTAATCATGGTGACCCACCAACTTAGAAGATCATTAGTCAAGTGGGCAACCTTCATTTCAAACACACGGGACAGTATCCAACTGACATGTTCCATCAGCGCAAGGATTTCTGCTTGAACCCTCTTACTCTCATGCTCCCATTAAATCTGTTCTAGGGGTTCCCCTAATTCTCTGGAGCAGTTTGGGAAAGGTGCGGTGCAAGGAGGAGGGAAGTTCCCTTGTGCAAGTGAAAATCCTTGCACTGACAGAATACATTAGCTGGATGCCTCCCACTTTCTGCCCAGCATTTTCAGGATAGGGCAGAGTACAAAGTTAATGGAACGTGAACAAAAAGTTAAGGTCTGCATCCTTTGGAGAATTCTTGTGTCCTAGGAGAGCATCTAAGACAGAGAAATGATGTATCATATTGGCAATGATGAATTAGGAAGACCCCAGTTCAAATGCCTTTGCCACAAACTCATTAGGGCAGCCTTTGCCAACCTTTGGGTCCCCAGATGTTGCTGGACTAAAGTTCCCATAATTCCTGACCATTGGCCATGCTGGTTGGGGCTGATGGGAGTTGTAGTCCAGCAACATCTGGGGACCCAAAGGTTGGGAAAGGCTGCATTAGGGACTTTAGTTTCAGACAAACCGTTCTGTCTCAGAACCCCATAGCTGCATAGGGTTGGTGTAAGAATTACAACAATGTATGTGAAGTGTTTTGAATACTTTGTGACCATACTTGTTGGGGCTGATGGGAACTGGAATCCAACAGTATCTGGAGGGCCACAAGTTCTCCTTTCCTGCTTTCAGGCCCAACATCACATGATGATGGAACCTCAACTGCAGGACAATGTTCCTTCATCACTATATTAGTGGGATTGTACAAACTGTTGTGTGAAAGAACAATGGAAAGTCAGGGAAAGAGCTATAAAGGATAAGAAAGAGGCTATGCCACATTATATAAAAGAGCTGAATTTGTTGTTTTAGTCAGCTAATGGACATATTGGATTTCCAAAGGCTCCTAAGTGGTTTAGCAGCACGCATCCCATTGAAAATCAATGGGATGTGTGATCTTAAGTTACTTTCAGTATTTTTGATAATCTTGCCCTCTGAGCTTGACATCCTGATTTCAACTCCTTCTCATTACCCAAATCAATGGTTAATGTTGAGACATCTCTATCAAAGTGAACAGGCTGAACCTCTAGGATACTGAATGTTCATCATTCTCCTTGGATTATCTGGTATCTATGCATATTCAGCACTGAAAAGCTGAATGCTACCAATGCCTGGATATATATTTAGGAAAGCTCAACCTTCCAGAAACAGATTGGATATGCGTCTCCCATTGGAAGAATAGCATTAGTCATTACAAGTTATTCAATTTACATATCTCTGACATGAACTTCAGTAGGATAAATGAAATCAAACCCAAGAAGAGATACCATTTGTTTGTCACATTTCAGTACTTAGCTTTGCCTAACACGCAGGTTCTTGCTGCACCACAAATCTAGAAATGCTACTGTTTGCCCATTATTGTTTGTGGTAGCCTTTTGTGGGAGTTACTTGGGGTGCACCTCAATATTTTAGACTGTTCTGTCTAATTAAACTGTAAAATTAATAACTTGGTTTTAAAACTTAGAGATGTAGTTAAGTTCAGTGCTGACCTGGCTAGCCTCTCTTCCGTAAAGCTGTAGGGCAGATGTGGGTAACCTTTAGGCCTCCAGATGTTGCTGAACTGCAGCTCCCATCATCCCTGGTCACTGGCCATTGTTGCTGGGACTAAAGGTTCTCCACACCTGCTATAGGGAAACATATACAGTAACAGCCAAGTTCCTGTTCCTTTAAAGTTCTCTGGGATGTTCAGTATAAACAGGTTTCCTCAGCTGAAACCTGCTAATGTTCTTATATACAACTTATTCTGTGTAGGAGAACAGAATTTGATCCCAATAAAACAAATCACCAGCAGAATGTAACAGCAATACATTTCCTCACCTTGGCTGACAGAAAATGTGAAGTAGTGACTAATTCCCTTTTGTAAAGTCAACTCTTGTGTAGTATATCATTTCTAACGCAGCTCTAAATTGCAAACTGTGTACTGGGAAAGCAACATTCGGAACATTTCGAAAGCAACAGTAGATGGTGAACACATTTTTATTGTAGAGTTAGGTTAAATTATATCCCTTTACTAAGGTGCATTCAATTAACATTTTAAATATATGCTTGGGGACTAGTGAAAAAGCACGTTCACAGACAGGGGTTCTTAAGTAGACCCAATTGTGACAGGTGTCAGCATACAATGCTAGTCACCTAAGCTGTTCTTTCACAAAAACAAAGGCATGAATCAGGAAAGTGTCGTACGAAAACTACTTTTTGTATGGAAAATTCCTTATGTACTCACAAAATGTTTTAGCAACCATAAGTGTTTTCTCAGTTGGGAAGCATATCAAATAAATGCTTAGTTGAGAGCCAGTGTGCCCCCTCAGTTTTAAACATATGCACATATTTGCAGTTCCAACCATTCAATAATATGAATTGGAAATATAATTTGCTTTAGAAAAATGGCAATTGAAAGTGGGGGGGGGGGAAATGTAGCAATGTCAATATTTGTTTTCTTTTAAAAATCTATTTTTGCCAAGTGCTAGAAAATGAAAAGAGAGGGGAATGTGAGGCAGAAAGTTGGCTTGCAGTGTTTTTGGCATTTGAGACATGGAATTTAGTAGCCCCACAAATTTTTATGTGAGAAACAGCAGAAAAAGATGAAAATGCTTCTTTGTACTCTGAAGTACTACTTGATATAAAAAAGCTAACTGAAGAAGAATTTCAGCATCTGGAAAATAGACCAAGATTTTGAGTGCCGGGTGGCAAAAAAGATTGGAGCTTCCCAGACTTTTCCAAAAGTCTAATCCCTGTAACTTTAGGGGGTACAATCCTGCTCTACTTTATGCATGCTGTAATATTGGTTTCAAAGGAGTGTCTACATGTATACTCCTGATTCAAACAATATTTTCTCCAGAGTTTGAAGGATGTCATGTTTTGGGGCATACATGCATGCATAGGCAGGCAAGCAGCTGCATTGGCAGACAAATGATTCTCCAGTCTCACTGCATGCTTACACAGCTGGGCAAATGTGTGCAAAGAGGCTTGCACCTGCATATGTTGGTGGAGCAGTTATTGGTAAATTTTATTAATTTTATTTATGAATTTATTTGATTGGTTTACATCCTACCCTTCCTCCCAGTAGGAGCCCAGGGCAACTGATGGGAATTAATTCCCATAAAAGGTCTAAAAGCTATTTAAGAATAAAAAACATCAACAATAAAAACATATGTTAAAAATATTTTCAATTAATGTAATGATTAGCTGTATATGAAATTAGCTTCCTGTTTTTGCATATATTACCATGTCTTCATTTAATAAGGCGTGATAAAAACAGCAGTTATATCTCTTCCCCCCCCCCCCAACTTTTGTCTCCTGTAATGTGTGGTACCATCAAATATGTGATATCATGTCATTGCTCATGGAGTTTGATGGCCCCTCTGAAAGCAGTAACCAATGGGCAAAACATGTGGCGTTTATGTCATATGTTTTATGACATTGTACATTATTGAATTAGGAATAGCGTGGTCTGCTAATTTGGACTCGAGTGCTGCTTTCAAGCCTTAAATAGCATCATTCACAGTTGGACATCAGAATGAATGCTGATCAAAAGAAAGTTTTACCACTAACATCAGAAGTACAGAGGAGGAAACCATATCATTTCAAATTGCCCAGCCACTTTCACAGGCTAGTAATATACTTTAAAGTATGTGCAATAGGATTCTAGCAGATATCAAGGGGGATCAAATCGGTTAAGTGGGAGATCAGCCACCCCAGTTGCAGCATAAGTCTTAGCAAGTTTTTCTAATATAGATTCTAGAGGAGGCAGGCTCTGCAACCTCTTAGTAGACATTTGCCTATTGATGTGCATAACATATTATAGACACTACTTGTTTCAAACTGGTCTGCTAATTAAAACAGTACTTCACAGGAAGGAGAAACATTTAGCTTAAAAAGAATTGTTCCTTTTCATGGACAGCAATGTAGGAAAGACAAGGTAGACAAGCTAAATCACATTTCAATTGATTTCGTAATTGACATTTTTAGATAAGTTGGTAGTTTTCATCTCTCATAATAAGTTTCAGTTGCTAAAGCTCACTATGAAGAAGTGCTTCAACTAAGTAGAGACACATATGTAACCTGAAACCAGCCATGACCAACCATGCTTGATGATGGTTTTCTTTGATACGGCAAGGTTCAAAAACCCATCTACTGTTCATTCATGCAACAAAATGCCGTAACCATTTCACAAGGATTATTGTAGAAGTGTGTCAACTCAACCATTCATTTTGAAAGAGTGCTGTAAGGTGGCGGAACATTGAAGCTATTATTTATACTTCAGATGTTTACTCATAAGTCAAGTAATTGGCTAGGGAGGTTTTTGGCTGCCTTTTAAAGTGGCAAGTAGGAGCCTCAGCTAGCTGGCTGGTCAGCTACATCACAAGGTTTATTGCAAGTACTTTCTCAGTTGCACAATCACTGACTGGAAGGCAAGTTCCCCATCTCTGCATTTACTCATGAGTAAATGCCTAGAGATGCTTTTACTACTCATGAACAACTCAGCAAAAAGCCTTTGCCTACCACCAGCTGATCACTATTTCTGAAATCAGTACTTGTGGGAAAGTGGTGACCTTCTTTCAAGAGGAGGCCATTCCCTGCAGCCTAACCAGAACCAGTGACTGCACTGGCAGTTTGGAGAAAATGACACACCAGCTTTCCCCAGGATCTATGTTTGGCAATTGGTTGGCATGCATATGCCCTAGGATGTGGCAGTCAGATCATCAACACTGAAGGAGTGAGATTGGTACTCACACAGCTATCCCCTGTAGTTAAAGGGCGAGCTACCTCACCCTGTACACACACATACACACACACTTCCGTAGGCATCAAGTTGGATCCTGACTCAAGGTACTTGGTAGAGCAGCTCAGTTCTCTTTGTGCTGCAAGAAATGCTGGACAGGATGCTGGAAAACAGAGGCAACTGTGTGTACTCTTAACTGAACCAGGGACCACTCATGGTGCAATCAATGGCTGTCATGGGGCAGGGGCAATATTGCCAGCATCATCATGGGGTGAAGAAGGGGCACAACCAGAGCTTGGAAGATTACTTTTAAAAAGTAATAAATTACAGTTACAATTACTTGGCCCAAAAGTAGTAATTACCGTTACAATTACAATTGCTCTGAAAGTAACTGATTACTTTTTCTCAAAAGTAATCACTACAATTACATTTCAGTTACTTTTTAAAAAAAACTCCTACAAGGTGCTGGCCTTGGCTGCTGCACATCTAAGAAGCCTAAAACAATATTAAAAATAAACACACACACACAGGGGGTAGTAGAATAAAAAATTTTATCCATAAGATTAACATCATGGCATAACAGAATCTCACATCCCCCCAAGCAATGAAGATACCCCAACTCTTGAAATCAAATTTTACACTTGAAATGCTTTTATAATATGTTTCTGTTATGTCTCAAAAGAACAAGATGCTCAAAGAGCATGTCAGACAAGGAATGTCTTTTTACAGTCATTACGTTGCCACCAGTACTGAACAGGCGTTCTACTGCGGCGCTTGAAGGCATGCCTGTGTTGTGCTGCAAAAAACACCGCAGCACACGTGGAAAGCCATGGAGTGATGACACTTCCCTGCTGGGAGACCTCAGGTACCTCACCCGTTCCTCCTCAGCAGTGTCCACTGCTGACTTCTTGCCCTGGGGCAGAAAGTTAAAGAAGTCATCTGCTAAGTCATCTCCTTCCTGGTCTTTATCTGAAGACTGATCACTGTCCTCATTAAGTACACCCATCTTTATTTCAGCTTTCAGCAAGGCTTCCATTGTGTATCTAAGAAAGAGAGAGGATCTGTTAACACATATATGTTAGGAAACCATCATCTGCTCTTCATTTCCTGATGCTTGTCATGTCCCCTGGTTCAGGGTCCAGCCTGAGCCTGTGGATGATGACATGGAAGGTAGGAAGGTGACCAAGTCACCACACTCATGGGGCAGCACAGCAGACCCTTAAGGATTACCTGCAGCAACCCAAGGTTGTGATGAGGAGCCCCAGGAAGAAAAGGCCCAGCCCCTGCCTACCACCTTAAGCCCTCTGATGCCTCCCTTGAGACAACATTTCCCTTGGAGTAATCCACCCAAAGGGCTTCCTTAATGTTCTTACTTCTTGGTATGGGTGGTGGCCTGACACGATTCCAGCCAATCTAGTTTGAAGCGAGGGTGTAGGCAGGCTGCCAGAAGAAGCCTCTTGTCCTCCCAGATAGCTGCAAACTGCTTTCTTAGGGCTTCGCGCACACCTCTCAGCAGCTGAAAACAGTATGTGTACCTCTCAGGTTTGTTTTCCAGTCCTTCTAACTTGCGGTCCAGATTGCAGAGCGTTGGTAGCAAATACCCCATGTTCTCCCGTTGCAGAATATCTAGGGACTGGGCTAGTGGCTCCATAATCTCTGTGTATTCCTGTACCACTTCAATCTCAGCAGCTGTGATCCTGGACAAGGAGCAGCGGTCCATTATGGCATGCATTTTTAGTGGCACAGTTGACAGGAGCTCATGTAGTTGCTTCAACGCATCAAAGGTGAAATTCCACCTGGTCTTATTCGGTACCTTCAGATACACACCACATTGTGCTGACTGGTTCTGCTTGGACCACAACTTGCTGCACTTTCCCATCAAGGAACGAAACTGTTTCTTGAAAGGACCAAGACGACTACTTTTGGAGGAGTCAGAAAGCATGGCCTCTATGTCTTGTGTTGCCACAAGGTTGAGGGTGTGGCTAGCACATCTCTGGTGTGGTGGTAAAACAAAATCCTCTCCTGAGTCTGCAGCTTCTTCCTCTGCCTCGGGTCCTGTGTCCAGGATCTCACAGATAGGCACAAACTCCACCTCAGCCTCCTCCTCCTCCTGGTTATCACCATCATCATCACTGGTGCCTGCAGCTTCCACTGGTTCTTTGGCCATGAAAACTCTGAACGCTTTCACAAAGTTGGAGCCATTGTCTGTAGTAGTGCACATAACTTTGTTGTGGATCCTGTACTGCACATGTACATCATGCAGTGCTTTTGAAAGAACATCGTATGTATGGCGCCCCTTCAGACGCTTACAAGCCAAGGCCCCGACCTCACGTTTCAGGGTAGTTGGGTTGATCCAGTGGGCTGTTACCCCAAAGTAACTCTTCTTGCCATTGGTCCAACAATCTGCAGTGGTTGCTATATATGCCACAGCACCCATTCGGTTTGCAAGAGTTTCTCTCATGTGGCATGCTCTCTTCTCAATTCTGTCTCTCAGAGTCTTGGCACATATGATGGTGAGATCTTTGGGGAGTCCAATGCGAACCAGATTAATGAATGATGGTTTGTCCACAGTCTGAAGTGGTAATGTCTCCTCTACAATGAAATCAATGATTCTCCTGTCGAGATTGCTCTGGGTGACAGGCTCCCTGCCAGATCCCCACCTCTCAAGGGTTGTCTGCTGCTGCTTCAGCATTTTGGGAGGAGGGGTGTCATGCATTGGTTCAGGAAGGCCACGTCTCCTTGCCTTTATTGCTTCTTCAATTGCTCTCAGCTTCTCAGGGTGTGCCCTCTGAGGAAGAAGAACAAAGCATGAATCCAAGAAAAAATGGAAGAGGAACTTCACAATTTAAACATAAATAGACAATGGACACTCTTTGAGGACCAGCATGACAAAGGCTTACCTCAAATGTTTCTTCACATTGGATGAGGAGGAAACAGCTGATCTCAGATTTTTGATCCTTGGAAGGCAGTAATTGCACCGTACAACAACATTTTTCCCACTCTGGCTCACAAATGTACAAGCTTTCTCAAAGCCAAACCATGGTACTTGCTGTTCTGCAGATGTGGCTGTGGGCAACTGGCACTGCTTCATGCCCTCCTCCTCCTCGTGCACAGGGCCTCCTTTCTGAACCTCACTTTCTAGTTTTGCCTCCTCAGGATCAACAAGCTGTGACTCAAGTGGCCGCACTAACCGACTGCTGCTCTCAGCAGCAAAACCTGCAACAGGCGTCTCTGTAATAAACAAGAGATAATGCTCCTATATGGGTGAACTTCAGCTGTGATGTGCCCCCATCTCTTCCCCATGCTGCAAGATCCCCCAGTCAGAGTGGAAGTAAGCAGGTCGATAGCACAATTAAAAGAGATCCTATTTGCATCATTTTTGCTCACTGAATAACCCTGCCTGGGCCAGTCTAACCTACTATCTCACAGGGTTGTTGTGAGAACAAAATGAGACTAGGGTTCAAATCCCCACATAGCCATGAAGCTCACTGAGTGACCTTGGGCCAGTCACTGCCTCTCAGCCTCATGAAAACCCTATTCATAGGGTCACCATAAGTTGGAATCAACTTGAAGGCGGTACATATATTTTTTATTTTGAATATGATGATTATGATAATAAATATGCAGCATTTCAAATTAATTCTGTATGAGAAGCATTCCATGCCAAGCTTGGAAAACCAAGGATGAGGTATAAAATGTAGACAAAAATACTTTTGACAAAATGCCGTTTATCTTTTATCTTTTATATATATGAGCCTGGGTAGGGAACATTTAATCTAGCCTACTTGCTTTCAGCAAGAAGGGTTAAGTGCCTTCAGGCTAGGGCAGTCACCAGAAGGCCACAGCAGAGACAAAGGAGCCTAGTGTTGTGGAGATGTTAGATGGGAGCTTTGGGGAGTAAAGATGGAGGCTTCTGAAGGCTGCAATTCTAAACACACTTACTAAGGGATTAAGCCCCATAGAACTCAACAGGACTGACTTCTAAGTAGATGTAGTTTGGACTGTGCTGTTGATAAACCTTGACTAGGGTTCTTCTGCAAAGACATCCATATCCAAGCAGGGTTGGCAACCCCCTGCCTGGAATACCCTGCCCTTATCTTTTAATGTGGCTGCTCCAAATGTTTTTACAGATTTGACCCTTTACTTCAGAAAGAGGTCTGAAAAATGAGTAAGAGTAAGAAGTATCTTTTAAAATTGTTCTTTTCAATTCACTCTTGAATGAACATCATACCTAGGGCAGATCCACACCATTCCTTTAAAGCACATTCAACACCCATTTGAAGCACATGAATCCCACCACAGAATCATGGGAACTGCAGTTTGTTAAGAGTGGTGAGAACTATGACTGTGAGGGGGAAATGACACTTCCCAGAATTCTTTAGGGGAAGTCATGTGCTTTAAATGCGAGTTGGATGTGCTTTACACATATTGTGTGAATCCGCTTAATAAATTTTGCCTGCATGTAAATTGTTTTAATTAATTTTTCAAAATGGAAATGAGCTATAAACTGTAGTGGGTGACCATGGGCTACTCACCATCTCTCAGCCTATCTGCCCCTCAGGATGAAAACAATGGAGAACCATGACTACCCCAAGGCATACTTAAAATGTAAAGGAAGTATTGTACAACCATAGTATGCAATTGGATACTTATAGGGACACAGCATGACAAAACTGGGTGGAAGTAATGAGTGGGGTACCACAGGGCTCAGTCCTGGGCCCAGTGCTCTTCAACATTTTTATTAACGACTTGGATGAGGAGGTACAGAGCATGCTTATCAAATTTGCAGATGATACAAAATTGGGGGGCATAGCTAATACCGTGGAAGACAGAAAGAAAATTCAAAGGGACCTTGATAGGCTGGAGCATTGGGCTGAAAACAACAGAATGAAATTCAACAGGGATAAATGCAAAGTTCTACACTTAGGAAAAAGAAACCAAATGCACAGTTATAAGATGGGGGATACTTGGCTCAGCAGTACGACATGCAAGAAGGATCTTGGAATTGTTGTTGATCACAAGCGGAATATGAGCCAACAGTGTGATGTGGCTGCAAAAAAGGCAAATGCTATATCAGGCTGCATTAACAGAAGTATAGTTTCCAAATCATGTGAAGTATTAGTTCCCCTCTATTCAGCACTGGTTAGACCTCATCTTGAGAGCTGTGTCCAGTTCTGGTCTCTGCACTTCAAGAAGGATGCAGACAAACTGGAACAGGTTCAAAAGAGGGCAACAAGGATGATCAGGGGACTGGAAACAACGCCCTATGAGGAGAGACTGAAGGAACTGGGCATATTTAACCTGGAGAATAGAAGACTGAGGGGAGATATGATAGCACTCTTCAAGTACATGAAAGGTTGCCACACAGAGGAGGGCCGGGATCTCTTCTCGATGATCCCTGAGTGCAGGACACAGAATAATGGGCTCAAGTTGCAAGAAGCCAGATTTCGACTGGACATCAGGAAAAGCTTCCTAACTGTTAGAGCCATACAACAATGGAACTAATTACTAGAGAGGTAGTGGGATCTCCGACACTGGAGGCATTCAAGAGGCAGCTGGACAGCCATCTGTCGGGAATGCTTTGATTTGGATTCCTGCAAGGGGGTTGGACTTGATGGCCTTATAGGCCCCTTCCAACTCTACTATTCTATGATTCTATGAAAATATTTATATAAGCATGACTATCAAATATGTTTATTTATATAACCTGTAAAGTTATTTATAGTGCAATCCTATGTTTTTTTACTCAGAAGCAAGTCCCAATGTATTCAATGGGGCTTACTCAACCAGGGAAAACTGCAGCCTCAAGTGATAAGGAACTTGTTCTTTTAACAAGTCCTTTAAGTTGAGACCTTATCCCAGTCTGCGTCTGTGTTGAAATTGCTTTTTAATATGTTTTTAAACTTTTTCTTAAAAAAAATGTTTTTAAAGCTTTTAAAAATGTTTTTAAAGATGTTTTGTTTTAATATACTTTAAAGTCTGTTTTTATGATTTTTAAAGTGTTTTTAGTGCTTTTGTTTGCTGCCCTGGGCTCCTACTGGGAGGAAGGGTGGGATATAAATCAAATAATAAAAATAAATAAATAAATAAACTTCATTCATTTTTTTAAAAAATGAGTATTAGTTTCCTACATAATAAAAACTGTGATAAACCCTGCCTAATTTCTTTAAAAATAGGGTTGGAGGGAGAGAGATTTACAACACAAACACAAGTCTGCACTATGTTTACTCACAAGTCCCATTAATTTACAGCACAATCCTAACCATGTCTACTCAAAAGCAAGTCCTAATGGAGTTCAATGGGGTTTACTCCAGGTACATGCTTTACTCCCAGAAATGGCTTTACTCCCAGAAAAGCAGATATTGGATTAAATACTTTCATATTTCATAGCCCAGGATCTGACTCTTGGACAGAAGAGGAAAAAAAACATTAAGCCATATTACTTACGCAAACTGCAAAAAACTCAAAGCCACCATATTCTGACGTTCAGCCTAGGCATGCCTGGATCAACAAGTCACAACTCTGGTGTCATTGGCTACAATCCTGAAAGGGCGGGGTTACAGCCAGAGCTTTGAAAAGTTACTTTTTAAAACTACAACTCCCATCAGCCCCAGCCAGCATGGCCACTGAATTGGGCTGATGGGATTTGTAGCTAGAGCATGGATCTGTTTAAAAAAAAGTTGTGTGTGGGGGGGTTACGTTTTGGTGTATATCTTGGGAATTAGACCACCTAGAAACTTACTTTTTTTTTTAATTGAAGCTGAGAGTCCGGAGAGTAAGGGGTGGTAGCCAGAGAGCTGGAGCCCCCCCCCCAAAACCAGAGACTCCAGCCAAAAACACACACACCGGGGCACACACACACACACACAAATCATCGTCACTCACCTCCACAGCTCTTCTCCATTCTGCTGCTGCCTTCTCCGTTGTCCTTCAACTGGCTTTTTCCTCCGGCGTCCATTTTGTCCTCTCAGACGCTAGCAGCAGGCCCTGCCTATTCACCTCTTCCCTCGTGCCTCCTAACACAGATCACGAGGGAAGAGAGAGTCTGCGCAGAGGTCCAATCAGTGTGAGGCACATGTCTTGTGTTCACCAATCACAGCCAGGAGCTGACTTCCCCTTGTTCCCACCCCCAAGTAACGTCGAACCTAACGTGGAAATGTTAAAGTTGCAGCTGAAAAGTAGGGAAATTACTAGTTGTTCCTTTACTTGCCAAATGTAATGGAATTACCCACTCGTTATTTAAAATTGTAACTAATTACAAGTAACTCATTAAAAATAACGAGTTACTTCCAAGCTCTGGGCACAACAGTACTTGCACCTTCCCAGTGTGAGGACTATGGGGAACAAATAGTTCAAGTATATGGTATTATTTTGACCCTTCTATTGTGAAAGGGTGAGCAATTCAGTCACCTGCAGAAATACCACATAATGAAAATAACATTCAGTATGGCATTTTTTAAAGGTTTCCCCTCCTCCCTTCCAGAAACATCCTTTTGTTTTAACACATCAAACGGTGTTTTCTCTCTTACCTTCCTCTTCTTTGTGGCTCCCGCTGCATGCCAAGAACAGCTAAAGGATACCTTGGCTTACCGCACAATAACTCAGTTACTCTCATTGTTTTTCTTCGGTGTGGAATTAGAGCAAGAATGCCACAAGCCTCATCATTTCCTTGTCAATGTGCCTTTGATTTTGCTGTGTACCTCCTCTGGAAAAATGTTATGATGACATTCAGGTTTTTCACACACCGTTATGTACTGTGACAAAGAAAATTCTTGTGGTTGTAGCCTGAGATTCTCACACATAATTACGCTCTTGGCAATGCATCTGTAAGTCTTGATACATTCACAGGAAAGCACCTGTTTATTTTATTTTGCATTTGATCCTTACTGCTGCCTTGATACAGAAAGGTCTATTATACAAACCTACTTGTGTAACATTTTCCCCCACCCATACTGTATCAGAATGGTGGGGAGCATTTGGTCCTCCAGATGTTGTTGTACTCCAACGGCCTCAGTCAGAATGGGAGGAGCCAGGTTGTTGTAGACCAACAACATCTTGAGGGCCACAGGTTCCCCACCAGATTGCTTTTTCAGAAGCCTGGCTCTCAATGTGCAGGACAGGAGATCAGCTCTGATAGGACAGTGATGATTTGAATGTCATGAAGGGGCAGCAAATGGTTAGCTATTTAATTTATTATTAGTGCAGCCTGAAAGGGAGTGAGGCACTTGCAGGATATTCTGCCTCAGATGCCAAAGTAACTTGGTCAGTCTTTGGGACTGTGCACTTTGGGTTGTATTCAATGTAACATTAAGGGAAATGTTCCATCAGCATGAGGATTTCTCCTTGCACAATGAATCATTATCCACCCCTTCTCCCTCTGCACTGCAACTAAATCTGATCTGGGCTTTTCCTCAGCCCTCTGGAACAGATTTGGTGATGGCGCAGGGAACATGTAATGGTAGGAGAGGGGGGAAATCCTATTGGGCTAAGGCTAATCCTTGTGCTAGTGCAGCTATTTCATTGCATACTGCCCCTTGACTCAAGGAAGTGTCATTTGTTGCTCTGCTTCAGGCCAGCCCTGAGCTTTGGTTGTGCCTTGAAGGGTCCCCTCTATTTTACTGTCCCAGCTACTGTATTCTAAATGTATTGCAAGTTGCATAGAGGCCACTGGGTAGGAGGCAACTAACAAACAACAACATGTCAACTCTGTGGAAAGGGCAAGAACTAGGATCATAGCATTGCAGGCTGGAAGTTGCCTGCTACTAATCGATACATATAAATAGCATATGCAGATGTTATGCAAATTTTATGCAAATCTGTGCTCTCTTGTTGGTGATGTGCAAGCAGCCACCCTCTCCAGAATGGGGTGCTTCAAAGATTTGTCATGTATACTATTTTCTCCTGGTACCTGATTTTTCTGTGATACCTAATAATATTGTGTCTCTCTCCACAACCATTCCTGGCCTGCATCAAGACATTTTATTTTTCTGTAAGACAGAGGCAGGAAGTATGCTTTTTTCCATTGTTTGGGGAATGCCTATGATGTGAACTATCCCTCCTGACACCCCACGCTTGGTTCAGAAAATCCCCACCCAGTGGGACGCTTGCCTCAGCCTGGTTAGATATGCTGTCTGCACCACAAGCTTCACCCCTTCCACCTTTTGTCCCACGCAAAAGGTGACCACTGGTGTGCCCTGTTAGTCCAATAGGATGTAGGTACAGGAACTGAATAGGACCTTGATATGGTAGCACATGTGACCAGGCAGACACACAGGAATTTAAATGAACCAAATAACTTCATTTAAATACAAGATGTTAAATAGTATATAGATGTATAGTCTCTATCTTCCCTACCTATCCCACCCCCCTAACTAATATATAATCCAACCTTTTTCACCAGCTGACTCCTACGACACCACCTCCCTCCTCCCACTCCAAATCCCAACAACAAAACCTCCTAACTGTCCCAACCAACTGTCTTTTATTCAAACCTCCCTTAGAACTCTCACTAACACGCCCCATCCCACCTGGCAGTATTACATCACTCATACTCCCAGGCATTCCATTAACTCCTTGAAACCCGTAACACATTTAATAATGGTTCCCAACAAGTGGTTTCATTATAACCTACATTACTAAATTAAAGTGAATGTGCGTAGTCCATTTCTTAGTAGGAAATGTTTTAGAGCTTGATCTGGATCCCTATAAGGATTCCGTTAATCACCTAAAAACATATGCACATAATTGTGATAACAAAACAGAGGTTTTTATTGTATTACCAAAACGTTTCAGCTTCTGCCTTCATCAGCTGCCAACATACAAATGCTGTTACCAAGGTGGCAGTTATAGAACTTTGAGGATGGAATGCTCAGAGGGGCTTCATTTGCAGAAGCTAAGTAGTGGTGGTACCGTCCTCCAGGTTCAGGCCATGTGGTGCCAATGTGTCCAGAGAGTAAATCCAAAAGTTCTCCCTTTTGGTCAATGCTGCTGGATCTGTGGCATCTCTATCGCTGTTATGGAAAAGTCCAACAGGCTGTGACCCTCAGTGTTAAAATGCTTTGCAACTGGTTGCTCCACTTTTTTTGTTAAGATTGCCAATTTGTGGTTTCTGAAGCATGTGCGTAGGTCAGTTTATTTATTTATTTTGTATACTTGTATACCGCCCCATAGCCGAAGCTCTCTGGGCAGTTTACAGTAACTAAAAACATTAAAACAAATACAATTTAAAACACATCTTATAAAAACAATTTAAAACACAATTTAAAAATTTAAACAGTATAAAACACATGCTAAAATGCCTGGGAGAAGAGAAAAGTCTTGACCTGGCGCCAAAAGATAACAGTGTTGGCGCCAGGCACACCTCGTCACTCAGATCATTCCATAATTTGGGGGCCACTACTGAGAAGGCCCTCTCCCTTGTTGCCATCCTCCCAGCTTCCCTTGGAGTAGGCACCCGGAGGAGGGCCTTTGATCTTGAATGTAGTGTAAGGGTGGGTTTGTATCGGGAGAGGCGTTCCATCAGTTATTGTGGTCCCAAGCCGTGTAAGGCTTTACAGGTCAAAACCAGCACCTTGAATTGAGCTCAGAAACATACAGGCAGCCAATGCAAGCGGGCCAGAATCGGTTTTATATGTTTGGACCGTCTGGTCCCTGTTACCAAATGGCTGCTGCATTTTGCACAAGCTGCAGTTTCCGAACCGTCTTCAAAGACAGCCCCACGTAGAGCGCATTGCAGTAATCTAACTTGGAGGCTAGCAGAGCATGGACAACTGAAGCCAGGTTACCTCTGTCCAGATAGGGACGTAGTTGGGCCACCAACAGAAATCCGTAGAAGGCACTCTGTGCCACCAAGGCTACCTGAGCCTCAAGTGACAGAGATGACTCTAGGAGAACCCCCAAACTACGAACCTGCTCTTTCAGGGGGAGTGCAACCCCATCCAGGACAGGTTGGACATCCACCATCTGGTGAGAAGCACCACCCACTAGCAGCATCTCAGTCTTGTCTGGATTGAGCCTCAGTTTATTAGCCCTCATCCAGTCCATTGTTGCAGTCAGTTGTTGTTTTTCCTATGTATTGGATATGACATCCTGGTCTTTTGCATTCGATATAAATTATATTGCAGGACCTGCAAGTGATGTTCTGTTTGATGTAATATGTCCTGCCTGTCCTAGTGCTTGTGATAGTAGCTGTTTCCCTGAGGTACACACCGGTGATACAGCATTTGGAGTGACAAGGATGAGACCCACGATTGGTGATAGGTGGCTTATTTTATATCTATCTATCTATCTATCTATCTATCTATCTATCTATCTATCTATCTATCTATCTATCTATCTATCTATCTATCTATCTATCTATCTATCTATCTATCTGTCTGTCTGTCTGTCTGTCTGTCTGTCTGTCTGTCTGTCTGTCTGTCTGTCTGTCTGTCTGTCTATCTATACGTAATTGTGATTAACCAAACAGAGGTTTTTATTATATTAACAAAACGTTTCAGCTTCCGCCTTCATCAGCTGCCAACATACAAATGCTGTTACCAAGGTGGCAGTTATAGAGCTTTGAGGATGGAATGCTCAGAGGGGCTTCATTTGCAGAAGCTAAGTAGTGGTGGTACTGTCCTCCAGGTTCAGGCCATGTGGTGCCAATGTGTCCAGAGAGTAAATCCAAAAGTTCTCCCTTTTGGTCAATGCTGCTGGATCTGCTGGCATCTCTATCACTGTAATGGAAAAGTCCAACAGGCTGTGACCCTCGATGTTAAAATGCTTTGCAACTGGTTGCTCCACTTTTTTTGTCAAAATTGCTGACTTGTGGTTCCTGAAGCGCGTGCGTAGGTCAGTTGTGGTCTTTCCTACATATTGGATATGACATCCTGGTCTTTTGCACTCGACGATGTAAACTATATTGCAGGAGCTGCAGGTGATGTTCTGTTTGATGTAATATGTCCTGCCTGTCCTAGTGCTTGTAAAAGTGGCTGTCTCCCTGAGGTACACACAGGTGATACAGCGTTTGGAGTGACAAGGATGAGACCCTGGATTGGTGATAGGTGGCTTAAGCACAGCTCTCACCAACAGTCTGCGCAAATTAGGAGGTTGGCGAAATGCTATAACAGAAGGCCTGCTGATGGCTCTGGTAAGATGTTCAGAGTTTGCCAGCAATGGGTAGCTCTCCCTGATTGCTCGGTGATAGTTAGGAGATGCTGGATGGAAATCTACCACAAATGGAATCCGTTGCTCTCTGCTTTTTGACACCTCAGTATGATGGAGGAGGTTTTCTCTGGACAGAATGGAGGCTCGGTGGATGTCGCAATTCATAATATGTGGAGAATATCCTCTTCGAAGAAGGTGTTCTTTAAGTTCACTGATCCTTCTCTGGTATTTATCTTCAGTGTTGCAAATAAGTTTGATTCTCAGAGCTAAGCTATACACAACGTTCTTCTTTATATGCCTAGGATGGCAGGATTTCCAGTTTAAGTAGGTGTGGGCATAAGTGGGTTTGCTGTAGAGATCAGTGGCTATTTTGTTGTTTTCAGTGGTAAGAAGGACATCCAGAAAAGGGATGTGCAGATTGTCATTTGTAGTATTAAATGTAAACTTAATAGAGGGATGGATAGAGTTGATGTAATTTTTAAATTGTTCCAAATTCTCTTTACCATTCGTCCAGACCATAAAGATGTCGTCAATGTATCGCCACCATATAAGTGGTTTGTTGATGGCCTTTTTGAGGATCTCCTGTTCCAGTTTATCCATAAAGAGATTTGCATATGATGGAGCCATGCGAGTCCCCATAGCTGTGCCTTGTAGTTGCAGGTAGTGTTCTCCATTGAATGTAAAGTTGTTACAAGTCAGGACTAGCGTAGCTAAAGTTGTGAGAACCTCTGTTGGAGGATTGTTCATATCTCTGGTGTTAAGGAACTCATTTAAAGCCTGAATCTCATCATTATAATTATATTAATTTTAATTATATTATATAATATAGGGATGGGCAAGAAATTTGATTCAGTTCTCATTTAAAGCTTAATTTATCATATCCACACTTTCAGAAACAACATAAGGACTGAAACATAGTCATCTTTTGAAATTTGCACTTATCCAAATTTTGCAATGCACTTCTCCAACTAAGCAATGCTTGCAAAAATGCATCTATTAGGGGAAACTGCATAAAAGTGAATATATTAGTTAAGATACATACAAAACTGGATTATAATAGGAGAAATTGCTTGGAAAAATGTGTATATTAGTGAAAACTGCATACAAAAATGTATTTAGTAGGAGAAATTCTCATTAAAATGCTGGAGAATTTTCATGAGGACTTTTTTAAAAAAGCACACAAATGGCTGCAGAAATGTGGAGGACCAATTTTAAGATTGGAAAAGTGAGAAACTGAGAGAACTGAAACGAACAGATCCTTCTATCATTAATATAATTGTATATTTATAGACCTTTTGTATATTGTATATAGAATTGTATAATTAAGACCTTACAGTAAAGGGCAAGTAAGAAATCTAATAAACAAATAAATAATGACTCTTAATTTCATAATTAGAGTAAGCTGTGTGTGACAGAGCTGTGTTTTTTATGTGGGTGTCAATGGGTCTCTTCACATGGTGCTTCCTCAGCTTCATAGACATCAGCACTCTTGACTCTTCTTTGAAGGATACTTGTGTTGACAGGTGTGATGTGTGACTCAGGTGACAACAGATCTGACTCACAGCAATTTTCACATTTTGGGCTGTAGTTCTTCCTAGTCACTATGATCATAAAAACTGTTGTCAGTCATGCCTGTGAGATTGTCTGTTTCACATGCTACATTTGCTTGTGTAAATCAGCCTTCCCCAACCTCTGGCCCTTTGCATGTTGCTGGACTAAAGTTGTCATAATTCCTGGCCATTGATCATGCTGGCTGGGGCTGTTGGGAGTTGTATTCACAATATCTGGAGGGCACCAGGTTGAGGAAGACCGATAGAAGGCATGGTCAACGTCTGTATTCTTGGTAGCTATTCCCTAGACAGACTCCATATTTGAAATGGCACCATTTACCTTCCTAGTTATGGAGCACATTTGAATGCATTATGTGCATTTTTATGTTGCCTGGGACCCAGTCTGGCAGCAGACCTACCCTTGCCATGGAAGCTGTAATCACTTCATCCATGTGTAGGGACAAAAACATGGCTTTTTGGTGAGCTCACATGAAGCCAACAGCTTCCCCGTTGCCAAGGTGATCTCTCCTAATGGTCCTGCATGTTCTGCAGGACCCCGAGGAAGGGACGTATGGAGGCACAGCCTACCAGAGAGTGTTTAGAAGGCAGGAGAAAGGGCCGATGAGGAAGATCATCCAGAGATATGGCTGTCAACAGGAGCCATAGTTTGGGAAGGAGAAGGGAGGTCCTAGATGTGATTTAACTGTCTTCCTCCTGAGACTGAGGCTTCAGGAAACTTGCAGGTCTCTCACTGGTCAGTGGGAGATTTGAGAGTGGCAGCCCATGATAATTCCCCTTTTATAACTTTCTCTCTGGAGGTGGGACCTGGATGCAGCCCTTGAAAAAAATTACATAAATGTTACATGCAGAATCAAATAACTGTCACACAGGTTGAAAACTTTTCCTTTATCAGTGAAACTATAGGCAAACTTCCCACCATTTCTTGATTGATATGTGACAGAACCAACAGAAGCCAGATCAAACTGTCTCAAGAGGCCAAATTATACAGCCACGAGAGTGGCTGTATACTATAGCCAGCGTGGATTTTTCGCATTCTGCAATGTTAAATTGAAAATACCCCCATGTCATTCTGATGCTTCCCATAAACTCATTGCAAAATACAACCTTACAAAACTTATAGTCCTGAACTCACAAACACTTGCTTAACAGCTCACTAAATTTTCATGGTGATACACAAAACAGTCAGAGAGAATAGAGAGTTCAAAGTCTAAAAAGAGAGGAAAAAAACCCAGAGCCCTTATGGACTTTTTACTTTCAGAGTTCTCATAACCTGTTTAAATTCATTAAAAATCAGCCACATTCACAGAGTATCTGTAATCCTATTACTGACCTTGCCCCGTACTCTGACCTGGCGGATTTTTAATTAATTTAAGAAATTTTGGCTGGAACTCAATGATAATGTCGGGCATGCTCAGTAAGAACCAACTGTCAGTGTTCTAAAAGCCAGACTCCCAGCTGCTGGGCTTGCCTAATCAGGGGGCCACACCCACACCAGACTTTGATTTCACTTGAGACAGTCATGGCTTCCCCCAAAGAATCCTGGGAAGTGTAGTTTCTGAAGGGTGCAGAGAGGAGACTCCTATTCCACTGAGAGAGCTCCAGTGGCCAGAGTGGTTTAACAGTCAGCCGCTCTGATTGAAGGTCTGTGAGGGGAACAGGGCGTCTCCTAGCAACTCTCAGCACCCTTCACTAACCACACTTCCCAAGTTTCTTTGGGAGAAGCCACGACTATCTAAAGTGAAAGAAAGGTCTGGTGTGGATGTGGTCAGGGACAGCTTTGGTTTACATGTGCCTGCTATAGACTAAAAAGTTGGGGGAAACGCTGAAAAGCAATGATACTGTTCACAATGTTTTCCTTTTGGAAAGGAAAGAGGCTTCCCCTCTGCCCAGAGCCCACCCCCCAATCTCCTCCCCTCTCTGCCCCTTCCCCAGGTCCATGTTGAACTACAACCTGGGAGACCAGGGTTCGAATCCCCACACAGCCATGAAGCTCAATGGGTGACCTTGGGCCAGTCACTGCCTCTCAGCCTCTGAGGAAGGCAGTGGTAAAACCACCTCTGAATGCTGCTTACCATGAAAACCCTATTAATAGGGTCGCCATAAGTCGGAATTGACTTGAAGGCAGTCCATTTCCATTTTCAAACATGATTGTGCAGAAATAAATCCCATTGAACTCAAAAAGTATGCAAATGATCAAACCCACCCTCTCTTCTCCTCCCTCCTATCCCCTCCCTCTTGCCCCTTCTCTCCCATCCTCATCCCCTTCGTCCCCTTCTTCCTCCTCCCCCTCCGCTTCCTGCACAGGAGTAAATACCATTGAACTCTATTTATTATTTATTTATTTATTTTTAAAACTTATATACCGCCCGACTAGCAATAGCTCTCTGGGCGGTGAACATAGATACAATAAAATACAGTATAGTACAAAAAAAATCACAGTCTAAAATCAAATATCACAGTCTAAAACAGCAAAGGCTCAGAATCAAGTTTCAGACATTACACTACATTAACAAAAATTAAAATTAAAAATTAAAATTAAAATTAAAATGCCTGGGAATAAAGGAAGGTTTAACCTGGCGCCGAAAGGATGACAGTGTCGGCGCCAGGCGGACCTCCTCAGGGAGACTATTCCACAGTTCGGGGGCCACCACTGAGAAGGCCCTTGATCTTGTCACCACCCTCCGGGCCTCCCTATGAGTCAGAACACGGAGGAGGGCCTTCGTAGCAGACCGTAGTGTACGAGCCGGTTCATAGCGGGAGAGGCATTCCGACAGATATCGAGGTCCCGCGCCGTATAAGGCTTTATAGGTTAATACCAACACTTTGAATTTGGCCCGGAAGCATATTGGGAGCCAGTGCAAGCGGGCCAAGACAGGTGTTATATGTTCAGACCGCTTCGTTCTTGTTAGCAGTCTGGCCGCCGCATTTTGCACCAGCTGTAGCTTCTGAACCGTCTTCAGAGGTAGCCCTACGTAGAGCGCATTACAGTAATCCAAACGTGAGGTTACCAGAGCATGTACTACTGATGTAACGTCCTCCCTACCTAGATAGGGACGTAGCTGGGCTACCAATCGAAGTTGGTAGAGTGACAGGGAAGAGTCTAGAACGACTCCCAGACTACGAGCCTGTTCCTTCTGGGGGAGTGTAACCCCATCCAGGACAGGATATGTATCCACCACCTGATTGGAAAATCCATCCACCAGGATTTTATCAGGATTGAGTCTCAGTTTGTTAGTTCTCATCCAATCCATTGTCGCGTCCAGGCAACGGTTTAGCACATCGACCGCCTCACCTGCAGAAGATGAAAAGGAGAAGTAGAGTTGCGTGTCATCAGCGTACTGGTGACAACGCACTCCAAAACTCCTGATGATCGCACCCAACGGCTTCATATAGATGTTGAAAAGCTTGGGAGACAAAACCAAGCCCTGCGGGACCCCACATTGGAGTACCCACGGCGTCGAGCAGTGTTCCCCAAGCACTATCTTCTGGAGACGGCCCGCCAAGTAGGAGTGGAACCACTGCCACGCAGTGCCTCCAACTCCCAACTCCGCAAGCCTCTCCAGAAGGATACCATGGTCGATGGTATCAAAAGCCGCTGAGAGATCAAGGAGAATCAACAGAGTTACACTCCCTCTGTCTCTCTCCCGACATAGATCATCAAACAGGGCGACCAAGGCCGTCTCAGTGCCAAAACCGGGCCTGAAACCCGATTGAAATGGATCTAGATAATTGGTTTCATCCAATAGTGCCTGGAGCTGTTCAGCAACCACTCGTTCCAAGATCTTGCCCAAAAATGGAACATTTGCCACTGGTCTGTAGCTGCTGAAATTCTCTGTGTCCAGGGAAGACTTTTTCAGGAGTGGTCTCACTGCTTCCTCCTTCAGACCGCCAGGGACCACTCCCTCTCGTAAAAAGGCATTTATCACTTCCCTGGCCCAGCCAACTGTTCCCTCCTTACCTGTTTTTATAAGCCAGGAGGGGCAAGGATCCAGTACCGAAGTGGTTGCACGTACCAGTCCAAGCACCTTGTCCACGTCCTCGAACTGAACCGACTGAAACTCATCCAACAAAACGTGATAAGACTGTGCTCCAGACACCTCTATAAGCATGCAAATTATCAAACCTGCCCTACCCCTTCCTTTGTTCCCATCCAATCCACTCCTTCCCCTTCCCCCTCCCCTCCTCCTTCCCCATGGTCAGTTTTACCTAACCTAACCATGATTGCATAGGAGTAAATGCCATTGAACTCAATAAGCATGCAAATTATCAGACTTGCATTTCCCCTCTTTCCCTTCTCCTGTCCCTTCCTCCTCCCCTCCCCTCTTCCTTCTTCCTCCTCCCCTGCAAAGTAAATCAGACATATTTAAAGTAACCATCTGAACTATATCAACTGTCTTAGTAATGTTGCTTTCTCCCTGCTAAAACAAGATCAGCACAGCACACGTCTTCTTTCTATTATTTGAGCTGATTGCAGGTGTTGCCACCACTCACCATATGCTCAGAGGCACATGTTACCAAATACTTGCAAGCTACACAGCAAGTGGATTGGACTGTGAAATTGTGCTTGCATTTTGACAACTTTGTAGGGCAGTCCAATATCTCAGAGAGGAGTTCAGGTCTCCTGCTCCTCTGGTGCATTCACTATAGCTGCCCAATTTCCCTGCTTTTTAAAGTTTGATAGAAATAGCTGTGGGCTATAAGTACGTTCTTAAACCGCAAGGTTTTTTGCCTATTAGTGAATCTACTCCATAGGCCATGCCCAGTTTTTAAAATTGCTTGGATGACTTGCCTGCAGAAAGAGAAACTGGCCTTTGTAGGAACAAGTCAGAAATTTCCCATAGATCTTTTGACCCAGGAGATTATACCGACTATATCTATAGCTGCAGGGAAAAGGAAGTCAGGAAGGGGCAGTTTCTGACACATCTCTCCTGGTTTGTTTGGGGTGTGTTTGTGTGTGTCGGCTCTTCTCATCCCATTGGCCTTAAGACATTGCCATGTTGTCACATTGGCCTTAAGACATTTCCGTGTCACAACAGAATAGTAACACTACAGCAAACCTACTATCAATCCTGCATTGTCAATGATAAGTGTGAAGCCAGTGGGCTGTGTGAATTCTGTGCTGCTGACATGCTTTCCTTTGACTTCCCGTTCACTCCCTCCCTCTGTTGGTTGATCACTCTTTTATATCAGACTTGTCTTCTGTGGACCTCTTCAGTGATACCCTGTAATTTGGGGATTTTATACAGATTTCCTCAATTCCTTAAGCACATTATTATCTCTCCTGCCACACTGGTGGGCCTCCCATTTCATATTATTCATGAAAGTGCATCATTCATTGTTTGCAAATATTCTGCTTTTCCTCTGTGCAGCTTCAGCTTTAGTTTTTATCTCTGATTTTTCTTTATTGCTATCCTCTTTCCTTCCTTTCTCCCAGCTCTCAGTGTGTATCTCTTTCTGTTTGTTTTCATAACACATACATATTTCCCTTGTCAGTTTCTTTTTCACCTTTGTGTGTCTGAATCACTATGTGTGAGTCTCTATCTAGAAAGAAGATTAGCAGATAAACAGAATGGGCTGACTGGTACATTTATGTTCATTCCTACTAAAACATTTGCTAGGCATATGGAATATCCGTGTCACAGGCTCAGAATACTAGATGAAGTAGTACGTTTCCATTATAAGGATGGAACTCTCACCAGAAAAAAATTCAGTAGTATCCAGAATTCTAAGGTTAATGTACAACAGGATAGATGATACAGAAGGGATGTGTGATACCGTCCTCATTGTTTCTAGTGCTGGGCCAGATCTGTCTTCCAATTTCTCAAAGGTTTTCTCCCCTGACAAAACCAGCTTCCATTTTTCTGCCTCATTCACAGTGTGCTTTAGGATTTCTTTATAGTTTTGGAGGGTGTGAGATTTGTTTATTATTCATTTAGAATACTTAAATCCTGCTTTATAACCGCAAGAGGCTCTCAGAGCATTTTGCAATAGTGTACAGCAGCTATCTGGCACTCAGAAGCAGATCCAGGGCTACCCACCTCCCCAAACTGCGAACCTGATCCCTTACAGCCTGGAAACATTTGTTGCAAAAGATATGAGACTGCAAATTGTGGTCTTGCATATCTAATCTAAATCACCAGAATAAAAAATAATTCAACTACATTTGCATGAAAGTCTTAAAGAAGAAATTTTTTTGTGTCCATTCACCATCGGTATATTTCTCTACTACAAGGAACATTTGTGTTCCAAGAGTTTAACCAGTTTGCCTATTCTGTTTTAGACAAAGGAGGAGGAGGGGTGGAAACAACCTGAGTATATAAGACTTTCTACTAGGTAATTAACTTTCAAATCAATAGAAGAGATCTAAAGATTAGCATAGGGGTGGTAGAAAATGTAAAATGATTTTTACTTAACAAAAGAGTGTGGATGAATAAACGCATGACAATGGGAATTGTCAGACAAGGGCATAGAAGGCATTACAGGCTGATAAAGGCAGAACAATTCATCCCAACAATAGTATCTTTAGTTTCTACTAATGCCATGCTGTGCTGTTTGAATTATATTTTGATTTTGCTATCAAATGTGTCATTTTATTCATGCAAAAAGCTGAAGTCTCTTTAACTGCTTAGAAAAACATAATGCAGGTCTATTTAAACATTAAAAATAAGGAAATAGTGGTATCTTAATTCAGAACTATATTAAATTGGGCTTAAACTTTTGTGACTGTGAGGGTCAAAATGTGTGATACCCAGGCTTGCTTCTCATTGAGGTGGTAAACTGTTGTTTCAAACATATTATACAGCCACAAGAGTGGCTGTATACTATAGCCAGCGGGGATTTTTCACATTCCGCAATGTTAAATTGAAAATAACCCCATGCCATTCTGATGCTTCCCATAAGCTCATTTCAAAACAAAACCTTACAAAACTTATAGTCCTGAACTCAGAAACGCTTGCTTAACAACCCTGTCAATTTTCATGGCGATACACAAAACAGTCAGAGAGAATAGAGAGTTCAAAGTCTAAAAAGAGAGAGAAAAACCTCAGAGCCCTTTTGGACTTTTTTCTTTGTTCTCATAATCTGTTGAAATTCATTAAAAATCAGCCATATTCACAGAGTACCTGTTATCTTAATACTGACGTTGCCCCATACTCTGACCTTCATCTACTGCAGTTTAAAAGTTAAAAAAATCCCTGGCTGATTTTTAATTAATTTAATAAATTTTGTCTGGGACCCAATGATAACGCGGAGCATGCTCAGTAAGAACCGACTGTCAGAGTTCTAAAAGCCTCACAGCTGCTGGGCTTGCCTAATCAGGGGGCCACACCCACACCAGACTTTGATTTCATGTGAGACAGTCATGGCTTCCCTCAAAGAATCCTGGGAAGTGTAGTTTGTGAAGGGTGCTAAGAGACTCCTATTCCCCTGAGAGAATGGTTTATCAGTCAGCCACTCTGATTGAAGGTCTGTGAGGGGAACAGGGCATCTCCTAGCAACTCTCAGCACCCTTCACTAACTACACTTCCCAGGATTCTTTGAGAGAAGCCATGACTGTCCAAAGTGAAATAAAGGCCTGGTGTGGATGTGGCCAGGGAAAGCTTTGGTTTAAATTTGGGTAGGAGGCTATATGTGTCTGCTGTAGAATAAAAAGGTGGGGGAAAGGCTGAAAAAGAATGATTCTGTTGACAATGTTTTCCTTTTGGAAAGGAAAGGGGTTTCCCTTCTGCCCAGTGCCCACCCACCCAATCTCCTCCCCTCCCACTCCCTGCCCCTTCCCTGGGTCAGTGTTGGACTACGACCTGGGAGACCAGGGTTCGAATCCCCACACAGCCATGAAGCTGACTGGGTGACCTTGGGCCAGTCACTGCCTCTTAGCCTCAGAGGAAGGCAATGGTGAAATCACCTCTGAATACCGTTTACCATGAAAACCCTATTCAAAGGGTCGCAACAGGTGGGGATTGACTTGAAGGCAGTCCGTTTTCATTTTCAAACATGATTGCATAGAAATAAATCCCACTGAACTAAAAAAATATGCAAATGATCAAATCCACCCTCCCTTCTCTTTCCTACTATCCCCTCCTCTTGCCCCTTCCCTCCCCCTTCCTTTGCCCCTCACTCCCCATCCCCTTCCAATCCCCTCTTTCCCCTTCCCCTTCCCCCTCCTCCCCTTCCTCCTCCCCATGGTCAGTTTTACCTATCTTAAACATGATTGCACGGAAGTAAATACCACTGAACTCCATAAGCATGCAAATGATCAAACCTGCTCTCCCCTCCACCTTCCCACTCCCCCTCCTCCTCCCCCATGGTCAGTGTTTCCTATCCTAACCAAGATTGCATAGGAGTAAATCCCATTGAAAATAAGCATGCAAATGATCAGACCTGCTTTTCCCCTCTCCTCTCCTCTCCCTTCCTCCTCCCCTGCCCCCTCAAGCCCTCCCTCCCTCCCTCCCCCGGTCAGTTTTACCTATCCTAAGCATGATCGCATGGGAGTAAATCGCACTGAATTTAATAAATATGCAAATGATCAAACCTGTCCTTCTCCTCTGTCCATCCTGCCTCCTCCCCTCCCAGTCCTCCCCTGTGCATTTCCTCTCCTCCCCCTCCTCCCCTCCCCATCCTCTGTGGTCAGTTTCACCTGTCCTAAGCATGATTACAGGGGAGTAAATCCCATTGAACTCAATAAGCATGCAAATGATCCATCCATTCTCAGTAAACTTGGACAGGATCCCATTTCTTACCTCCCGGATTAAAAAGGAGAGAAATTCACTAATACGCAAAAAACCTTGTGGTTTAAGAACATACCTATACCCCACAGCTATTCTATCAAACTTTAAAAAGCAGGGAAATTGGGCAGCTATAGTGAATGCACCAGGGGAGCAGGAGACCTGAACTCCTCTCTGAGATATTGGACTGCCCTACAAATTGGTCAAAATGCAAACACAATTTGGGTTGGCCTTTCACAGTCCAATCCACTTCCTGTGTAGCTTGGAAGAATTTGGTAACATGTACCTCTGAGCATATGGTGAGTGGTGGCAACACCTGCAATCAGCCCAAATAATAGAAATAAGACATGTGCTGTGCTGATCTTGTTTTAGCAGGGAGGAAACAACATTATTAAGGCAGTTGATATAGTTCAGATGGTCACTTTGAATATGTCTGATTTCCTTTGCAATTTTAGTGATGTTTCCTATAGGAAATCATTTTCTTTTGTTTCTATTTCTGTGAATATGTGAAGTACAGCAACTCTTTGCAAAATTTATACTAAAAAAACTCCAAACATAATTGTGGAATAATGGCACTGACTTCTGCAGAATAGTCTCCAGTGGACCTCAGGAGTGTCTCAATTTGCACAAGATAAAACAGTGGGAGGTGAAATATATTCTAGCAAAATGCTAGGTGTGCTCTATGTTTTTAATTGACTGTGCCCACCTTGCCTTAAATGAAGTGGTTTAAACATAGCAGGCTGAAAACATGCATCCTCTTTTTTCTAATAGCTAGAGTCATGGCTGAAGTAGTAACATATTGGAATCAGTCTGATTTTACATCAAACTGCAGTTTCAGATTCAACCGTTAATGCACCCAAAATAGAAATAGAACATAACCTCCAATTTGAAACACAAAAGGCTGTCTTCACCATCATATGACACTGACCGATAAAAAGGCTTTGAAATTAATAAAAATAAATTTGACACAGATTTCTGGGATGAATAATGAGGGAAATAAAATTTTCTAGTGTAGATTCTCTGTAGAAACATTAGTAACACAGGAAAGAAGCAAAGCAAGAAGAACACCAGCAAACATACAAAAATATAATTCTCCATCTTTGGAGATGGCAGGTGTTGCCACCACTCATCATATGCTCAGAGGCACATGTTACCAAATTCTTCCAAGCTACACAGGAAGTGGATTGGACTGTGAAAGACCAACCCAAATGGTGTTTGCATTTTGACCAATTTGTAGGGCAGTCCAATATCTCAGAGAGTTCAGGTCTCCTGCTCCCCTGGTGCATTCACTATAGCTGCCCAATTTCCCTGCTTTTTAAAGTTTGATAGAATAGCTGTGGGGTATAGGTATGTTCTTAAACCGCAAGGTTTTTTGCCTATTAGTGAATCACTTCTAACTTACATGAGCTTTCATTATTGAATGCTCCTACATACAATCAATATCCATATATATCTGTCTATAACTAGATAACAAGAAAAAAAAAGTTCTAGGCTAATTTCAGTGAACTTTAAAATATAAATATATATAGAAAGGGGGAGAGAGGAGAATTAAGTCATGTACACCATGACCCATCTGCAGTTTGAAGTTGCATGGCGCAGTTTAATAAGAAAGCGAGAACTTCCAAAAAGAAGCAATCTCGCTTTATGATAATGGCACAAACCTTTCCTGATTTCTGACATTAATGTATTGTTATTGTATCATATTGTATATGAATCCAGAGTGCTAATAACTACTGTGAGTACAGTAGTTGGTCATTGGCATTCCTCAGACTCTCATGTAATTATTCATATTTCAATCTTCAGAAAAACTACCTAGGATTCTCTGAGCTACTACTATAGGATTTCCCATGACAGCTAAGCAGAATTTAACATGGGAGAACCCTGTCCTAATGTGGGAAATATACAACCACATTATGGCTTGAACCTGTTGTCCTCTGATGTAAACACCACCAATACTGAGGATTAGCATTGAGTTTTAAAGGCAAAGAGTATGACTTTTTACAGCACAATCCTATGTATGTCAGCTCAGAAGGAAGTCCCATGACGTTCAATGAGACTTACTCATAGTATTGCAGCCTTAGGCAGGTTGGAGCATTGACACCTCTTATTTTCTAAACGTAAGCATTGCAAAATACTGTAATACATGGGAAACTAATGGCAAATTTTAAAAGGCAGCCTAAGCGCAGCTCCAGATGTCATTTTTATTGTGCATTCATTATGATTTGTGCCCATGTGCTTTCAATACTGCTTGTGCCTGCAAAAGTTTTGGGATGGTTATTTCCTCCTGAAATCCCAATTTCCCTGGAGGTTCTTGGAAGTCAGTCATTGGCCTTGGCACCTCCCTCTGGGGCAGCAGGCAGGGTCCACTTTGAATTACCTCACCCTGGAGAGAGGGGCAATCCCTCTCTCTCTCCAGACTGGCCCTGCCTGCTGCAGTGATCAATAGGGTCCCACTGAGCTCCTTAAGAGCTCAGCAGGTTTTTCCTTGTGAAACTTCTCTTTTTTCTCCATCTACCTTTCTCCTCTCCCTCCCCTCCTACTTCTTCCTCCCAGTCATCCCTACCTAGGGGGAGGGAGGGTTTCACAAAGGTGCTGAAGGGCAAAAAGTGCAAAGAGGAAGTTTGCCAGCAGGCCACGTCTTCTACCCTGCAGTCTTCTCCTGCCATTTGGTGAGAGCTGCAAGAACTGCCTTCAAGCAGCCACAAGGACCTTAGCAGTTTTTTTACCTCCTCCAACCTGCTCCGTAGGATTGGGTGGGGCCACAACATGCGTTGGTGCCCTGGCAGATGGGTCAGCCTCCTCGGACTTGGGCTGTCTGTCGGAGGAACTGGAGGCCTCTGCTTCCATGCATAGGGAGGAAGAGGGAAGCCAGGATTTGGTGCCATAAAATGCACGATCAGCGAATGGAGGGGGTGAGTGCTGACTATGGATCCTTTCTGGGGGAGCACATATCCCCCAAATTCCTCTAATGGATAAAGGGGATAATAACTTGGGAGGTTCAGGGAGCGGGGTCCTTCCAGGTTGCAGACCTGTCCTCTGCTGTGAACTCTCCCCCTCTGCCCCCCCTTGTGGAGAAAGAAAAAGAAAAAAGGGAAGAAGAAACATCCTCAGAAAGATTCCCATGCAAAGAGGAGGCAGACCAGGTCTCCTTCTCCTGTGTCCTCCCCATCATCGTCACCATCACTTAGTTGCTAAAGCACAGCAGATTCTGGAACTCCCAAATGAACAGGACAAGGATCCTGAAGCTCTGCCTCTTCTTCTTCAAATGGCACCAAGCCAGCGTCTCCAGATGGCCAACTGTGGGTCGCCACCCTCCCCTTTTCAGATTCTTTTCATGACCTTTGGAGACAAGAAAGGGCAACACCCATCAAGCACAAACCAGCTCACAGACTGGTTAACAGACATTACTCCTTTCATGTGAAAGTGATGGAGCAGTTGAGGACCTCTGCTGTGGGCCTACCCGTGGCTGCTCTATTTTTGTCATCAGTCATCCCATCAGAAGGGGAGGGGGCCCTAGAGACGCAAGTGCCAAGTTTGTGGAAATGGCACTACAGAGGAACTTTGAGGAGAGGCAGCTGCCTTTAGAGCCTTGGCGGCTACCTCAGTAATGGCACGTGCCTACAAGCTTTGGGCAGAGGAGCTCACTTCCAGGGAGGACGTCCCCAAGCATAGTAAGGATGGACTGAAGAACCTTTCCTTAGCTTCCGCATTTCAAGCAAATGCATCTACGGATGCCTTCCAGTTCAACGCTAGAGCTATGGCAGCTAGTACAGTGGCGTGTCGCAACATCTGGCTGCACAACTGGGATGTGGATCCGGTCCCAGAGTCACCTTGCTAGCTACTGTTTCCATGGGGCCAAACTGTTTGGGGATCCACTTGACAAATTCCTGGTAGAAACCTGGGACAAACAGAAGGCACTTCCAAGATCCAAGAAAGATTATCACAAATATAAACAGTCCTTTCAGAGTTCCAGACCATATGTCAGACAATAATCTTCAGAGGGCTACAAGTCCCACTGGGGGAAGTCAGATAGAACACTGGAAGCACCACGTTCCTGGGCAAAGTCCACTTCTGCGTGTCCATCAGGAAGCAAGCCCCAGAAAAGAAATGGGAAGGAACAGTCCATATGATGCCAGGCCCCCGGCCTCACAGGAAGCATTGGGGGCAGGCTTCTCCAGTTTGCAGAAGAGTGGGCTGGCACCACAAAAGGCAGGTGGGTCCTCGAAACAATTTCTTACGGCTACTCCTTGGAGTTTTCCAGGTAGCCAAAAGAGAAATTTATGGCCACACCATGGTCCAAGAAGGCAGACAAGCACTGAGACTTTTGCAAGGTTCTCATCTCCTGGAGATTCAAGCGATTGAACCAGTCCTGACACAGGATCAAGGAAGATGGGTATACAGTATTCCATTTTCTTTCCTGTTCTTTCAGAAGTCAGAAGTGTTCGTTTATTTTGGGGGGACAGTTCTGGGGCAGAAAGCCTTATCCTCCTTAATTGCATGTTAGCTCAAAGAGGCTACAATTCAAGCCTACCAGGCTCTGGGAAAGCCTCTGGCAGGGAGTTTAATGGCTCACTCCTTGAGGGGGGCTCTACCTCAGCTGCATGCAAGGGAAGTTTTCCCATTCTGGACATATGGTTACTTGGGCTTCTATGTACACCTTTTCTAAACATTATAAGGTTGACATTGGGCTTCTGCCGACACAGCTTTCAGTCCTGCAGAGGGCAGCTTGGACATGACCTGCAGTTCCAGAATGCTGTTCTGAAAGTAGAGGCTCTCATACATCCCGAGGCCAATGTCTGGCCTCCAGGAACCTCCAGGGAAAAGTGGGAATTCTTATCAGAAATCTCCATTCCCGGGGGTTCCTGGAAGACAGTCTGAGCCTCTTCATTCCGGTCTTCTGGTCATGTCTGTCTGTCTATGTGGCTTCTGCCAGGGTCATACCTGTGTGGTAGTAGTTAGGGCCACCCCTAGGTTTCCTGGCATTTTCTGTTGTTGGTGTTATTCATGTTTCTATTTCCAGGCTGTCCATCCAGGCCACATGGGCTGTTCTATGTTGCTGTTTTCCTCAGTTCTGTCAATCTGTGGGGGGGTACACCGAACTATTGGACTTTTCTACATTGATGGAGCAGTCATGAGGGTTGAGGGGTAATCTTTGCTTGACTAGCTGGTCTGGAGAGACTGGGATGGCTCTTCCCACCAGGGTGTAGTCATTTGAAGTGGACCCTGCCTACTGCCCCAGCGGGAGGGGCCATCCTGAGGCCAATGACTGTCCTCCAGGAATCTCCAGGAATAGAAATTTATAGACAGTGGGGTGTGTGATGGGCGTGTAGACTGCAAGGTGTTTTGCCTGCCTGGTGCGAAGGTTGTGGATATCGCCCGTCGTTTAGATAGTTTGGTAGACAGTGCTGGGGAGGAGTCAGTGGTCGTGGTGCACGTTGGCACCAACGACATGGGGAAATGCAGCCGTGAGGTCCTGGAAGCAAAATTTAGGTTGCTAGGTAGGATGCTGAAAGCCAGGACCTCCAAGGTGGCTTTCTCTGAAATGCTACCGGTTCCACACGCAGGACCAGCCAGACAGGCCCAGCTTTGCAGTCTCAATGCGTGGATGAGACGATGGTGTCGGGTAGAAGGGTTTGGATTTGTTAGGCACTGGGGAACATTTTGGGACAAGCCGGGCCTGTACAAAAGGGACGGGCTCCACTTGAACCAGAATGGAACCAGACTGCTGGCAATTAAAATTAAAAAGGTAGCAGAGCAGCTTTTAAACTGACTGAGGGGGGAAACCCGACAGGAGCTGAGGAAGGTCCGGTTCGGAATAAACCTCCCCCCTGGGATAAAAACCAAAGAAATGATGAAATTTTAAAAGGGGTAGGCCTAGAAGTAGGCATTGTGAGAGCAGGGGCACAGGATATAAATTCAGAAGAGTAAAATTACCACAGGCCAAACCACAAGTGCCAAAGACACTTGAAGAGAGACACTGCTTACAAGTGCCTGTACGCTAATGCTAGGAGCCTGCGAACCAAGATGGGAGAACTGGAGTGCTTGGTCTTAGAGGAGAGCATTGATATAGTGAGCATAATGGAGACCTGGTGGAATGGAGAAAACCAGTGGGATACGGTTATCCCTGGATATAAACTATATCGGAAGGACAGGGAAGGACGTATTGGTGGCGGAGTCCCTCTATATGTGAAAGAAGGCATTGAATCCAGCAAGCTCGAAACCCCAAAAGAGGCAGACTCCTCCACAGAATCGTTGTGGGTGGTGATGCCCCAGGAGGGACTTAATACTGGGAACGATCTATCGTCCCCCTGATCAAAATGCTCAGGGAGACCTTGAGATGAGATATGAAATTGAGGAAGCATCCAAACTAGGAAATGTGGTAGTAATGGGTGACTTCAACTACCCGGACATAGACTGGCCACATATGTGTTCCAGTCATGACAAAGAAGCAAAGTTTCTAGATATTCTAAATGACTATTCCCTAGACCAGTTGGTCATGGAACCGACCAGAGGGACGGCAACCCTGGACTTAATCCTCAGTGGGGAGCGGGACCAGGTGCGAGATGTAAGTGTTGTTGAACCGATTGGGAGCAGTGACCACAGTGCTATTAAATTAAACATACATGTAACTGGCCAATTGCCAAGAAAATCCAACATGGTCACATCTGACTTCAAAAGAGGAAACTTCACAAAAATGAGGGGATTGGTAAAAAGAAAGCTGAAAAACAAAGTCCAGAGGGTCACATCACTCGAAAATGCTTGGAAGTTGTTTAAAAACACTATATTAGAAGCTCAACTGGAGTGCATACCGCAGATCAGAAAAGGTACCGCCAGGGCCAAGAAGATGCCAGCATGGTTAACGAGCAAAGTCAAGGAAGCTCTTAGAGGCAAAAAGTCTTCCTTCAGAAAATGGAAGTCTTGTCCGAATGAAGAAAATAAAAAAGAACACAAACTCTGGCAAAAGAAATGCAAGAAGACAATAAGGGATGTTAAAAAAGAATTTGAGGAGCACATTGCTAAGAACATAAAAACCAACAACAAAAAATTCTATAAATACATTCAAAGCAGGAGACCATCTAGGGAGGCGATTGGTCCCTTGGATGATAAGGGAGTCAAAGGTGTACTAAAGAACGATAAGGAGATTGCAGAGAAGCTAAATGAATTCTTTGCATCTGTCTTCACAGTGGAAAATATAGGGCAGATCCCTGAACCCAAACTAACATTTGCAGGAAGGGATTCTGAGGAACTGAGACAAATAGTGGTAACGAGAGAGGAAGTTCTAGGCTTAATGGACAATATAAAAACTGACAAATCACCGGGCCCGGATGGCATCCACCCGAGAGTTCTCAAAGAACTCAAAGGTGAAATTGCTGATCTGCTAACTAAAATATGTAACTTGTCCCTCGGGTCCTCCTCCATGCCTGAGGACTGGAAAGTGGCAAATGTAACGCCAATCTTCAAAAAGGGATCCAGAGGGGATCCCGGAAATTACAGGCCAGTTAGCTTAACTTCTGTCCCTGGAAAACTGGTAGAAAGTATGATTAAAGCTAGATTAACTAAGCACATAGAAGAACAAGCCTTGCTGAAGCAGAGCCAGCATGGCTTCTGCAAGGGAAAGTCCTGTGTCAGTAACCTATTAGAATTCTTTGAGAGTGTCAACAAGCATATAGATAGAGGTGATCCAGTGGACATAGTGTACTTAGACTTTCAAAAAGCGTTTGATGAGGTACCTCACCAAAGACTTCTGAGGAAGCTTAGCAGTCATGGAATAAGAGGAGAGGTCCTGTTGTGGATAA
Source organism: Rhineura floridana (assembly GCF_030035675.1). Classification (NCBI taxonomy): domain Eukaryota; kingdom Metazoa; phylum Chordata; class Lepidosauria; order Squamata; family Rhineuridae; genus Rhineura; species Rhineura floridana. The sequence goes on along the minus strand of NC_084481.1, from coordinate 6,833,678 downwards.
AGAATTGGTTAAGAAGCAGAAAGCAGAGAGTAGGAATAAACGGACAGTTCTCCCAATGGAGGGCTGTAGAAAGTGGAGTCCCTCAAGGATCGGTATTGGGACCTGTACTTTTCAACTTGTTCATTAATGACCTAGAATTAGGAGTGAGCAGTGAAGTGGCCAAGTTTGCTGACGACACTAAATTGTTCAGGGTTGTTAAAACAAAAAGGGATTGCGAAGAGCTCCAAAAAGACCTCTCCAAACTGAGTGAATGGGCGGAAAAATGGCAAATGCAATTCAATATAAACAAGTGTAAAATTATGCATATTGGAGCAAAAAAACTGGCGGTGACCGACCAGGAGAGAGACCTCGGGTTGTAGTGGACAGCATGATGAAAATGTCGACCCAGTGTGCGGCAGCTGTGAAAAAGGCAAATTCCATGCTAGCGATAATTAGGAAAGGTATTGAAAATAAAACAGCCGATATCATAATGCCATTGTATAAATCTATGGTGCGGCCGCATTTGGAATACTGTGTACAGTTCTGGTCGCCTCATCTCAAAAAGGATATTATAGAGTTGGAAAAGGTTCAGAAGAGGGCAACCAGAATGATCAAGGGGATGGAGCAACTCCCTTACGAGGAAAGGTTGCAGCATTTGGGGCTTTTTAGTTTAGAGAAAAGGTGGGTCAGAGGAGACATGATAGAAGTGTATAAAATTATGCATGGCATTGAGAAAGTGGATAGAGAAAAGTTCTTCTCCCTCTCTCATAATACTAGAACTCGTGGACATTCAAAGAAGCTGAATGTTGGAAGATTCAGGACAGACAAAAGGAAGTACTTCTTTACTCAGCGCATAGTGAAAGTATGGAATTTGCTCCCACAAGATGCAGTAATGGCCACCAGCTTGGATGGCTTTAAAAGAAGATTAGACAAATTCATGGAGGACAGGGCTATCAATGGCTACTAGCCGTGATGGCTGTGCTCTGCCAACCTAGTCAGAGACAGCATCCTTCTGAAAACCAGTTGCCGGAAGCCTCAGGAGGGGAGAGTGTTCTTGCACTCGGGTCCTGCTTGCGGGCTTCCCCCAGGCACCTGGTTGGCCACTGTGAGAACAGAATGCTGGACTAGATGGGCCACTGGCCTGATCCAGCAGGCTCTTCTTATGTTCTTATGTTCTTATGGTAAGAATTTCCACTTGTATACCACAAATGTTCTGGTTTATTTTTGTTTTGCTTTTATTGCACTATAGCTCCTCCAGACAACAATAATGTGGTAGCATTGGAGAATTGCCACAGAACAAACTAAAGCAGAATAAATCCACCACTAACGGACTGTTATCATGTAAAGAGCATGTTGCAGAATACACCTGCAATAAAACACCCATCTGGAGGGGCCCTAAGGTTTTGGAGGAAACATGGTAGAATCATTGTGAGATGTGTTCTTCAGAATCTAAGGACAAAGGAGGGAAAAGTGAATTTCCTTTCCTGGGAGCTGGTTCCTCATGTGCCACTTATGAGGGAGATCTGTAGATCAAACATCAGATTTGTCATACTCATTCACCCTCCTTGTACGCTTCATTCTGTGATGAACGGCTGTTGAAGAAATGAACAAGGAAATTCTAACCACACCACATATTGTAGTGATGTCGATTCCAGTTAATTGCTGTGAGTCAACATTTGAGTATCATAAGATCAGATGTGTTTGGTTTGAGCTTTTTCTATGTCAGACATTTTCCACACTCACAAGTGCTTGTGCTTGTGCAAGGTGCTGAGAGACATCAGCTCTCACTAATGTGAGGATGCCCTTGAGGGTGTTCCGCAACTGCAGATGAAGAATGTGAGACTTCCTCTTATCAGGCTTACTGATAATGCTGGTAAGTAGTGAAGGAATTTTCATAGTCATTTGGGAAAGAAATGGAGATAGTCAAACCTAAACCCATTCAGTGACAGGGGCTGTTGAGGTTCTGTATACGAATCCAGATGTAGAGTGTGTGTCCTCACTCCTGGATCTCTCAGGCCAGTATTCAGGCTGCAGAGGAGCTTCACTGCACTGTTGTGTTGACGCAGCAAGGGCAGAAGGCCCGGCTCCAGGTAGTTATATCAACCCTGTTCAATCCAGAGATTTCATACTGCCTGCCAACTGCAGAGGCTGATTTTGCATTACCCTCTTCCCTTCTATGCACTGATGCCTATAGACCCTCTCACATAGCCCACAAAGTTATTCAATTAGTAATTGCAGTTTTGTCCTCCCCTTTTTTCAAGGTGCTCAATGTGGCATACACAAGGCTCCCCTTTTCCCCCTTGACCCTCACAACAACCCTGTGAGATAGGTTGGGCTAAGAGTGATTGAATTTTTGTCTCCCAATGCGCATAATGGCTCAGTAGAGATGTGAACCTGAGCCTAGCTCTGCACTTTAACTACTTGGAACCCAGCCTCAGGCCATGAGGTTTCCTAGTTGAAGTCCCAGAGCCTCTGCAGAATCTTTTACCTTGCAAATTGCAGAACTGCCCACCCGCTCAACTCAAGACAGATGTATGCAAAGCAAATGACTCCTGATGACTCAAACAAGTGAGAACTTTCTTACTGGAGTATCTTTAAGCACAGTGAATCATGCTGTAATGGTCCTAAGAAAAGAAGTGGAATGGGGAATTAGCTAAAGTCATTCAGGAAGAAATAAAACATGTAGGCATCAGTAGCCTTCACTATAGGGTGTAGTTTTACTGTAAGCTGTCCATTCAACACCCTTTTGTAAGTGATTAAAGAAAAGCTACACCTTTATCCTTTCAGCTCCAAAGTGCTATTCCTAAACATATCTGAATGTCTGGCAATCTTAGCCATCACTCTTTGGCAGCTGGTCTAGGGTATGAGCATAAGAGTCCTGATAGTCTAAGTCAGACAAAAGGCCTATCTGGTCTACCATCCTGTTTCCCACAGTGGCCAACCAGATGAAAAGCCCACAAGTACAACATGAAGGTATGATTTTTACAAGGCATGCCCCCCCCAACACTATCAAATTAGAGCTGCCATTGGTTTCTGTGGATTGCACTGCAAAAACCACCTATATGCCACTTGCCAAAGGCACAAAAACATGGATTTAAGGAGTGGAACCTTATGATGTTTACAAGAAATTTCCTAAAAATTGTCATGAAATTACAGGTCACACCTGTGTTCACATTTGTGGCTTGGTGGGGGATCTGATGTAAAAATGATAAGGATCCATACGCCAGTTTCATGTTTTCACGCTTTAGTGGTTCTGGTAAACATTGGATCAGCGATTTTTATAATGCAATCTCATAGACATCAGTGTCAACTTTAATTTACTAGTGGATGGGGGAGATGCCTTGTAAAAACCACGTAGATTTGTTCAGAAGATCCATGTTTGTGCCATGGTTTCAATTAAGTGCTTGATCTATGACTTTTACAGGTCACTCTGTGGAGACAGATGTGATTTGTGAAATCCCATATAAAAATTGTGCAATGAAAAGGATCCATTTTTATCTGACTTTTTTGTTCTTCCGTTTCTAATCCTCATGGCAGCTATTTTGTGACTAGACCCTGCAATGGACAAAATTCTAATTTTTCAGAATTTCACAGGTGCCAACAGCCCTAAAAGGTTGGGGATGCCTGAAATAAACACCGCAACAAACTACAAATACCACTTCAGGTAATAATTGTAGAAATAGTCTGTGTTAAATTGGAAGGAAGATGGAGCTAAATGCAGATTTAATCCACAGAACTAAAAGGTAATGGAATAGGGGAAATCTGCTCATTCCTTGAAAGAATGTCTATAGCTCACAGATTAAAATACCCATTGAGACAGTTTTTTAAGTGTCTTAAGAAACTGTGTTTTTCAGCCAAGAGCCTGGAAAGTGAGGAACCTGCTGGCTTTCCTCCTTTCTTTTTCAGTGTGGTCATAAACTTTATAGATGGCATTGACAAAGTTGTCATCTCTAAGCCAAACTTAAAATGTTTCCAACCATAGGCCTTAGGACAGGATGCAATTTAAATATCCTCAATTAGTTTCATCGCCTACACTCTGAAAAGGGTATGAATAGAATAAAAATAAGGGCAGAATCTTGTCTGGGACCTGCTTCTGTTGGACATCTTATTATTAACGAATAAGACAAGACATGTTTTCTTCCAATTTATTTGAAATGTGACCTTCAAAGGACTTGTGATAATTTAATTCAAAGTTGTGCTGTCTACATGTTCAGCACCTCATTTTGCCTGTGTAACCGTGAGAAGAGAAAACAATGAAGCTGGCACTTTCAAGTTCCCGGTGAGAGAGAAAAGCAGCTGGCAAGACCTTCCTCTTGCTCTACTGTTAAACATCTCTGTTTAAATGCAAATGATCATCTGATACTATTAAAAAGAAAACCATGTAATAGGAAACACGTAGATATGTCAAAGTCCTTTAAAAATAACTAAGGATCCAAAATTGTGTTTATTTCCAGGAGAAGAGAAACTATGTGACGAAATGATTGGTTTAACACTTAGAATTATATCAGTACCATGTTGTAGTTATGTACCTTCAAGTGGATTACGACTTATGGCAACCCTATGAATCAGCGACCTCCAATAGCATCTGTTATAAACCACCCTGTTCAAATGTTGTAAAGTCAGGTCTGTGCCTTCCTTTATGGAATCAATCCAATTCTTGTTTGACCTTCCTCTTTTTCTACTCCCTTCCGTTTCCCCAGCATTACTGTCTTTTCTAGTGAATCACATCTTCTCATTATGTATCCAAAGTATAATAACCTCAGTTTCATCATTTTAGTTTGTAATGATAGTTCTGGTTTAATTTGTTCTAACACCCAGTTATATGGTATCTGCAAAGCTCTCCTCCAACACCACATTTCAAATGAGTTTATTTTTCTCTTACCCACTTTTTTCACTGTCCAACTTTCACATCCATACATAGAGATGGGGAAGACCATGGTCTGAATGATCCTCACTTTAGTGTTCAGTGACACATCTCTACATCTGAGCTAGAGCTTGGAAAAGTTACTTTTTTTAAACTACAATTCCCATCAGCCCCAGCCAGCATGGCCACTGGATTGGGCTGATGGGAGATGTAGTTCAAAAAAAGTAACTTTTCCAAGCTCTGATCTGAGGACCTTTTCTAGTTCTCTCATAGCTGCCCACCCCAGTCCTAGCATTCTTATAATTTCTTGACTATTGTGACTGTGCCAAGGTATTGGTAATCCTGGACAAGTTCAATGTCATCAGTGTCAACTTTAAAGTTACATAAATCTTCTGTTGTCATTACTTTAGGCTTCTTGATGTTCAGCTGTAATCCTGCCTTTGTGCTTTGCTCTTTAACTTTCATCAGCATTCGTTTCAAATCATTACTGGTTTCTGCTAAGAGTATGGTATTGTCTGCATATTATTGATATTTCTCCCTCCAATTTTCACACCTCCTTCATCTTGGTCCAATCCCACTTTCCATATGATATGTTCTGTGTATAGATTAAACAAATAGAGTGATAAAATATATCCCTGTCTCACACTGTTTCTGATGGGTAACCAATCGGTTTTTCCATATTCTGTCCTTACAGTAGCCTCTTGTCCAGAGTATAGGTTGCGCATTAGGACAATCAGATGCTGTGGCACCCCCATTTCTTCTAAAGCATTCCATAGTTTTTCATGATCTACACAATCAAAGGCTTTGCTGTAATCTATAAAGCACAGGGTGATTTTCTTCTGAAATTCTTTGCTCTGTTCCATTATCCAGCGTATGTTTGCTATATGATCTCTGGTACCTCTTCCCTTTCTAAATCCAGCTTGGACGTTTGGCATTTCTCGCTCCATATATGGTAAGAGCCTTTGTTGTAGAATTTTGAGCATTACTTTACTTTCATGGGATATTAAGGCAGTAGTTCAATAATTACTGCATTTCCTGGGATTCCCTTTCTTTGGAATTGGGATATATATTGAACACTTGTGTGGTAGGAGCATGTTGCGCCCCCTTTAGCAATGGGAATAACACAGCCAGACACAGGTTTATGGGTGAAGTAGGGCCACAAATTTATTGATTAGAGCAACTAAAGCGGGGTTGGCATGGCAGTAGGGCAAGGATCTGCTTCATTCCAGCAGCCCATGCTGGAGGAATCCTGAATGAACCAACAAGCAGTTGGGAACTACCCTTGGGAGTTGGCCTGCTTTAGACCCAAGTGGGGTGTGAACCCAAGGCACCTGTGGTCCCCCTGACCAACCAGTGGGAGGGGTTGTAAGCTGGATGAGGCGGTGCCCTTCCTGAGCTAGGGGTGTGGCCATCATGTCCCCCACTGGACTCTGGGAGTCCCCCTTATGATTGATCCTGCTCAATGCCATTTCTGCTGAAAGTTGTGACAGAGGTGAATGAATCGCACAGCGAACCACTGAGGGATAGGCAAAAAAACCTGCTCAACCATGGGGCCAGATTCATTGAGAGGAAAAATTCCTATCCGGCCCTGTCAACCAGCGACCCAGTTAAACACAGCTCAGTGATGCCCTAAGACCAAGGGAGGGTTGGTGGGAAAGCTGGCACACAAAGAAAGAAGCCAACTCACAGGGGACTGGGGCCTTTAAAGGCACAGGTCTGGCTCCACCCCTTGGCTGCTCTTGTGAGACTGCCCAGGATTGTGGGTGATCTCATGAGAGCTGGGCCATGGATGGGAGGATTCTAACTCCTCCCTCCTGTCACTGCCTGGGGCACGCTCCACCCCACAGTTAGCGCCCTGTGCGGACACTTGAGACTTGGCTTCCAGTTTGTGGGCCATTGTTTAGTTTTTCATATTTGTTGACAAATGTTTGTTAAAATTTGGACAGATTCAGTCTCAGTAACTTGTAGCAACTCTAGTGGTATGCCGTCTGTTCCTGATGATTTGTTTCTTCCAAGTAGTATAAGAGCAGCTTTCACCTCACATTCTATAATTTCTGGTTCTTCATCATATGGTTCCTCCATGAATGAATCTGTCATCTTTGCATCTCTTTTATATAGTTCTTCAGTGTATTGCTTCCATCTCCCTTTTATTTCATCTCTGTCAGTCAGTTCCCTACTTCTGCATTCCAGTCCCCCATGATTATCAGCACATCTTGTTTTGTTGTGTGATCAATTTCTTCCTGTACTTCTGCATAAAATCTCTCCAAGTCCTCTTCTTCTGCGTTTGCCTTTGGAGCATAGACTTGGATGATGGTTATGTTAATAGGTTTCCTGTTTAATCTCATTGATATCACTCGCTCAGACCTTGCGTTGTAACTCCTAATTGCTTTTGCTACATCACTTCTCACTATTAAAGCAACCCCATTTCTTCTTAATTTCTCATTTCCTGCATAAAATATTTTGTAGTTGCCTGATTGAAAATGTCCCATTCCCATCCATTTTTATTTACTTGCTCCAGGTATTGTAATGTTGATACGTTCCATGTCTTGCTTGTCAATTTCTAACTTTTCCTGGTTCATGCTTCTCACATTCCATCTTCCTATTGTGTATGTCATAAAACTCCAGACTCTCCTTTTGCATCTGTGTGCATCAGCCTCTGGGCTTCCATTTCGCTTTGACCCAGCGGCATCATTAGTCACAGCGCTACTCGTACTTGTCCGTTGTTCTTCCCCAGTAGCTCGCTGAGTGACTTCTGACTTGGGGGTCTCATCTTCCAGCACTATCTTGTGTTGCATTTTGAATACTCTGTTCATAGGGTTTTTGTGGGAAGAGATATTCAGAGGTGCCTTCCTCTGAGTTTGGATGCATCTTAGTCTGTTGTCTCAGCTTTGACCATTCCGCCTTGGGTGCCCCTGCTAGGAGTCTAGCCTCTTGGTCTAGACTCCTGACGGCATTGCTCTCAGCTTGTTTGACATTCTCAAACCCCCTCACCACGTTAAGATGTGCATCCTAGGGAGGATCAATACCACAGAAGAACTTCCTGGTTTGACAATTTCAAGGATTTGCGCACACACAAATGTAGAAAAAATTGTCAATGAGGGGTTTTACGGATATTTTGTTGGTCACTTCAGAATTTTTTTTCTATTAGAACATGGAATTGGTTTCATCTAGAACACCTATGAGATTCTGTATTAGAAAATAAGGATCCCTTGAGAATATTTTGCAGCAACAGGTTTAAGAGCACAGGAAGCTGTCTTACACCAAGTCAGACTAACCTCCCATGAAGCTCAGTATTATCTACACTGGCTGGCAGTGTCTCTCCATGGTTTCAGGCAGGTGACATTCCTAGCCCCGTGTGGAAAAGCAGGGTACAACCACTAAGCTATGGCCCTTCCCCATTGCAATGCACTCTACTACTTTTCCTTAACTGCCATTTAACAATCTTTATCTACCTGTCAGGAAAATAATTAATGTCTATATGTTATGATGAATAAAAATGATGTGTTCACTTTGCCATGTGCACATGTTGCTAAGCCATAGCACACATCAGCTTCCAAATATGCACAATGCATACTTGCACAATTGGACTTCATATACATGTGTACGTTGGTAGTACTGATTTTTCTATATACGGAAGTTAACTCCATACAAGACGTATTCATGTGTTATGCTAGCTACATCCATTCCTGGCCTGCAGTACCTTGGGTTCATGATTAAACTATTGCTTCTACATAGAGATATGCCTGAAGATGGTCTGGAAGCTACCACTGATGTAGAAGGCAGCTGCCAGGCTTTTAAGTGATGCAGCAAAGTGGGATCATATGGCATCCTTAAAGAGCTGCAGTGAGTTCCTCTTCACTACTAGGACCAATTCAAGGTATTAGTGTATAAAGCCCCAAACAGATTGGAAACCAAGTAATTAAAGGAGTGCCTCTCTTGTTATCTGCCTACCAGTGCCTGGAGATCTGCAGGGGAGGTCCTACTTGTAGTCCCCTTGATGAGCCTAGTGTTTTTTTTGGGGGGCGGCAGTGACATTGGATAGGGTCTTCTTGATGGTGGCATCCTTGTTGTGGTATTCTTTTCTTGTGGAGGTGTGGCTGTTGTCCTCACTGTCAGCTTTCCAACACCAATTCAAGATACTTTTTCATTTGGGCATGAAAATTTCTAATGATTTTTAATTGTTTTAAATACTGTCCTGTGACAAATTTTATTTAATTATGTTATAAACTGCCCTGGAATCCTACAGGGAGGAGGAGGAGGGATATCCATGTTGACAGTAGGAGGCCACACTCACACCATACATTTATTCCACTGTTATTTCATGGCTTTTGAGGAGATAATGCAGGATATGTATTCCACTCTCCAAATTTCAAACGGTATTATAAAACACCCGACAGACAGAACAAACAAGTGGTTTGACAGAGAATGTGCTGATCTCAGGAAAAGAATTCACTCTGCCTATCGCTGTTACTGAGTAAATAATGAGCACCAACTCCTGCGCTCATACTACATGCTAAGAAAAGAATATAAGAAGCTCTTATATCTGGGGGAAAAGTGAGGCTATCAGGGACTCATGGCAAATGCTGATTGCAGCATCCATCACTCGCAGCACTAAATCCTTTTGGAAGCTTGTCTCCGGAGCTCTAGCTGACCATAATGGAAGCCCAGATTGTTATATCCCAGCAAATAACTAGGAGGATTACTTTTGTGCTGTTTTCAACGACCCAAAAATATCTAACTCTAGTCCTCCCCCATATCTTCTCTCCGATATCCCTGACTGGCCCCCTGTTGACGCTAATACTATTGAGGAACTATTATCCCAGTTAAAGACAGGCATGGCTCCTGGACCAGATGGTATCCCCTCGGAGCTGCTAAAAAGTAATATCAGCTGGTGGGCTCCTCTGCTGGCCTCCCTCTTTACTCTAATAAACAAATCAGGAATAATTCCCACAACTTGGCTGAAAGCCTTCATTGTTCCCATCTATAAGAAAGGACCCAAGAATGACCCAAGTAATTATTGGCCAATAAGTTTGTTGTCTATAGTGGGGAAGGTGTTCACCAGCTACCTAGGCTTAAAACTGAAAATGTGGATAAGTGACAACAACATCTTGGGAGAAGAGTAGATAGGATTCAAACCAGGATGCTCCACACTTGACCACTGTCTGGTATTGGCCCACCTAGTGCACAAACATTCTATATCACGAGGAGGCAAACTTTTTACAGCCTTTATAGACCTAAAATTTGCTTTTGATTCTATCTCTCGTGACCGTTTGTGGAGCAAATTAGAACTGCTTTCTATTGAGAAAAGGCTATTGTCCCTGGTTCAATATTGTACTAAAATACATCTATCCAGGTACGATGTAGCTTTCGAGGTCACTTCTCGAAGGAGATCTCCTCCTCACGAGGTGTCAGACAAGGGTGTGTCCTCTCCCCCACCCTATTTAACCTATATTTGGCTGATCTTCCTTCTGTCCTGGGAACGATACAATCCCATCCACCAAAGATTGGGCACACAAAAGTATTCATTCTGCTTTACGCAGACCATGCGGTTCTAATCTCCCAAACTCGGCTGGGTCTCAAGAGACTACTCAGTGGCTTTGTGGAATATTGCAAAGATAATTACCTTACAATTAACTATTCTGAATCTAAAGTAATAGTATCTTCCAGAAGAAAGGTCAGGTACCCTTGGTTCATGGGGAACGACAGAATCGAACAGGTTGACTCCTACAAATACCTGGGTATCTGGTTTCATGAAACAGTCAGCTGGAGAATCCAAGGCAAATATGTTAAGGCCAAAGCTGAGAAAAACTTGGGCGCAATGACCTGCTTCTTTTTCACAAAGGGCGGGAAATTTTTGCCAGCAGCAGTACATGTTTTAAGAACTAAAATAGTCCCGATGATACTCTATGGGGCACCAATTTGGTATCCCTACTTCGAAGGATCACTTAAACGAATTCAGTCCTTCTTTTTTAGATCTATTTTTGGTGTCCCAAGATGTGTTTCTGGAGTTACCCTTAATTTGGAGGCTGGCCTTAACTCTTTAAAATGCTTATTGGAGCTATGTCATTCAGTTCTGGCTATGCTGCTGTCTTATGCTCACTCACAGCTCACTTACATCTCAGGTAATGAGAGACCTTCTTAAGCCATCTTGGACCAAGGTAGTGGTGGATAAAGTTGTTTCAGTTGGCCTTTCTCCTTCTGACTTGCTCTCGATGGAGCTGGGTAGGGCCAAGGTGATTGTTAAACAGCAGCTAGTGGACATTGACATCCAAGAGCTTCTTGTAGCTGCTTCGGGCCCCTGTTCCCCTTGATCACTGGGTCTAACAGGTTTCCCTTGTAAAGACGGGATTCTCTATCTAAGTTGGCTATCTGTACCTAAGTACAGAAGGGCATTTTCTTTGGCACGATTCAACGCCCTACCTTCTAAACTCTTGGAGGGTAGATACGATAAAACTTGAAGGAATAATAGACGCTGCCCCTGTGATAACGCCGAAGTGGAGTCTGTTTTACATGTTTTGTTTAATTGTAGGTATTATGAAGGGGCCAGAAAAGATCTGTTACACCCCATTATGCAGTCCCTTCCAGGCCGCCCCCTTGAGTCTCTTCTGCCTGTTTTACTTGAGGGCTCTGACAAGGCAATTACTGTTCAAGTGGACAAATTCTGAACTTGGCCATTGTGACCAGACCCTGCAAGATTGTGAATTGCAATTAATTTTATCATATTGTTTTGATGTCTGCCATAGCTCTGTCACCAAGTAGTCTCATGTTAATATTTCTATATTGTATTGTGGTTGGTTGACTGAAATAAAACTATTCTCTTTCTCTCCTCCATTATTTCACTTTAAATATTCATGGCTTCACCCAAAGAATCCTGGGAAATGTTGTTTGTGAAGGGTACTGAGACTTGTTAGGAGGGTCCTATTCTCTCCATAGAGCTACAATTTCCAGAGTGGTTTAACAGTCAGTCCCTCTTTCCAGAGAACTCTGGGAATTGTAACTCTGAGTAGAGAATAGGAGTCTCCTAACAACTCTCAGCACCCTTTACAAATTAAACTTCCCAGGATTCCCAGGATTCAGACTTCCCTTGGGCATCTAGTTGGCCACTGTATGAACAAGAAACTGGACTAGATGGGCCACTGGCCTGATCCAACAGACTTTTCTTAGGTTCTTAAAGTGGAATCATAATGGAATAAATTTATGAAGTGAGTGTGGCTGGAGTTGTGCTTTTAGCCCTGCCTCTTCCATTCGGTCCTCTTTGTGTAACAATATGTGTTGTGTGTGGTTATCCGCAGAGAAATTTAAACATGTGAGTACTTACTCATGTGTAGGGGCATGGTGTGATTAGCACACTGGTTATGTAGGTGTCCTTATCATGCAGAGTGCCCAAACATGGGTAAGTGCTTGAATATTTGAATTTATTACACATAGTTAACAAAATAAACATAATTTTCATTAAAGTAATAAGTCCTAAGAAGGTACAATCAATGAGTAAAAGGAGGGGGAAAACTATGCACATTGTGTGCGATAGCCAGAGGTTTATAAAACATATGTTATTCACTAATAGGCAAAAAGCCTTGCGGTTTAAGAACATACCTATAGCCAACAGATATTTCTATCAAACTTTAAAAGGCAGGAAGATTGGGTAGCTATAGTGAATACACCAGGGGAACAGGAGACCTAACCTCCTCTCTGAGATATTGTACTGCCCTACAAATTGGTCAAAATGCAAACAATTTGGGTTGGTCTTTCACAGTCCAATCCACTTCCTGTGTAGCTTGGAAGAATTTGATACATGTGCCTCTGAGCATATAGTGAGTGGTGGCAACACCTGCAATCAGTCCAAATAACAGAAACAAGACTTGTGCTGTGGTGATCTTGTTTTAGCAGGGAGGAAGCAACAATATGTAATAACACAGGAAAGAAGCAAAGTAAGAAGAATACCAACAAACATACAAAAACGTAATTCTCCATCTTTGGAGATGGCAGGCAAGTCCAGTAGCTGTGAGTTCGGCTTTTAGAACACTATAAATTGGTTCTTACTGAGCATGCCCAGACTTATCATTGGGTTCAATACTAAATTTCTTTAATTAATTAAAAATCAGCCAGGGATTTTTTAAACTTTTAAACTGCAAAAGATGAAGGTCACAGTATGGAGCAAGGCCAGTAATAGGATTACAGGTACTCTGTGAACATGGCTGATTTTTAATTAATTTCAACAAATTATGAGAACTCTGACAGAAAAAAAGTCCCAAAGGGGTCTGGTTTTTCTCTCTCTCTTTTTACACTTTGGGCTCTCGATTGTCTCTGATTGTTTAGTGTATCGCCATGAACATTTAAACAGTTGTTAAGCAATCGTTTCTGAGTTCAGGACTATACGTTTTGTAAGGTTTTGTTTTCAAATGAGCTTATGGGAAGCATCAGAATGGCATGGAGGAGGTATTTTCAATTTAACATTGCGGAATGTGAAAAATCCATGCTGACTATAGTATACAGCCACTCTCGTGGCTATATAATTTCCTTTTTCATATAGTTTTCCTGTTCCTTTATAGTAGTGTATATAAAGAATAAAGGTAAATACTGTTTTGAATCTTGGTGTTCCAAAATACGATAAATAAAGACCACCATGCTACACACCTATTTACTTGTCCATTTTTTCCCCTAAGGTATGTCAGTTTTAACATTAATATTAATAACATTAATATTTATTAAGCCAGTCCAAAATTAATGGAGCTTCTTTCTTTTTCCATATGTTAGCAATAGTTTTTTTTGTTACCATCAAGAGATTTGAAATAATTTCTAAATCAAATTCAAGAATTACACCATCAAGAAAATTAGGGTCATTTGGTAGAGAATACCAGTAATGTATGAGATTATGATACACACATTGGTCCAATACACTTGTATCACAGGGCAGCTCCAAAATACATGTAGATAATCTGCTTGATTATTATCACGTCTCCAACATAGGCTCCGTGCTTCAGGTTATATTTTTGAAAACCTGTACGGTGACAAGGTCCATTGGCATTGTACTTTATAGAAATTTTCTTTTAAATCAGTTGACATTAATTGAAAAGGTATTTTTGACCAAGTGCATGTCCATTCCATCAGATGCTGAATATCTTTTTCCCATATCTTCATAAATGCTTCTTTCTTATTAAGTTTCATAATTATAGAATACATTTTTCCAATTAGACCTTTGTTTTTCCCTGAACTTAAACAGATTTTCAAACTCAGTCTCTTCCCTTAGTGGCCTGTATTTCCTAAATAAACATGTTAATGCCTCTCTTAATTGATATAAATGCAGACTGTTACCTCCCATTGAGCTAACCATTCTATGTATCATTTGAGTCAGTGTTCCAAGAGTATGTCTTTTATACAGTCTAAATTTGCCTTATACCATTTTTAAAGTCTCCTAACATTCCATTAACATAAATTGTTGGTTGTTATAAAATAATGATGTATACAGTGATAATCCTGGACATATTCTGTCTCTAAATTTATACCAAGTTAACAGACCAACATAAGCAGATGGAACTTTCATAGCAATTTGAGTCCAATTATTTTCTTTAATCATAGCATTTCATTTGATTTTCTTTTTAATATATAATTTTCTGCTTGGATAACAGAATATATTTCATACCAATGTTTAGTATCTGTAAACTTTACGGCATTATAATAGTTTTCCACATGTGAACTCCCATTCCTCCTTGTTCAGTGTTTTTATATAATATCTTTGCTGCTACTCGAGAGGGTTTATTTTCCCAGGTAAAATCCAAGATAAATCTATGCCAAGTTTGAAAGATACACAGTGGGACCTGTAATGGTATATTCATAAATAAAAATATTAATCTTGGTAATCTAGTCATCTTTACTACAAATATTCATCCCATCCAAGACATTGGCAGTTTTCTCCAGTAGCGGGATTCTAACTTCAAGTCTTGGTATATTTTATCATAGTTAATAGTTAAACTATTAACAACTTAATAGTTTAATCCTGTTTTAATGCTGATTTTATATGTTTATATGTTTTATATGTTTCTAGGTTCTTAATGATATGTACTTATTTTTATCTGGAAGCCGCCTTGAGTTCCAGTTTGGAAAAAGGGTGGGGTATAAATAAAGATAATAATAATAATAATAATAATAATAATAATAGTTGACTTAAATTGTTAGCGTCAAATCCTGAGTGATCCAAATTCCCCCCACATTTACAGGTTTATCCAACCAAGGAATATTCATTATCTTTGTTAACTCTCTTTTAATTTCTTCATCTATATCTATCCATTCAGATTTTTTTTAATTAACTTTATATCCTGATATATGACTGAATTAATCTGAAATCTTTTTCAAATTTTTGTGAGAGAGGGCCAGTTGAGTTAAGGTTAATACAATCTCATCTGCATAGAGTAATATTTTACTTAGTTCGTTCATATCGTATACCAGAACTATCCGAATGTTCTCTAGTTGCTATGACCAATGGTTCAATAGCTAAGGTGAATAGGAGAGTAAAGGGCATCCTGATTAGCACCTCTAAAAGGGGGAAATTGTTCTGATAAATATCCGTTGACAAGTGTTTGCGCTGTTGGCTGTAAATGAGTCTGCTTTTGACATTAAAATTAAAACATCACCTCCACTAAATAAACCCATTCTACTCTGTCAAATGCCTTTTGGGCATCTAAACATAATTGTTTTTATTTTGTAATTCTGCCACATTATAGTTAATTCCTTTCCTGATAAAGTACCTTTAACCATAATAAACCTTCCTTCATCATCCTGCAATATGTCATGATTAATAAAAAAGCATTTCTAGCTATTATTGCTATCCCTTTCTTTTTTGACACATCTGAGGCAGCAAATACCTAACTTAAGATAATTCAATTATTTTTCCTCGCCTTTTAAAATGTGTGTTTCTTGCACACTCACCCAGCTTTTTTTGCACATAGTTGTCTTGAAATCTTTTGTTGTTTAAATGGAGAATTCAGACCTTTAATATTCAGAGAAAAAATTATTGTGCTCATTTTATGTTCAAGCGTTACTCAAAAACTAATATGAAAAGGGGAAAAAGGAAGAAAAGGAAGACAACAATATATGAGAGAAAGAAAAAACCAAAACAAATAGATCCTTTATGACTTTATCTTCCTTAGTCTATGCTTCTTAATGAGCTATACTTGGAGTATTTAGGGGTTTCCCCAAGTATTTTTATTGTTCTACTCCTCCTTCTTATTCATCCTTGAATCCTTAGTTTCTCTGCTAGTATTTCTTATATCATTTGACTCTTTTTCCACCATTAATTCTCTACCTGTTCTATTTGTATTTGATTTTTTCTTTTCACTTCCTTGGTCAGAGTTCCCTTCCATCTGTTCTCTTAATATAAT
The DNA here is from genome assembly GCF_030035675.1 of Rhineura floridana. Taxonomy (NCBI): domain Eukaryota; kingdom Metazoa; phylum Chordata; class Lepidosauria; order Squamata; family Rhineuridae; genus Rhineura; species Rhineura floridana. The sequence goes on along the minus strand of NC_084481.1, from coordinate 6,817,460 downwards.
TGCTTCTTCAATTGTTTTAACCATTACTCATTCATTATTAATCATGACCAATAATTTAAATGAAATTCCTGACTTATATTTTATCTTTTTTTCCCCTGAGTAAGTAATGTAAAAATATTAAATCATTTCTTTTGTTTAAAACTTCTGGATGAACATCCGCTAATATCTCTGTCTGGTTTTCCTTTATAAAGTATTTCTCTCCTGACCAGTATCTGTAAGTTATTGTCTCTTTAAGTCTCAAACTGATAAATTTTACGAGAACATCTCTTGGATAAGCTACTCTTCCTGAAAAGGATTTACTAGATCTGTTTTTAATTCCTGTTCGAGAAGCTCATTCATGCCTACTGAGCATAACCTATCAAGTTGTGTATAGTTAGATACTGTTCTTCCAAAAAAACCCCTACTATATTTCCTTTTTATATGCCTTCTGGAAGGCCTCTTGAGTTTTAAATTCTTTTCTCTTAATTCCTGTGATATTTCTTTCAGTCTTGATTTATGTACCTCTAATTCAAAGCAATACACTGAAGAACTCTATAAAAGAGATGACAGGATGATAGATTAATTCATGGAGGAGCCATATAATGAAGAACCAGAAATTTTAGAATGTGAGGTGAAAGCTGCTCTTAAAATTCTTGGAAGAAACAAATCACCAGGAATAGACAGCATACCAATAGAGTTGCTACAAGCTACTGAGACTGAATCTGCCCAAATTTTGACAAACATTTGTCAAGAAATATGGAAAACTAAACAATGGCCCACAGACTGGAAGCGTTCAATATATATCCCAATTCCAAAGAAAGGGATCCCAGAGAATGCAGTAATTACCGAACTATTCCCTTAATATCCCATGCAAGTAAAGTAATGCTCAAGATTCTACAACAAAGGCTCTTATCATATATGGAGCGAGAAATGCCAGACTTCCAAGCTGGATTTAGAAAGGGAAGAGGCACCAGAGATCATATTGCATACATACGTTGGATAATGGAACGGAGCAAAGAATTTCAGAAGAAAATCACCCTGTGCTTTATAGACTACAGCAAATCCTTTGACTGTGTAGATCATGAAAAACTATGGAATGCTTTAAAAGAAATGGGGGTGCCACAGCATCTGATTGTCCTGATGCGCAACCTATACTCTGGACAAGAGGCTACTGTAAGGACAGAACATGGAGAAACCGATTGGTTCCCCATCGGAAAGGGTGTGAGACGGTTGTATTTTGTCGCCCTATTTGTTTAATCTGTACGCAGAACATATCATATGGAAAGCAGGATTGGACCAAGATGAAAGAGGTGTGAAAATTGGAGGGAGAAATATCAATAATTTAAGATATGCAGACAATACCATACTCTTAGCAGAAACCAGTAATGATTTGAAACGAATGCTGATGAACGTTAAAGAGGAAAGCACAAAAGCAGGACTACAGCTGAACGTCAAGAAGACTAAAGTAATGACAACAGAAGATTTATGTAACTTTACAGTTGACAATGAGGACATTGAACTTGTCAAGGATTATCAATACCTCGGCACAGTCATTAACCAAAATGGAGACAATAGTCAAGAAATCAGAAGAAGGCTAGGACTGGGGAGGGCAGCTGTGAGAGAGCTAGAAAAGGTCCTCAAATGCAAAGATGTATCACTGAACACCAAAGTCAGGATCATTCAGACCATGGTATTCCCGATCTCTATGTATGGATGTGAAAGTTGGACAGTGAAAAAAGTGGATAAGAGAAAAATCAACTCTTTTGAAATGTGCTGGAGGAGAGCTTTGCAGATACCATGGACTGCGAAAAAGACAAATAATTGGGTGTTAGAACAAATTAAACCAGAACTGTCACTAGAAGCTAAAATGATGAAACTGAGGTTATCATACTTTGGACACATCATGAGAAGACATGATTCACTAGAAAAGACAATAATGCTGGGGAAAACAGCAGGGAGTAGAAAAAGAGGAAGGCCAAACAAGAGATGGATTCCATAAAGGAAGCCACAGACCTGAACTTACAAGATCTGAAGAGGGTGGTTCATGACAGATGCTCTTGGAGGTTGCTGATTCATAGGGTCGCCATAAGTCGTAATCGACGTGAAGGCACATAACAACAACACAAATTCAATTTCTAATTCTCTATTTTTTGCTTTCTTTTCTCTCTATAAATTTTTAGATTCTATTTGCGATCCTTCCATGTTATCAATTTTTTTAGTATTATTTGCTATTCCTTTCTCCAGTACAACCACTACTTTTTCAATATTGTTGATTTTTTCCACAACTGTTTCCAGTTTTTCCTGGGTATTCAAATCTTTGTTCTAATCTTTTGTCCAGGTGCCTATTGATTCCTGCATCTTCTTTTCCTGTTCTGCAGCACATGCTTCAATTTTTTATCATTATCCAGTTGTCCTTGAGCTATTTTCTTTTCATGTACTGCTTTTATCTCCTTTAAAATGTTTGTTGTATTTTATCCTGTGGGGATACACTGTGTTCCTCTGTCTCCTCCTCTCTTATCTCTTGCTTCTGTTTATTTTTGCTTGACTCCATTTCCCCCCAAAATTCTGTTATTTTCACTTGAACCTCTTGTAACACCATTCAGTTAAAGATTTTTCTTGTTAGCTTTGTAAATAAACATAGTCAACCTCAGCATAAAGCAGTTATGAGACAGCCAGTTAATTATAGATAATAATGACAGTATTTAGAAGAAGAAAAAATAATCTGTTAATTGCAATTCATTCCAGGGTTCTTTTCACGTATATAAATCACTATAAATAATTATATTTTTATCCACTTATATACATCTCTGTTATGTATATTTGCAAATTCCAATCATTTTTAATAATTCATTAAATTCATTAAATAGTTAATATTTGACAGATCAGTAAATAAGTTGATATCACAGTCCATTCAGCTTATCAGAATTCCCTCCTTCTTCTATATGTTATACTTTATCCTTCAGTATCTTTTCTATCTATGCCTTAGGTATTCACAGTCTCATGGTATATGTTTTGTCCCAAAAGTTTTTATATGTGAGCCTTTACCTCTTCAAACAGCTGTCTTCCTGCTTTCTTTTTTCATAGTTTTAAGATGCGCTTAATTTAGTCTTATTTCCCTGTATTCATGCTGGGTTCACTAAGCATTAGTTTTCTTCCTTTCTAATTTCTCTTCTTCTCCTTTGGTTTGCTTAAGCAGTCTTCCCTCGCAACCTTGCTTCTTGCCAAAGCCTCAACATGCTCTAGCAGTGCTCCTCTGACAGCACTGGGGGCCCCTCACTCTGGTGTCTGCCAGGTGTTTTGTAAGCAGATGCCCATCTTCAACACACCTAAGTGATGCTCCGGCGCTGCAACAGAAAGGCCTCCCCTCTTGTTCCAAGTGGGGGGAGGTGTCATTTGCTGTGGCAATGGAAAGCAGACAGTGCCTATGGGGAGGGTGAGGTTGGGGTCAGTGACCTTTCCCACCCCATAGTCTTCCCTCTGTATATTTGAATTTCTATGCAGAACAACTGAACGTAACACATGGTTGTTGCAGGAAGAAGACCCAACAGAGGAGGCAGGGCTGCATGGTGGAAGACCATGATGAATGACTGGTCTAAAGTTTGATTCGATGGCATGGATACCTATCATTTCATTTTCTAAGTGTGGACTCTACTTGTGGCTGAGGGATTTATTATGAGCACTCTTTGTCTATTATGTCTGTTTTCACCCTTAGTATGTGTGAAAATCACAGATCCTTGAAGGATCCCAACTCAGGTGTTTCTCGGTGAGTCATCTGGGGGTGTCTCTTGTTTGGAAGTCCAATCAAGAGGCATACCCAGAATAGTGACCCTCCTCCAACCATGCTAGTCCTGTCCTGTCTCTGCACGAGTGTGATTGGGAACACTTTAAGAGGCAAATGAGGGACAGTTGTTTATCAGGGAGAAGTACCCCCCCAAAAAGGAGACTTTCTCTGATAATTGGGAGGAGAGATGTGAGAAGTTAAAGCAATCTAGATTGTGTATGTATTAGGAATGGGGGAGAATATCTGCCATATCGGACCTGGCACCAGGTTCCAGCTGAATTCAATAGCTTGCCATCTTTTCGGACTGGCACCTATTCCTTGCTGTGGTCTGCAGCTGTAATTGGCATGGATTTTGTGACCGCACCTGCAAATCGGCAAGAATTTATTCTTTCAAACTTTCCCCCCTATTTTACATTGAGTTATTTTCATAATGCTCCATAAATGGCACATTTCCATTAAGAAGCCAGTGTTTCATGCCCTTGTGACCTCCGTCACTTGTCAATCAACCACTTGCCAAGCCCCAGGCATTACTAACAAGGAAAAGTAGCTTCAATTAGCCAATTTAAAACTGTGTTTCATCATACTTTCAAATACCTGTGCCGTGAAGCCTCCTGGGGTTGTTCTTTAGCCCTGTTTTTCTCTGCTCTCATGTCCCCTCACTTCCCCAAATTTTAGGAACCTTAATATTTTACAGAAATGTTCCCAATGAAGCCAATTTTGTATCTAGAACATCCTAAGGGTAAAGGGTAACCCGTTCATAAACCCAACACCATTTGGCTCCCATCAGGTAACCTCCAAGGCTTTTGCCTTGGAATCCAGAAAGCACTTGTTGCAAGAGGAAGGGGAAACTGTTCCTCTCTTCTCAGAGGGTCCTTAGAGATCTGCCCTTCTTTCGTAAAGAACAGATGAACAAACAACGCATATGCAGACATTTAACATACATTATAATACTTTGAGACCTCCACGGTTCCTGACGTTGATAACGACACAATTTTGGCCACTGAAAAACAACAACCGTGGATGGAATCACCCAAAAATGTGCACAGCAGATCGAATTGGCAAAAGCAAGAGCAAGTGGGAACAAACAAAATGGTGGATTGGGATTAAACAACGGACTATCGGAATGCAAGTGGATCGGAACCATGCAGCAAGCCCCATCCCTAGTATGTATTAAGATTTTAGAATGGTTAAAACAGTAATAAACAGAAGAGTCCAGTAACTACAAGCCCATTATTTGAGCTTTAGCGCTATACAATTGAAGGAGGGAAGTATATGCTTAACTCTCAATCACTTAAATTGGTGAGACTAAAGAGATGCTTAACACTGGCTGGATTGTGTCCTCTGTATAGACGATCATGTCCTTAAGTGGAAAAAACCTGTAATTTTCTCAAAATATCATCTTGGTTGAGATGCTGTAATTATTTTTCTACCCAGAAATAGGTCCCAGTGAGTTCAATGATACTTACTCCCCCAAGTGCAATTGCAGTCTCAATCAGATACTTGGTCAAAAGTATAAGAATGATTATTTATTAAAATGTCCAAATGGGTTAGTATTCTTGCTACTCTTGAAAATCTTTGGATTTGTTTTTATTGTTTGAGTTTGGCACATCTGCATTTCTGTGGCAGGGTGAGCTGGATATGATAAACTATATGATGTGTGCTAAAAGAGACTTGAGCAGAATTTTAAACCTGTGTAAGTCTTCATTCATTCACACCCAATTTGCATTTGGTCTTTACTGAATGTTTTCCATAAGTCTTCAAAGCCAGTTTCTTCCTCTCCCTCATTTCTAATCTCCTTGAAGGCAGTTTGATATTACTAGCTTTCAGCACAGTGCTTCAGCACATTTTTAAAAAATAATAATTGTTATCATTGTGGGATAAAAGTTTTATTATTTGTGCCAGATGGAGACTGGAGTTCCCTTCCAGTCAACCAGAATGAGATAGCCGTAGCTGGTCCCAATAAACAGATGCCAGGCAGTTGCAGGAAATTATATGCTGATGTCAGCAACTGTATTTCCAAGGCATAATCGCCTTAAATGAACTTTGCTGCATCGAGGATATAATGTTTTTAATGAGGTAATTGGCATACATGTGTAATTGCTGTACAAAACAATCAGTAGATTTCATCAACATTGAAAGTATCAGAAAGCGGTGAAACTTGGCTTGAGCATGTGTTTTCAGTAACCTGTTGACTTTATGCATATATAACAGCATAACTTCACTTACAAGGAAGACAAATTAATGCTTATTGGCAGAATTAAGGAACAATTGAGATATTAATTTATCATTCCCAGTATTAATTGTGTTTCTTTCAAGAAAAGGAGGGTAAGTTCTAAGAATTAGGATGCATTTGGGGAGATTTGTGGTCACTTTTCCACCACATTTCTGAGCTATTTTTTGGGCTTTGCCAGAGTCCCTGGGTTTTCATGGGGCTCAACACCCTTTCTGACAATTCAGACAGTCTTGAGTAATGGGGTGCTGGGATTCTTCATATTTTTTCCAGTTTCTTCATCATTAATGTGAATGAGTGGGCAGAAAGGCATGTGCGTCTGCATGTTACTTGTAAACAGTGACATAATCTAAATTGTCAGTTACTTCTGAGATTGTTTTGTGGATATAGAGAGACAAGAGAGGAAAGCAGCTGGAATGTTTTGAATGGGGATACCAAGACGTGAAGCACACATAGAACTGAACAAGCAGACAGGGTAGAAAGAGCAAACATTATTTTTTTTTATGAGGTGAAAAAGTGTGTCAACTCTTGGGTTGAAATGGACAAGCTGAAAATGGTAGATTCTTCTCTATTTATTGGGTTTGAGCAGCAGCAGCAGCTTGGGAGACGGTTCATTAGATGGAAACACCTGCCAGTACTACTGCAGAGAGATAAGGTGTGAGGTGGGAAAATCCATCCTTACCAAAAACAACCATGAAGACCTAGTGGAGGCAGGAAGTGTCACGGTCAGCACCCTTCAAGCACCTGGCAGCTGAGTGGTATGCAGTGGGTGCGGACTATTATGTCAGTAAAGGCTGCTAATCAGCACTTGAGGACTTCTACAGTGCTGATTAATATATCTCCCACCTCCACTGCCACCTCATAATGGTTTCTGACAAGGTTTCTGTCCTGCCTCAATTATTCCACAACAGCAGCAAGTGTTTCCTTCCAGTGACCCACCTCACTCACCACCATGCTCATTCTCCTTGATCTCTTGGCAGCTTTTAATACAGTTGACCACAGTATCCTTCTGGAGCATCTCAGGGACGTGAGGGTTGAGGGTACTGTGTTTCAGTGGTTCCACTCACACCTCCAGGGGCACTTCCAAAAGGTTGTTATGGGAGACTACTGTTCAGCACCATGGGAACTGTCCTGTAGTGTTCTGCAGGGTTCCATCTTGTCTCCCATGCTATTTAACATCTATATGAAGCCCATGGAAGCTGTCATCAGGAGATATGGAGTGAGGTGCAATCAGTATGCAGATGAAACCCATCTGTACCTCTCTATTCCATCTGAATCAGGAGAGACAAATAAGGTGTTGGACCAGTGCTTGGAAGCAGTGATGGCTGGATGCTGGCCAATAAACTGAGTCTGAATCCTGAAAAGGCAGAGGTGTTATGTGTCCAGAGTTCTCATGTGTGGGAGGTGGGAAGAACAGCCTGTTCTGAATGGGATTACCATTCCCTTGAAGGAATAGGTCCGCAGCTTGGGAGTACTCCTGGATCCAACATTGTCACTGGATGTTTTCTATCTCCAGCTTGTTTGCCAGAGATGACTTGGCCACAGTACTCCATGCACTGGAAACTTCCAGATTGGATTATTGCAATGCTCTCTATGTGGGGCTGCCCTTGAAGATGACTCTGAAATGTCAACTGGTCCAAAATGCAACAGCCAGATTACTGGCTGGGATTCCCTTTAGAACTCATATATAACCCCATTCGTATCAAAGATATAGACCTTCAATACTCTGTGTCCAGTGACTGTAAATCCTGTTCACCTATGCATCTAGGCTTGAGCTTCCCATTCCCTAACCATGCTGCTTACCTGGAAAATTTGACCATCCCGAAATATCGGAAGAGCTAGATTTAATTGTCTCCCCTCTGCGATATTGGAGGGCCGCTTTCAAGGTATTCCTTATGAGAAATGTCCCTGTACGTCTGTCGATGTTGAAACAATAGCCCATGTTTTTTTCACCTGTAACTATAATAATGCCGAACGTTCCAGATTTATCTTTCCTATTATCAAAGGCTTCCCAGGTAGATCTACAGATTGGTATCTGAAATACCTAATGTCTGATACAGACAAGTCAATCTCAGAGTCAGTTGCAAAGTTTTTTAATTCAGTCCAGAGTTTACATAAGAAGGATACTTTTTAAATTCGTTTGTTTTAGGATAAAGCCATCTTGTATTACCTCACTGAATTGCTATATTTGTTTTACCTCATTTGTATATTGGGTCTGTGACCGCATAATAAAATTTGATTTGATTTGATATAACCTCATTTTAAAACAGCCGCATTGGTTACCAGTTCGTTTCCAGGCCTAATGCAAGGTGCTCTGCTAGTGTTTAAAGCCTTAAATGACTTAGCACCCAAATATCTGTAAGACCACCTCCTTCCTTGCAGACCCTCTCAGGTGATGAGATCAGCAGAGGGGGCTCTTTTGGTAGTTCCACCACCCTCAGAAGCTTGGGGTGGTGGTAGCCCAGGAGAGGGCATTATCTGTGGCAGACCCTAAGTTGTGGAACTCCCTTCTCACAGAGGTGCATCCGGCAACTTCCCTGTACAGTCTTCAGTGAATGCTGAAGATGTACTTCTTTAGCCTGGCCTTTGACACCTGAGATACATATTTTTTTTGTGATGTGATTTTAGGTTGCTTTAAGCTGTTTTTAATGATGTATTTTAAAACTGTTGTAACCTGCCCTGGGACCTTTGGATGAAGAGTGGGTAAAAAAATTGAAATAATCATAGTAATAGTAGCAACAATCATCATCATCATCATCATCATCACTGTTGTGCTTGGGTATACAACCATTTTCCTTGTGTACCCATAAAATCCCATATTTGATTTGGAGGAGCTTGAAGTGTCACTAAGTGGAGTTTTCCTCTTTTGAACATTGGGTGCCAAGGAAGCAAGTGGCATTTCTTTTGCTGCCATAAATTAACAATTGTGAGATATTCCAACATACACACACCTAATAGGCCAGAGGTATGAGTGGCCACACAACTGACATATTGTGGGCACCAACCCATTAATAATGAGTTTCCAGTTAAATGAAATGGGTTTTTAATCAAGAACTGGACAAATATCATTTCCTGTGATTGAATTGTCTATAGCAGCCTTTCCCAACTACTGGGCCACCAGATGTTGTTAGACCACAACTCCCATCAGCCTCAGCCAGCATTGCCAATGGTCAGGAAAGATGGGAATTGTGGTCCAACAACATCTGGTGGGCCACTAGTTGGGAAACGCTGGTCTATAGCATTATAATAAAACTGTAAATGTAATGCCTTCAAGTTGATTCTTACTTATGGCGACCCTATGAATAGGGTTTTCGTGGTAAGCAGCATTCAGAGGGGGTTTACCATTGCTTTCCTCTGAGGCTGAGAGGCAGTGACTGGCCCAAGGTCACCCAGTGAGCTTCATGGCTGTGTGGGGATTCGAACCCTGGTCTCCCAGGTCGTAGTCCAACACTCTAACCACTACGCCACACTGGCTCTATAAAGGACAAAATTGAAAAGATACATAAATATAAATATGGGGAAACACAGTTATGCATGAGCAGTGCTTAGTGGATTGCATCAAAGCACTGTGCATTAATTGGTAATAGAAACCTGTAGTCTTGGTTAAGGCAGCATGCAAATGTCATTATGCTTATTTCTGAGAAAGCTTTCAAGAATATATTCCATGAGCTGTGTTTACTTGTAAAAAGTCATGTCTTCCTTTCTTTGTTGCTGCTCAGCACGTCCATAGAAGAATGGAGCTGGAAAATGACATTTAATTCTATGAGTAGCTAGCTGCATTTAACAGAAAGTGGTGCAGCTAGGATCCAGAGTTCCACTATAAATTGCCTCTTATTTATATATGTTTGAAACTTGGTGCAGGTTTTCTGAGGAGCCCTTTTATTGCCCATTTTTCAATTGTGGGAAGGCATGAAGTTCTCATAAAACTGTAGTAGTGGTTTCTCTTAAGGAGTCCTTCCAGGGTCAAGCTTTAAAGGCACTGTAAAAAAAAATCAGTGTCTAAATTATCTTTGTATTTTATCTCTACTCTCCCTGAAGGTGGACCTTGTCACAAGTCCTGTGGAAACCGATGCTGGGGACCTTCAGCAGATGAATGCCAGACCTGTAAGTATATTAGATTAAGAAAAGAAGAATATAAAATGAGATAGGGAAGATTTACAACACTCCAGTGTTCATGCAGATAGCCTGTTAACAGCAACCCTCTGCATGTTAATAATCAATGAGAGCTTTCTTCTCATTGACAGGAAGTCACTATGCAGCAAATTTATGAGAAATTTAGTAGTAGGATCCTGAGGTTGTAGAATGGACTGCAGTAGAGTAAGTCTGAACTTATTCAGACTGGAGAATAAGTTGTCATACTTTTGAATATTGCAGTACATGAAAAAAATGCCTAAAAATAAACAACAACAAAAAGCCTAACACAACAACACAGAGTGGACTAGGTTAGAAGCTTTTGTGTTAATTCTCTTACTGTCAGGGAGCTGTTGACTTGGGGAGTTATTCAAAAAAAGAATATCTCGTTGTGGCCTGAAGTGGTAAAGCCTACTCTTAAGGTTGGAAACAGGTGGGCGCAAACAACGATGGACAAGTGGGTGTGTGAAACTATCTCCTCAGGTTACTCCTTGGAGTTTTCCAGGTGCCCAAGGGAGAAATTTATAGCAATCCCATGGTCCAAAAAGGCAGACATGCACCAGTCATTTTGCAAGGCGATAAGTCTCCTCCTGTCAATCTGACCTGTGAAGCCGGTCCCAACTTGTCTGAGGCCTACCTCCATGTTCTCATCAACAAGAGTCACAAGAGGTTCCTGCATTTTTGTTACAGAAGCTGGCATTTTCAGTACCAGGCACTTCCTTTTGGGCTTACCTCTGTCCCCAGGGTCTTCAGCAAGGTTTTGGTGGCCTTGGTTTGTTTATTTGTTTATTTATTTATTTATTTATTGCGCTTGTATACCGCCCCATAGCCGAAGCTCTCTGGGCGGTTTACAGCAATCAAAAACATTAAAACAAATATACTCGTCTCAGAACTGGGTGTGTGTGTGTGTGTGCAGGTACATCCTTATCTTGATGGCATCCTGGTAAGGGCACCCTTGAGGGAGCAATGTGGAGACCACCTTGCAATGCTTGCAGAGCCACGGGGAACCTTGAGAAGAGTGCTCTAGAGCCCTCACAGGACATTACTCATCTGGGCGTGAGGATAAATTCGTAGGAGTTGCAGATGCATCTTACAGACAAGCAAGTGAACAAGATTCAGACCTTGTTCAAAGGTGGAGAAGGTGGCAACTTTGGAATCTATCGATCTGATGAAGTTAGCCAAATTACAGGGCATGCTAGTCTCTTGCCAGGAACTGGTGGACTGGTTACATTTTCATTCCTGTGCTCTTCTCCAACTACTGACTTCTTTTCAGGAGCAGATCATTCAGTTATGCAATCAGAGTATTCCAATTCCACAGGCATTGCAGAGAGAGCTGAGGTGTTGGCTAGCTCCATAGTGGCTGCTGAAGGGAGTGAGCTTGGAGTCTCCAGTCAGGGAGGTGATCGCCTCACTTGCCGTTCTGTCCAGCTGGGGGTCACATCTGGACTCTCATGTGATGCAAGGGGTGTGGTCTGCCAAGGAAGCACAGCAGAACATCAACTGGCTGGAACTTTGGGCAGTGAGGTTGGCGGTGTTGGACTTTGCTTGCCACACAGAGGGATGCCATGTGCTGGTGAGAACTGACAACATGTCTACAAAGACATACATGAACAATCAAGGGGGCATGAGATTGAGGGCCCTGATGCAGGATGCACACCATCTGTTCAGCTAGGCGGAATCGCATCTACATCTATGATTGGCTCACCAGAACAGTGTTTTCGGATGGAGAATGGAAATTACACCCTCAAGTCTTCCAGCAGGTGGCGAGCCACTTTGGGTGTTCAGTCCTGAACCTTTCTGTGCCACAGCACAATCCTCAGATGCCGTTTCTTTTCTTGCCACGAGCCAGAGGGGCACTGGCACTGGATGCTCTGATAACAGAGTGGCCCCAAGGACTTCTCTATGCCCTTCCACCCTTCTGCCTTATCCTTCAGACAATTCGGCAGACACGTCTCCTGAGGGCACAGGTGATACTCATTGCACTGTACTGGCCAAGGAGAGTGTGGTTCCTAGAACTGCTACATCTTTCCAGGGAGAGGCACTGGTGTCTTCCTCCTGGAGGGGAGGGTCTACTGATCCAGGAGCCCATAGTACATCCTCTTCTGGAGTTATTCCTTCTGATAGCATGATGGCTGAGCAGCTGTGGCTGAGGGAGATGGGATTCTCAGGGGAGGTCCTAGATAGGCATCTGTCTTCTTGTAAGGTATCCACAAATAAGGCATACATTTCAACTTGGAAAATGTTCCTGGGTTGGTGTCATGCCCGGGGGAGGGACACTTCTTCCAGGGAGCTGGTTGATTTTCTGTGGTTCCTTCAGTAAAGATTAGATAAAAGTCTGAGTACTAATACCATTAGGTGACAATCTGCAGCATTAAGTAGTGTGCTGGGCTCTAGAAGGGAATTTTTGTTATCTACACACCCTGTTTTTCAATGTTTTATTAAGGGGGTTGGGCAGCAGAATCCTCTAGTAGTACACCGTTTCCCTATGTGGAACTTGAATTTTGTATTATTTGTGCTTATGGGTCCTCCCTTTGAGCCTCTAGCCGCTTGTGATATTAAGTTCCTTACACTCAACATTGTGTTTCTGGTTGGCATTACATCAGTATGTCGTGTGTCCAAGCTCGGGGCGTTATTTTCTCATAGTCAGTTATGTGTGTTCCACCAGGACAAGGTGATCCTTCGCCCGGACCCATCGTTTATTCCCAAAATTAATGATCTGTTCCATCGGTCACAGGAAGTGGTTTTGCTACCGGTCTGCCTTAACTCAGGTACATCTAAGGAAAAGCTATGGCATACCTTGGATGTCCAGAGGGCTCTCCGGTTCTGTTTGGACAGGATTTCTGCTTTTTGCAAGATGGAGGCTCTGTTTGTTACTTTTGGAGGGAAGTTCCCTGGGTGTAAGGTTTTGTTTTCCTCCATCTCATGCTGGCTCAGGGAGGCCATAGTTCTGGCCTATCAGGGACTAGGGAAGGCCCTTCCTGGAGGTCTTACAGCTCATTCCCTTTGGGGGGCTTCCACATCAGCAGCCTTCAAGAGTAGTTTTCCTCTCTTAGATATATGCAAGGCTGCCATTTGCACACATTTTCTAAACACTATAAAATTGACTCCTGGGCCTCTGCGGATGCAGCATTCGGACAGAAGTTTCTACAGAGAGTATTCATGCATGAACATATGTCCAGAATCCCACCCTGGGACATTATGTTCTGTTACATCCCAAGGGTTAGGAAACCTCCAGGAAAAACCGGAATTTCTAATCCTGGAGGTTCCTGGAGGGCAGGACCCCACCTCTTCAATCAGATATTTGGGTGGGTTTGTGGCTTCTGCCAGCACCATACATGTGGGGAGGTAGTTAGGGCCTCCCAGGGATTTCCTGGCATTTTCTTATATTTTGATACAAATGTTATTGTGTTTGTTAGTTGTGTTCAGTTTTTTTGGACGTTCCCCTGGTTCCTATTGGAGTGGTGGGCCAGTCAGGCTTGGTTCCTACTACGCTGTTGGAGCCTGAGTGGGGATGAGGGGTTGTCCTTGCTCTAACATCCAGTCTGGGGAGTGGGAATGGCCCCTCCCCCTGGATGAGGCATTCAGAAGTAGACCCTACCTACTCAGCAAGAGGGAGGTTCCATCCCAAGGGTTAGGACTGCCCTCCAGGAATAGAACTTCAGGTTTTCCCTCATAAATAGATGTTTTAATCAGCTGGCAGAACACCATTACTATATGTGCCTACCATATCTCTAGCTGAAGGCTATTGCACAATATGGGGACTACTGTGTATACCTTCAGTATATACCCACTTCTAGCCATGGTGGATAAATGCAAGTCTACAGTATGACATAGCTTCCATCTGGCCATTTTGCTTGCGCTATATTGTCAAGAGTTGAAGTGCCTGCTCACAGACTGTAATTATTGCAAATTTCACAGTATCTCCTGACCCATTATCATATTCATGACATTTTTTATATAAGCAAAGGGCATGTGATTGTTAAACTGACTGTGGAAACGTTATTTGCAATAGTCAACATTGTTTGGCTGTTTTTTATTTTTGTTTTTTTCATCAAGAAATATTTGAAGAATGAGCCAGTGTTAGCTTTGATCAATGTGCTTGAAAGAAAGGGGAGGAAAGGCACTTAAATGTTCAGTGCAATGGTTGCTGTTTTGAGATACCATTCATCCATCCTCTAGGTTTTTTCCTCCCTCAGGTCTAAGCAAGGAAATATATATATTTTTAGATATGTACATGAAAACATTTCTAACACATAACCAAATAACATGTTTTGTTTCCAGAAACAAATCTCTTGAGGGCACGTCTGCATGTTAATACATTTTTTAATGGAGGGATGGAATAGAAAATATTCTAATGAGCCCCCCTTCCAAGCTAAGATCCAAATTATTTTTTTTGGGGGGGGGGATAAAGCTGAAATATCTTAATCCCCATCTTTCATTTCAAATTACATGGGGAAAATACCAGTTGGATACTTTTGCTCTTGAATGAAAACTGTCCACCCCAGAATTCTTTATGTGATGCCTTATTCTGAGTATTTCCCTCTCTCCTTCTCAATTTATAAATCTTTCTGGAACAACCACCTGCATCTTATTCTTTTTTGCTTTTTGTCTACATAAATTTAATATGTAAATTTACACATTGAAGAGGGCAATTAATAAGGAATTATAAACAGTGTGTGCTATGAGGAAGAGATCTCTTCACAATATGTTATATAATTAGCCAACCATTATAAATTAAAATGCTAGAAAAGCATTGGGCAAGATTTTGCTTCCAGTGTTTATGCTATTTTAAACTATCTTCAAGATGCATATCCTCTATTTTATAACATTCCCCAGAGGTTCCTGGAGGCCAGTCATTGGCCTCGGGATGGCACCTCCATCCGGGAGAGCAGGCAGGATCCACTTCAAATGACCTCACCCTGTGGGGAGGGGCCATCCTGCTTTCTCCAGACCTACCCTACCTGTTACAGCGATTAGTTGGGTCCTACTGAGCTCCTTAAGAGCTCAGCTGTTTTTCCTTCTGAAACCTTTCTCTCTTCTCTAACTACCTTTCTGCCTTCGCTCTCCTCCTACTTCTCCCTCCTGGTGATCCTTACCTAGGGCCAGCGTGAGAGAGGGCTTCACATAGGTGCCGGCATTGTGGTGCAAAAAGGCAGCTTTCCAGCGGGCTGCGTCTTCTCCTGTCATTTGTGCCAGGAGTGGGGTCCTTACACGTTGCAGCCCCATCCTCTGCTATGAATCCTCCCCTCCGCCCCCCTCACGGAGAAAGGAGAAAAAAGGGAAGAGAAAACCTCGTCAGAAAGTTTCACATGCAAAGAGGCACACCAGGTCCCCTTCTCCTGTGTCCTCCCCCTCATCATCGTCATCATCACCATCACCCTCTCACCGCCTTCCTCCTCTCGCTGTTCCTTGAGCCCAAGAGGGGTGACAGTAAAGGCGCAAGCCTGCTTCAAAGGGTAAGCCAGCCACCAAGGGGGATGGCTTACAGGATAGGAAGAGGAAGCTTGGAAAAGCGATGGCTACAGCTCTGGGCTTGTTCTCTGACCCTGGGTGCTCATCCTCCTCCGAGGACAGGGAAGAGGGGGAGCTCTCCAAGGGAGGCTTTTGCATGCTGATTTTTTTCCAGCATTAGTTGCTAAAGCATGGCGGATTCTGGAACTCCCAAATGAACAGGACAAGGATCCTGAAGCTCTGCCTCTTCTTCTTCAAATGGCACCAAGCCAGCATCTCCAGATGGCCAACTGCAGGTTGCCACCCTCCCCTTTCCAGATTCTTTTCATGACCTTTGGAGACAAGAATGGGCAACACCCATCAAGCACAAGCCAGTGCACAGAATGGTTAACAGACTTTATTCCTTTCCTGTGAAAGAGATGGAGCAGCTGAGGACCTCCACTGTGGGCCTACTGCTTTATGTCTGTCATCAGTCATCCCATCAGAAGGGAAGTGAGCATGTGGAAGTGTCATTACGGAGGGATGTTGAGGCAGAGCCAGCTGCCTGCAGAGCCTTGGTGGCTACCTCAGTGATGGCACGTGCCTGCAAGCTTTGGACAGAGGAGCTTGTTTCCAGGGACAATGTTCCCAAGCACATGAAGGACGGACTGAAGAAATTTTCCTTAGCCTCCACATTCCAAATGGATGCATCCAGGGACACCTTGAAGTTCAACACTCAAGCAATGGCAGCTAGTATAGTGGCACGTAGCAAAATCTGGCTGTGCAGCTAGGAAATGGATCCCTGGTTCCAGAGTTGTCTTGCTAGCTACTCCTTTTATGGTGCCAAACTGTTTGGGGATCCCCTTGACAAGGTCCTGGTGGAAACCTGGAACAAGCAGAAGGCACTTCCAAGCTCCAAGAAAGATGACTGCAAATATAAACTGTTACAGTCCTTTCAGAGTCCCAGACCATATGCCAGACAGCAGTCTTCAGGAGACTACAAGTCCCACTGGGGGAAGTCAGACAGAGAATCAGGAGCACTACCTTTATGATCACAGTACACTTCTGCCTATTCTTCAGGAAGCAAGCCCCAGAAAGCAAACAGGAAAAATCAATCAACATGACACCAGGCCTTTGGCCTTGCCAGGAGCCATAGGGGCCAGGCTTATCCAGTTTCCAACCGTGAGATGGAACCATGACAGACAGGTGGTTCCTGTCAAAACCGTTTCCTATGGCTTCTCCTTGGAGTTTTCCAGGCAGCCAAAAGAGAAATTTATGGCAACACCACAGTCCAAGAAACCAGACAAGCACTGGAACTTTTGCAAGGCCATCAGTCATCTCCTGGTGATTCAAGTGGTCGAACTGGTCCTGACACAGGATCGAGGAAGAGGGGTATATTCCATTTTCCTTCTCACCCCCGCAAAAAGGGGGATATCAGGGACATTCTCAACCTCAAGTGGCTGAACAGGAAGGTGGCCTACAAACGGTTCAGGATGGAAATGCTCAAATTCATCTCAGAGGCCAATGTTGGTGTCCATTGTCCTGGCAGAGTCTTATCTCCATACTCTCATCCACAGGAGACACAGGAAGTACCTGCACCTCTGTTGTGGTCACCGTCACTAACAGTACAGATAATTTCTCTTCAGTCTCACCTCCTCCCCCAGGATTTTCACCAAGGTCTTAGACACTCTAGTCACACACCTGTGGACGCTAGGAGTACAGGTCCACCATATCTCGACAACCTTCTCATAAGGGCTCCATTGAAGGCTAAGTGCAGGAAAGATGGGGAGACCACTCATGCCTTTGCGGACATGGCTTTGGAGTCAACATGGATAAGAGTTCTCTGGACCCCACCAAGATGCTGGGGGTGCAGATAGAATCAAGCAGATTTCGGCTCTGTCTCACCAGTGCGTAGGGGTCCAAGATATAGGCCTTGACAAGGAAGATTATTTCTTCAGACTCCATATACCTGATGGAATTGTCCAAATTACAGGGCATGCTGGTCTCCTGCCAGGAACTGGTGAGTTGGTGCCATTTTTATTCTCATTCCCTACTCCAGGTTCTACTGTCACTTCAAACTCAGATTTCCAAAGCAAGGCATGTGATTATTCTGGTTTCGCTGGGTCTTCAATGAGAGCTGAGGTGGTAGTTGGCTTCCCAACGGTTGCTACAAGGGGTAAGCCTGGAAGTCACAGCAGGGTCCTGCAGGTTGATCATAATGGATACCAGTATGTTCAGCTGGGGGGCACACTTGGAGTCCCATGTGGCCCAGGGAGTGTTATTCATCTTTGAGACAAAACAGAGTATCAACTGGCTGGAGCTCTGGATGGTGAGACTGGCTCTGTTGGCACTTGTTCTGCACATCCATGTGATTATTCTGGTTTCTTTGGGTCTTCAATGATAGCTGAGGTGGTGGTTGGCTCCCCAATGGTTGCTGCAGGGGGTAAGCCTCAAAGTCCCAGCAGGGACCCACAGGCAGCGGCGCCCCTAGGCACCGGGAAGCGGGGCAGTTGCCCCAGGCCCCGCACTTTGAGGGGCCCCGCGCTTGGTGAAAATAATTTTAAGTTGTATGTGCGTGCGGGCGGGCGAGGGAGCAGGTGGGCTGCCGGTTGAGCGAGCGGGCAAGCAGGCAGGCACGGGAAGCCTGTGAGGTGGTGTGAAAGAGGCGGCCGGGGAGGTGGCGTCGCAGTCCGTGGACGTCATATCGAGCCGCACAGCACAGCCTGAACTTGCCGCTCTAACTTTTTGCTATCTCTATGGCGCAAGCCTTCACTGCTTTCTGATCCTTGTCTCTCTATTCTATAAGCCGCACAGCACAGCCTGAACTTGCCGCTCTAGCCTTTTTGCTATCTCTATGGCGCGCCGGCCTTCATTGCTTTGCATTAGAAAATGAAGGCGCGGGAAAACCTCCTTGCCTATGCGTGTGTGCGCATGTGTGTGTCGCTTCAATACACATACTGTATTTGTTTGCATTGCAAGACTTGCCCTGGCGTGCAGAGAGGGCCACATGGCGGGAAAACCCATCAAGCAACGGCATAGAGCAAGAGAGACAGTGAATCTGGTAAATACAATCTACTACTCCACTAAATATTTGAAACAGGCTATTTGGCTTGTTGTTATATAATCCTATACAAATCTAAACATTTTGCAGATAGTGAAAAGGAAAGAGATGCCTTGAAGTGTATTTATGTGGCACTTATTCCCACTTGTACAGTAAACTCCTCTAGATCATTTTGTCAGTGCAAGATTTTTTTTACAAAACCTGTATTCGTGTGAAGCGTTAGTATTTGCATATTAAATATTAAATAGAACTGACATGCATATCATACCCAGAAATCCTCTTTTAAAACTTCCCTTGCTACAATGCAGGTCTTTGAGAATTAAGCCACAGCTTAATGATTTATTTATTATTTGGATTTCTATCCCACATCTGAGGCTTATGATAGGCTGCAACAGTTGAACAGAAAACGAAGCATGAAAACAACTCTTAAAGAACATATATAAACCAGTTATCAGGATTCTGCTATCATGCCATGTGTCTCATAAATATTGCTAAATGAGATGATAGTAGATCTAGATCGAAGGAAAAAATGGTTGGAAAGAGTGTCCACTATCAAAATAAAAGTAGTAGGTTTTTTAATTAATTTGAAAATATTCTAATTACAAAACTTTTCCAAATGGTTTGTCATTGTAAATGTTTCAAAAAATGCTACATGAAAAATATAGGGATGGAAAACACTGGTTAGAGTTGCTTTAGCTATCTTACAAAAAAACAAAGGTAAAGGGAGATTTTCTGTATCCCAGTATAGCCAGTTGCAATCATCCAGCTAAAGTGAATGACTGCTTGCTGAGGCACTTGGAAAGGAATGGGGCTTAAATTTGTTATGACTAATGCATTCATTAAATTTGCACCCCACCTTTCCTCCCAAAGGAGCCCAGGATGGCAAACATCAAATTGGTAAAACAATACATTTAAAATAAAACAAACCCTATTTAAAACAATTAAAACCATCTAAAATGTCTTAAAACAATTAAAAACATCTAAGAAACCATATAAAAACATTTAATACATAGAGTGTCCAGGATATCTGCCCTGGGTGTAGAAGGTCAAAATGTGCTTTGAAAACATATCTGTAAAAGAGCAGAAATATCATGACATGAATAGCGCTGTAAAATAAAATAAATGCTTTCCATATATTGTTGGACTCCTGGGAGCCAGTACTGCCAGTGGCTAAGCATGGTGATGGGAGCTGGAGTCCCAAAAAAATCAGGAGGGCACCAGACTGAGGAAGGCAGAGCTAGACTGTAGCATGTTCATGTGTGGTGGTGGTGATTTTATCATGATACTTAATCATTTTATGTAGCACACCCTGGGACTATTCTGTGAAAGGTGGGTTATAAGTATAAATAATAAAGAGATGAATAATGAAATAAATCATCATTGTGAAATGTAGTGTAAAGAAATAAAAATGTAGTGCTGTGATCAAGCACCTGCTTTGCATGCAGAAGGTCTTTGGTGCAATCCTTCCCATTTCTGGGTTGGGCTGTGGAGACTTCCTGCCTGAATCCTGGACAGCTGTCGCTGATCAGTGTGGATGATACAGAAGAAGATGGACCAATAGTCTGACTTGGTGTAAGCAGACTAACATGGATGGAAATAGTAGAAACCTAAAGCAGGTTTGACTCAGCTGTAAGTCCCATTTACCTCAGTGGGGCGTATGTGTGTTTAGAACTGCATCGGTGATGCATTTTTACCCTACAACTGCTTTTAAATCTGTTTCAATTCTGAAAAAATGTTTCAGTTTAATGTCTTACTTTAGAAATTTATGAGCTGCTTTTGCACATTCATCTGAAAAAGTGGGATATAAATTATATAAATACTATTGATACTCCAAACAAAAATATAGAACTACCCAAAAGGTTAAATAAATAATAGTAAAGGCATTTGCCAGATTCTTCTGATTGTGCTAGAGTGACCTCTTCCTCCTTCACTACTATGTTGTTTTGGGCAGTTTACTATGTTTTTAGAAAGATTATACCTAGCCTTGAGCACCATTTGGCTGAGAAGGTATTTAAGACATGTTAATAATGATAAAAAGTGCATTGAACAGGGGGTTGGACTTGATGGCCTTATAGACCCCTTCCAACTCTACTATTCTATTCTATGATTCTATGGAAAATGTATATTGTGGTGTCACTTTGGTGTTCACTTCAAAGTGCTTTATTTATTATATCTCCTTTCATGTAGTATTACAAGGTGATGTACACACAAATATAAGAACAGTAAAATATTAATAAAATTTACTATATATATATATATATATATATAATATAGAGAGAACAAGAATGTGGGGGGGCAACTATGCTTTTGCCCCGGGACCCGCACATGCTAAGGGCGGGCCTGCCCACAGGTTGATCACAATGGATGCAATTATGTTCGGCTGGGGGGCATACTTGGAGTCCCATGTGGCTGTGGGCGTGTTGTCTATCAGTGATATGAAACAGAGTATCAACTGGCTGGAGCTCTGGGTGGTGAGACTGGCCCTGTTGGCACTTGCACTGCACATCCAGGGATGCCATGTCTTGGTGAGGATGGACAATGTTTCTGCAAAAGCGTACATCAACCACCAGGGAGGGACGAGATTGAAGGCCTTGATGAGGGAGGCTCAGTGTCTTTTCGGTTAGGCAAAGTCCCACCTTCTGACCCTGAGGGCAAAGCATGTTGCAGGGGTTCAGAACATCACTGCAGATTGGCTCAGTCGGACCATGGTGTCTGACTCTGAGTGACAGGTACATCTGGAAGGTTTATCATCAGGTGATCAGGAGCTTTGGGTGCCCAGTATTTGATCTCCTTGTGAATCCTTACAACTCGCAGATCGACCAGTTCTCTTTGCGATACTAGTCACAGGAGATGCAGAGGATGGATGCCCTAATAACAGAGTGGCCAGAAGGTTTGCTCTACTTCTTTCTACCTTTCACGCTTTTGCTGCAAATGGTCAGAAGGGTCATGTTGTTGAGGGCGGAAGTAATTCTGATAGCTCCACACTGGCCAAGCAGGCCATGATTCCCAGATCTCCTGCATCTGGCTCCAAGGGATGCCTGGACACTTCCCCTGTGGAAGGACCTGCCGAGGAAGGGCCCTGTGGGCCCTGTCAGCCCAGGCCAGAGCTCTTCTGGCTGACAGCCTGACTGCTGAGCAGCTCTGGCTGACAGAATTGGAGTTCTCAGGAGCAGTTTTGGGGATTATTTTAGCATCTCGGAAGGCTTCTACAAATCAGGCATATGCTTCTACATGGAAGGTATTCCTGGGTTGGTGTCAGGTAGGGATCCTTCCTCCAGGAGCATGGTGGATGTGCTGGGGTTCCTCCAGTCTGAAGTGCCTGAACACTAATACCCTTAAGTATCAAGCAGAGGCCTTAGTCATCTTCTAACCGCCCAGCGGAACTTTATAAAGTTGTTCGGCGACTTCTACACTCTGGTCCTCAGAACGCAATAATACCATCAACAGCCCGCTGTAATGAGTTTGCGAGACACTTCCAAGATAAGATAACGAACATCCGCCGGGACCTTGACTCCAATATTGTAACAGTTGAACCTAATGAGGTGTCCGGAGCACAGTCTTGTCCTGTTTTATTGGATGAGTTCCAGTTGGTACAGCTTGAGGATGTGGACAAGGTGCTTGGACAAGTGCGGGCGACCACTTCCGCTCTGGATCCTTGCCCCTCGTGGCTAATAAAAGCTAGCAGGAATGGAACAGCCGGATGGGCCAAGGAGGTGATTAATGCCTCGTTACGAGAGGGAGTGGTACCACTCTGCCTGAAACAGGCAGTGGTGAGACCGCTCCTAAAAAAACCCTCCTTAGACCCTGAAAACCTTGACAACTATAGACCGGTGGCAAATGTTCCATTCCTGGGCAAGGTTTTAGAGCGTGTGGTCACTCGCCAGCTCCAGGCTCTGTTGGATGAAACTGATTATCTGGATCCATTTCAATCGGGCTTTCGGCCGGGGTTTGGTACAGAAACAGCCTTGGTCGCCCTGTATGATGACCTCTGTCGGGAGAAAGACAGAGGGAGTGTAACTCTGTTGGTTCTCATTGATCTCTCAGCGGCTTTTGATACCATCGACCATGGTATCCTTCTGGGGCGACTTGCGGATTTAGGAGTTGGAGGCTCTGCTTGGCAGTGGCTGTGCTCCTACCTCGAGAATCGTCTCCAGAAGCTGGTGCTTGGGGAGCATTACTCGAGTCCCTGGGTACTCCAATATAGGGTCCCGCAGGGTTCAGTTTTGTCCCCCATGCTCTTTAATATCTATATGAAGCCACTGGGTGAGGTCATTAGGAGATTTGGAGTGCGTTTCCAGCAATATGCTGATGATACGCAGCTCTACTTCTCCTTTTCATCTTCTTCAGGTGAGGCGGTTAATGTACTAAACCGCTGCCTGGCCGCGATAATGGACTGGATGAGAGCTAATAAAACTGAGACCCAATCCTGACAAGTCTGAGATGCTGTTGGTGGGGGGGCTCTCTGCCCAGATGGGTGATGTCCGACCTGCCCTAGATGGGGTTACACTCCCCCTAAAGGAGCAGGTCCGTAGTTTGGGGGTCTTATTAGATCCGCTCCTGTCACTGGAGGCTCAAGTAGCCTCGGTGGCACGGAACGCGTTCTACCAGCTTCGGCTGGTAGCCCAACTACGACCCTATCTGGACAGGGAGAACCTCGCCACAGTTATCCGTGCTCTGGTAACCTCTAGATTGGACTACTGTAATGCACTCTACGTGGGGTTACCTTTGAAGACGGTTCGGAAACTTCAGCTGGTGCAGAATGCTGTGGCCAGAGTTCTTACTTGGACTAAAAAATCTGATCATATAACACCTGTCCTGGCCCAGCTGCACTGGCTACCAATATGTTTCCGGGCCAGATTTAAAGTGTTGGTTCTTACCTATAAAGCCCTTAACGGCATCGGACCGCAATACCTGGTGGAACGCCTCTCCCACTATGTACCTACCCGGTCACTGCGCTCGACATCGAAGGCCCTTCTCCGGGTTCCAACGCATAGGGAGGCCCGGAGAGCAATAACTAGAGCTAGGGCCTTCTCAGTGGTGGCCCCTGAATTATGGAACGCCCTCCCTGATGAGATACGCCTGGCGCCTTCTTTGTTATCTTTTCGGCGCCAGGTAAAGACCTACCTCTTTGCCCAGGCATTTTAAATTTAATTTTCATTTATTTTAATTTTAATCTTTTGTCTTGATTTTGTTTTTAAAAATGTTTTCTATTGTACTGTAGTCATACCCACATGTATTTTAATCTGTTTTTACCCTGTTGTACACCGCCCTGAGAGCTTGTTGCTATAGGGCGGTCTAAAAATGTAATAAAATAAAATAAAATAAATAAATAATAAATGACCTGCGGTTTTGGAATCCCATCCTGAAAGTGGAGGGTCTGGTACATCCCGAGGTAAATGACTGGCATCCAGAAATATCTGGGGATAAGCAGAAATTCTATTCCTTGGGGTTCCTGGAGGACAGTTGCCCACCTTTTCATTCCAGTCTTTGGTCATGTCTGTCTGTTAATCAGTGGCTTCTGCCAGCATCATATATGTGGGGTAGTAATTAGGCCCACCTGGGGATTTCCTGGCATTTTCTTTGTTGCTGTTGTTATTCATGTTTCTATTTCCACTCAGTCCTTCTGGGCTGCATGGGCTATTCTCTGTTCCTGATTTCTTTAGCTCTGTTGCTGTGGTGGGTATGTTGAGCTATTGGACCATTCTGCATTGATGAAGCCGTCATGGAGGCTGAGGGATAATCTTTGCTTGACCAGTCAGTCTGGAGAGAGTGGGATGGCCCTTCTCCCCAGAGTGAGATCATTTGAAGTGGACCCTGCCTGCTGTCCCAGAGGGAGGTGCCATTCTGAGGCCAATGACTGTCCTCCAGGAATCCCCAGGAATAGAAATTCATGGTAAGAATTTCCACTTTTCCATCACCTTTTTTTTGATGAAAATGGAAATGGACTGCCTTCAGGTTAATTCTGACTTATGGCAACCCTATGAATAGGGTTTTCATGGTAATCTGTATTCAGAGGTGGTTTACCATTGCCCTCCTCTGAGGCTGAGAGGCAGTGACTGGCCCAAGGTCACCCAGTGAGCTTCATGGCTGTGTGGGGATTTGAACCCTGGTCTCCCAGGTCATAGTCCAGCACTCTAACCATTACACCACACTGGCTGTCTTTAATATCAGGCTGATATTAAAATACAAGGCACAATCTAGCCAGATTTCAACACTTTTCAATCTCATTGATTTAACTAAAATAATAATTAAACTCACATGTAAACCTTCTGTTGAGACAAATGGAACTCTAGTGCTGCATCATGCCCATGCACACAATTTTAAAAAAAAAATTCACATAAAACTATAGAACATATGTACATCAACTTACTTAAACATGTCTTACTAGGGGCTCTGCCCCTGCTCGCCTTGCTCGCCAACCCCACCTACCATTGTCAACCCCTCTTCCCCTGGGTCACCAAAGCTTCCCTTCCCTCCCACCATAGCTCTCCCCCATTTCCTTCAGGTGTTGCAAGAACTTGGTACATTGTATGTTTGAAATGCTGACCACCCTACTTTTTCATCCTGAAAATTAAGAAAGTTTTGAGTGTGAATTTTTATCACCTAAAAAGTCTGAAAGGGTAATGTTGGTAATGTTTAATATGATACATGTTGAGACCCTGCGGATCTTAACAACTTCCACCCAGTCTCTGATATCCCCTTTTTGGGCAAGATGATTGAGAAGGTAGTGGCTGCTCAGCTCCAAGTTTTCCTGGATAAATCTCTCTAGACCTTTTCAATCAGGCTTCAGGCCTGGTCATGGGACAGAGACTGCCTTGGTCACCTTCCATCCATCCATGGTCAGTAAAATGAGTACCCGGCATATGCTGGGGGGTAAAGAAAGGCCGTGGAAGGAACTGGCAATCCCACCCCATATATACGGTCTGCCTAGTAAACGTCGTAAGACGTCACCCTAAGAGTCGGAAACAACTCGCACTACAAGTGCGGGGACACCTTTACCTTTACCCCAAGAAGCCTGCTTTGTTCTCCTCCTGATGGTTTTCCGGAGACTTCTGAAAATGATCTTGTTCCGGGGAGCCTTTGGGAGGGACTGAAGGTAGAGCTTGACCCTGATTTTATGCCTTCTATGTTAATTTTTACCTCTGTAGTCCCTTCAGTACCACTCTCTACATATATGTATATATGTGTGTATGTATATAATGTATATGTGTGTATGTATTTAATGTATTTTAATTCCATTTTATGTGTTTTAATTTATTTTAATGTTTTTGTCATCTTTATTGTGTACAATTTTTATTACGTACATGTTTGGTTTTATTGTAAGCTGTCCTGAGTGCCCTGTTATAGGGTAGAAGGGCGGGATAGAAATATTTCAATTAAATAAATAAATAGTAAACACTTTAAAATTGGTTGCAGTGTGGTTGCAGCTCTCCCTTACCGTTTAGTCCTTTCCCGAAACAAAACAAAACAAAAAGGCCTTATCTTGTGGAAATGGGTAGCAGATGGCAGCAGCGTTCCTATCAAGACTGGAGAAAACATGCAATACAAGCCCCCTGACACCCAGCAGGAAATGACATTTGCACTGCAGCCAAAGAGAAGTCTGATGGGGCCTCCTCCTCAGCAGCAAGTGATTCATAGAGAATAGTTATTTGATGGGAAATTATTCAAGCACCATGATTCCTAGCACCAAAATATGCCCCATGTACCATTTCCTGCTGATATTGGGAAGTCCTCAGGAGGAGATTTGGGACTGGTGTGTGGGTTCATGGGTAAGTTGAGGGTACTTCTCCAGATTTTAATCTGAAGTGAAAAAGAAATCAGAGGCCTCATAATGCTCAGCTGTTCTTTGAGGCCCTGAAGCTCATTTCTGGGCCAAAGCCTGGCAAGCATTGACATCATCTCTAGAAAATATGTAGGATATCCAGAGAGAGTAACAGTTGCTTAGTAGCAGACAACCGAACCACAAGACCTTTACATGCCTATATAAACAGCTCTGGGGTTAGAAATTAATAATTTTGTTGTTTACAAATAAAGAATTGTCAAAGGAAAAAAAGTAATCAATAACGGCAGCAAAATGCAAATAGAAGCTAGCGAGACAGAAAAAGAAAAAAGCTTAATCAGCCGTAGATCAATTATGGAAACTTACCATTTTAACTAAACATTGGCATCTTTAATTAAAACCCTTGTATTTCACTAATAACTTTACATGTTCATAAGGCTTTCTTATCGATTTCAGCTATTTCCCATTTCTCCCCCTCTTGGTAGATTTACAAGTGCCTGTAATGGAGAATGAAAGGAAACATTTAAAGTGATTAATTACAGGCAACTGTGTAACCAAACAATGCCATCTCACCATACCTACCACTTTTTGTAAATGCAGCTGTTGGCCAATATTCAACAAAGAAAAATAAAAGGTTTTTTTTTTTTCAGTGGGGGGGTCACTTCCATTTTCTGACAAGAACACTTTAAGAAAACATGTACCATGATGCACAAACACCAGATTCTTAAATATTCAGTTGCTTGGCTCAAACAGTTGTGCCCTCGGCCATTGCACAGAGAAGCAATGGGCCTTTCTCGCCATAAACATAAATTCAGGAACAGCACATTTGAGTTAATTATCTCACTATAGCTGTCCATTATATTGCTGTGTGCCACTCCAATCTCTGAGCAGTGTGAGACTTCCATGCACTTACCCAGGGTTTGGTTTCCTTGGAAAAAAGGTCAGTGGAGACTATAGGAGATGTGGTTTTTATTTACACATATTCCAACCTGAACTTAAGATGAAGGGGTTCACAGCCCATCAGATATTGCTCATAGCTTTGGGGGTCCAGAGAGCAAGCAAGCCTCTCAGCCTGTCCAGTTCCCAGCCTTTCCTATGACTACACTAAAAAAACACAAGCCTCTCCTTGGGTCCAGGATGGGGGAAGGAGGGCCCCTCTCCTGAAAAGAGTTCCAATAGCCACAGGATCTCTCTTGACCACATCGCTTTGGATGTGCAGATTCACCATTCAATGTCCGTCAACTCACAGGCTAGCTTAACAAACAAAACTAATCTGACCAGTAGAGCAGGTTTCTTGCTTTCATATCCCAACTTCAAATACAAGATCACAGGCTGGAAGGGGACTCATAGAAATCATCTCGATCTCAACCCTCAGTCTCATAATAATATATTACATTAAGGGGAATGTATGTTGAGCAATTAATGTGGCACTCTTTCTCTCCCAGTCCTCTTTTCCCTGCTGGGTAACCCTTCCTCAGCTGGTTAAATCTTCCCTGCTCTGCAAATCCCATGATAATTGACCCCATACTGCTATTAAGCTTTTTCCTTAGCTTAATAGCAACAGCAGGGGTGGGGTGGGGGCAATTTCTACCAAAATTGAAGGTTTAAAACTTTTCTCTCCTTGCAACCCCACTTGTGCTGCTCAGCTGAATGGTGAAAAGAAGATTGCAGAAAAATATTAATCGTTAATCTTTATGTTGCCCCTCTTTCATCCTCCTCTATTGATCAGTGAGGTGTGGGTTTGACAGTGGTCCAGATGCAGGCCAGATAGTGAAGACTGTACACTTCTCAACAAGAGATAAGAAAGGGGGGGCATGTTTCTTGGAGACTATGCATACTGACAGGAGAATGTGCATTTTGCCCACAGAATGTACAAAATGCAATCAAGATATGTACATTGCTCAACACCTGTTGGAGATTATGAATATTGACCAGGAAATGTGCACAATTCCCTCTCCATGGAAGGATTATGTGCACATTCTCTATGAGGTATGGTGAATGTGCACAATGGCTGGTTATTATGCACATTAACCATTCAAGTTATATTCACACACACAAGGAATTTCTGTATAATAGGGAGCATGCGATACATAATCCTTGACTTTCTAGGCAAGGAAGATGTTGGCACAAATTGCAAAGTAAGTTGAGAAGATTCACACAATGACATAAATACAGAAAACTTTAATCATAGCTACATTAGGAATAGAAAGGTTACTGGGATTACAGTTATCCATTCCTCTAAATGCTGAATACCCTGGTGTTCCCAAATAGCAGATTCCCCTGTGATAGCAGTGCCAAAACATACAGGTTTGGCACTTCTGTTGTTGGCTTTCCACCCACAACTGGTATGCTACCCATGTTCTTCCTGCTAAGCCATTTGGATTGGGAGAAGTTCTTGTGGAGATTGACACAGTTCCTTGCAAGCCATTTTTTCATTTGTCCTAGTCCAAAGGTTGCCAAACTCCATGGACCATCAGTAACCTGTGAGCTTCCTTCAGGTGGTCTGCAGCATGTTCACATTAAATATTCATATTGATATGTAATGGTATTTTATTACTTCTTTTACTTCTTGTACTGTATTGTATGGTATTGCAATCTGAATTCTACAGAATGTAAACTGTAATTCAATAAAATGCAATATAATATAAGAAAGGAAAGAAGCAATAAAAATTCAATTAAAAATTATACAGCACCTAGCACAGTACATTACAGTTGCTACAACAGGCAGAAAAATGATTTAAGTGGTCCACTAAGACCACCAGCAATTTACAAGTGGTCTCTTGGGGGAAAAGGTTTGCGAAACACTATCCTAGTGTATGGGTGGGCAGTAGATCTCTGGGTGATTTGCAGTACATCAGCAAGGGTTTCTGACTCCAGTCGTCTAAAAACGAAAGCTAATAAACTTTCACCCCATTACATTAGGTTCCAGAAAAAGAATTGGTGGTGGTGGGGAACCAGAAATCTATTTTCATGTGAAAAGACTTGTGAGCTTGGTTCTGGTACTGATCACAAATTTGTGGGCTGAGCATGTGCTCAGAGACACCATGTTCCTTAATTCTTAGTGTAGTGTATATTTGCCCACCCGAACCATTATTTGGCACTTGATTGGTGGATTTCAAAAATAGCTATTGCCAGCAACCTGGAGCTCCCCCAACCACGTCACTGTTTCATCCTGCCTAATTGCTGTCCAGATGAGCAGCGGCACTGCCGACAGGAAGATGCTGATGCATCTCTATCCCTC
Source organism: Rhineura floridana (assembly GCF_030035675.1). Taxonomy (NCBI): domain Eukaryota; kingdom Metazoa; phylum Chordata; class Lepidosauria; order Squamata; family Rhineuridae; genus Rhineura; species Rhineura floridana. Next base: position 6,787,827 of record NC_084481.1, on the reverse strand, counting down.
CACGTGTGCTGCTGCCCCCATTCCCCAGCTAAAGGCTAAGACTATCTATTGTGTCGATTACAATAATTAGCAATGCTGATTCTGTATATTAACACTCACAAAACCTTCCACTGCTGTTTAATAATAATAATAATAATAATAAAATTTTATTTTTGAGTCGCCTATCTGGCCGAATTAACGGCCACTCTAGGCGACGTACATAAAAGAGTAAAATACAATATATACGTCAAAAAGCCCAATCTATAATTAATCTAAAACCACCCACTTCTATAACAAATAAAACTAATCCGCCCCTGAAATCTTGTAGGCCTGCCTGAATAGCCAGGTCTTCAAGGCTCAATGAAAACTTGCCAGGGAGGGGGCATGCGAAGGTCATAGGGCAAGGAATTCCAGAGGGTGGGAGCCACAACCGAGAATGCCCTCTCTCTGGTCCGCACCAGCCTAGCTGTTTTAACTGGTGGGACCGAGAGAAGGTCTTGTGAGGCTGATCTCGTCAGGCGGCATATTTGGTGATGCTGGAGGTGCTCCTTCAGATAAGTCTATTATACTGTTGTTTTATGAGTGTACCTGGATTGTTATTGTTTTTATATATTGGCTATTGTAAATTTGTTTTTCAAATTTTCCTGAAAAGCAGGATAAAAATCTATTAAATAAATAAATAAATATTCTACCAACCTTTGCTAAACTGCAAACATCATGTGCATGGACCTCTTTCATGACGGGCCAGTGAGAACAATTTCTTCCATGTACACTCATCTCCATCTGAATTCTTAGTATCACAAAGTGATATTTCCCAATCCTCTCCCTGCTGTAAATGTACCATATGACAAGGGTGGTCAATCTGGTGTCCTCCAGATGTTGTTGGACTACAACTCTCATCACCCCTGACAATCGGCAAAGCTGGCTGGACTGGGCCTCTGAGCCCCAGCCTACCTGGGCCTGCAGCGCTGTTTGCCCCAACACCCCCTCCTGATATAGGCAGTGCAGGGCTTATGTAGGCCCACCTGCCCCACCTACCTCTGGTGTCAGTGTGCATGCTCCACACTCAGCACATGCACGCCTACCATCGCCCAAGATGGATGCAGGGATGTCAACCGTTTAGGGATGCCCTGCATACATCACACGGGGGGGCACGCAATGATGCACTAATGCAAAAGGTGTGTGAGCCAGACGTGCTTATTTAAGCCCATGCCGTCTGTATGAGGGGGTCCTGGGAGCTCCCATTCCAAGATCCATGGCGTCATTGGGTTGCTACACCCTCTCACTTGGCTGCATGCTAATCCTGGGCCTGTGACTGGGGCTGATGGGAGTTTGGATTCTAACAACACCTGGAGGGCAATACATTGGCTACACCTGCCATATGGGAACAGATGTTGCTTTCATAGTATAGAACAAGAGAAAATGAACACTATCAATCCACAAGGGCAACAACTAATATGAGGGTTCTGATAAAAATTTTAAAGTCACTTCATTTTATTATCATAATGATATGCCTAGTGTCCAAGGGTAACAATAAATACAGTAGGTTATGCCAAACTGTAATTCGGTTGGTAAGTATCATATTGATTTCTAGGAAAAAACAGTAGATCTGAGTAGTTTAAGATAGGACCAAATAAGGTCTGTTGTATTGTTCTATGGTCCTATTCTTAATGTTTTAAATTGTCTTAGTATTTTAAGTGTATGTTTCCTGGTTTTAATGTCACCAATAGTTTAATTCTATTTTAATTGTATATTTTTGTATTTTTTTACCTATGTGTGGTTTTTATTTGTAAGCCGCCCTGAGTTCCAGTTTTGGAAAAAGGGCGGGGTAAAAATAAAGAGTAATAATAATAATAATAATAATAGTTCCAAGTTGATTCAAAATGTGCACATTTATGAAGTGAGCTAAATCTGAAGAGTACTGCATTTGTTTTTTTAAGTGTTCTTACAGTTAAATGTCATTCTGTGTTATTGTATATGCCTCTTTCTTCCATTTTTAATATTCCAAAATTGCATCAGCATGAATTTAACTCACACACTTATTTTCCAAATGCAATTTGCTTTTAATCTATATCTATCAATATATTACAAAATGCTATGAAACCTTTTGTGTCATAAAACATGTAACTGAGATCTGCTTTTATGGGATTTTATCCATCCGATGCAAACCAATATTTGGCGTGATGTATTGAATCATAGTAGCAAAACAGCAGATCTGATTAAGCATGTGTGTGAAAGTACAGAAACGTACATGATATAAATATAACACATAATTATATCACCAGGAGCTACAGTTTCATAGTGCTCACAATAGCTCATGTTCTTTGACATTCTGCATTTCTGTTGACTTAAACCACCAAATCCACTGTCAATGCTTTTCATTACAAAATAACTAACAAAACAATCCTAAAAATGTTTATTCAGAGGTAAGCCCCTATGAGTTCAATGGGACTAGGATTGCAGCTTAGGAATTGTTGGAAGTGGGGCAAGAGCAACTCCTGTTTGGGTTCTTTTGTTTGTGTTCCAGAAGGAATATAGAGTTAGGATCCTCCAACTGGCTAGGCTTGCCTAAGACCTGTGCTCTCTTCTACCTAATTTCCTTCCGTTGTAAACTAGTACGCTCAGGCAAGCTGACCGGCCCCTTTTTCCTTTGTCTTCTTCGACTGTCCGAGGAGAGAGGAGACATCTTTGTCTTTGCCCTCTCTCCTGAGCCATGAGGGCAATACCCAAGTCTGGACATTGCACCTCCAACTTTGTTGATTAGTTAGAAATGGGTATGCCTTTCCTGTCTACTATGTATTTCCATAAATAAAGTAGCTTTTCTTAATTTACTAAGTCATAAGTCTCAGTGATCTCAATGCAGGGTAAAAGCCTGCTACTTAGGTAAATATACACACTGGCACACATGCAGCTCAGACACTGAGTATCTCTGCATATTTCCATAATAAAGGGTTATGGTCATCCAGTAAGCAAATTGAATTGTGAGTTGTGCCTGAAACCTAAAAAGGCTACGTACTGTGTATGATTTACAAAAGAGATCAAAAGGAGACTTTAGGTTAGGGGGGGAAGCAGAACAAAAGATAGGAAACCAGGGCTGAAGAATCAACAAGACAAGCATCCCAAGCCTGGAGAAAGACAATTATGCAATTTGGAGTCTTCGAATGATGGCACTTTTGGAAGGGGAGGATCTGCATGGAGTCCTGACTGATCCTGAGCCCTCAGCAGTAGATGAAGCAGCCACTGCCTCCTGGAAGCCTAAGCATGCCAAAGTAAAGTTTCTTCTTATTTCTGCTTTATCGGATGAGGCACTAAATGTTTGTACGGGCCATAGAAATGCTAAGGAAATATGGAAAAAGCTTGAAAAAGTGTATCAGAGAAAATCTAAAAATTATGTGATGTTTCTCTGTAAGTTGCTGTACACACTGAAACAATCTGACAGAGAAAATCTCACTCCACACCTGGAGAGATTTACAAGTCTGCTCCAAGAATTAGAAAGATCTGAAAGATTTTTAGTTGAAGATAGACAAAAAGGAATACTCCTGGCCTCTCTAAATGAACACCATTATATCATGTTTGCATACTTCAACAGACAGATCTGAATTTGGATCTGATTATGGCATATCTGAAAGATCAGGACTATAAAGAGAAACAGGAACAAGCTCTGTCTGAAAAAGCAAATTTTACTGAGGGCAGAAACAGCAACCAAAGACAGGATAGAGAGATGAATCATGCCCCAAAGCCACCACAGGGCACAGATAAACAAAGAAATAATTGCTTCAAATGCAAATCTCCTAATCACCTTCAAAGAGATTGTCCTCGAAGGGGCCGAAGAGAAAGCTGATTTTAAACAGAAGCAAGCTGAAAGAAAATCAAATAGTCAAATTAAAGTGAAGCATTCCAGTTACCATGTATCTGATGGAAAGAATGATGATTATAAAACCAGATTTTTAATCGACACTGGGGCTACTGCACATTTAGTAAATAATAAAAATTTGTTTAAGAACTTTAGCCCCCATACACAGAATGTGACTACAGCATCAGGAGATGTTTTCAAGGAATAGGCACTGTGGAGCTACTTTGCAAAACACCAAAGGGCGCAGAAAGCTTGAATGGGAAAAAATGCCTATTTGTTCCAGCATTTAAAGCTAATTTAATAAGTGCCACTAAAATAATGCAGCTTGGAGGTCAGCTTTATTTAAGTGAAAATATTTGCCAAGTTTTAGATGAAGGGGAAGTATGTTGTACTGCAAAATTGAAAAATGGACTTTTGCATTTGGAATATTTTGAAATACTGTTTGTGTTCCAGAAGGAATATAGAGTTAGGATCCTCCAACTGGCTAGGCTTGCCTAAGACCTGTGCTCTTCTCTACCTAATTTCCTTCTGTTGTAAACTGATACGCTCAGGCAAGCTGACCTGTCCCTTCTTCCTTTGTCTTCTTCGACTGTCCGAGGAGAGAGGAGACATCTTTGTCTTTTCTCTCTCTCCTGAGCCATGAGGGCATATAAACTTTCCTAAGAAAAGTGAAAGGAAAACTACAAAACCTCTAGAATTAATTCACACTGACCTTTGTGGACCCATTAAGATGCCATCACAGGGCACACATTTATACATACTTTCAAGATGACTACTTGGGGTACACCACAATGTACCTCCTGAGATAAAAAGTCAAGTACCTCAAAAACTGAAATACTATGTCAGAATTGTATCCAACAAATTTGACAGAAAGCCACAAACAAGAGAAAGAGAGGTGAAGCCGGCCAGCTCCAGGGGCTCTTGGATGACACTGATTATCTTGATCCATTTCAATCCGGTTTCAGGCCCGGTTTTGGCACCGAAACAGCCTTGGTCGCCCTGTATGATGACGTTTGTCGGGAGAGGGACAGGGGGAGTGTGACTCTGTTGATTCTCCTTGATCTCTCAGCTGCTTTTGATACCATCGACCATGGTATCCTTCTGGGAAGACTCACAGAGTTGGGAGTTGGGGGTACTGCTTGGCAGTGGCTCCGCTCCTACTTGGTGGGTCGCCACCAGAAGGTAGTGCTTGGAGAACACTGCTCGATGCCCTGGACTCTCCATTGTGGAGTCCCACAGGGATTGGTACTGTCCCCCATGCTTTTCAACATCTACATGAAGCCGCTGGGTGCGGTCATCAGCAGTTTTGGGGTGTGTTGCCATCAGTACGCTGATGACACGCAGCTCTATTTCTCCTTTTCATCCTCTTCAGGTGAGGCTGTTAACGTGCTAAACCGCTGCCTGGCCACAATAATGGACTGGATGGGAGCTAACAGACTGAAGCTCAATCCAGACAAGACCGAGACGCTGTTGGTGAGTGCCTTCTCTGCTCAGATGGAGGATGTTCATCCTGTTCTTGATGGGGTTACACTCCCCTTGAAGGAACAGGTGCGTAGCTTGGGGGTTCTTTTTGATCCTTCCTTGTCACTTGAGGCCCAGGTGGCCTCGGTGGCACGGAATGCTTTCTACCATCTTCGCCTGGTAGCCCAGCTACGTCCCTATCTGGACAGTGACGACCTCGCCTCAGTTGTTCATGCTCTGGTAACTTCTAGACTGGACTACTGCAATGCGCTCTACATTGGGCTGCCCTTGAAGACTGTTCGGAAACTACAACTAGTCCAGAATGCAGCAGCCAGATTGCTGACGCAGACCAGAAGGTCCGCTCATATAACACCTGTTCTGGTCCGTCTGCACTGGCTTCCTGTTTGTTTCCGGGCTAGATTCAAAGTGCTGGTTTTGACCTATAAAGCCCTACACGGCATGGGACCGCAATACCTGGTGGAGCGCCTCTCCCAATATGAACCTACCCGGACACTGCGCTCAACATCTAAGGCCCTCCTCCGAGTGCCATCCCATCGAGAAGCTCAGAGGGTGGTGACTAGAACCAGGGCCTTTTCTGTGGTGGCCCCCGAACTGTGGAACAGCCTCTCCGATGAGGTGCGCCTGGCGCCGATGCTACTATCTTTTCGGCGCCAGGTGAAAACCTTTTTATACTCCCAGGCATTTTAAAGTGTGTTTTAATGGTATTTTCATCATTATTTGTATTTTTGGATGTTGTTTGGTTCTTTTATTGTTTGTTTGTTTTGTTTTCTTGATTTATTGTATTTATATATTGCTTGTTTTTTATCTTTTTGTACACCGCCCAGAGAGCCTTCGGGCTTAGGGCGGTATATAAATTAAATTAAATAAATAAAATAAATAAATAAGCCAGCTGCCATTACTGACCTTTCAGAAAGTTCTGGGAAAGTGCTAGATCATGATGCAAGACATAAACCCATCCCTGTACCTTTTGGGAGGAGAATAATGGCGGGTGGCAGAAGTCTGCCTGCCCACTACCTGAAAATCTATGTCTCTCTCTCTCTCTCTCTCTTCATCCCACCCCACCCCGCATCTCTGTGCAGGGGAAATAGCACGTTTTTTTAAGCTGTAAATAGGTAAAATTGTGAAAAGTAAGCAACCTTTCCACCCAATTTCATCCCATTTTGGTGATTTGGGGTCAAACTGGTTTGGTCCAGTCCCACCAGCCACATAGTCCTGCTGATAGAAGCTATCAATGAAATCAGGACCGTGACATGTGGATCCAGAGAAGGATTCAGGAGCACTTCCAGAGTATGAATCTGTTCCTTCAGGGAGAGTGTGATCCCATCCAAAGCAGGCAATTGACCAATTATATGGACTTCGGAACCATGAACCCACAAGGCTGCCATCATGCCAGAATTCAGACTTGGTGTTCTTGTCCTTATCCAGCCCACCAATGAGTCTAGGCAACAGTCTAAGGCTTGCACAATGCCTCCTGATTCAGATGTTACAGGGAAATAGAGCTGGGTATCATCAGCATACTGATGACACCTTGCCCCAAATCTCCTAGTGATCATTCCCCATGCCCTCATGTAGATGTTAAATAGCATTTGGGATAAGATAGTACCCTGTGGCACCCCACAGCATAAATGCCAGAGGCCTGAATGATAATTACCCAATGCTATTCTCTGGAACTGACCCTGGAGAGAGGACCGGAACCACTGTAAAACAGTGTCCCCAATACCCATCTCATAGAGCCAGTTCACAAGAATACCATGGTTAATAGTATGAAAAGCCACTGAGAGATCAAATGAGAACAGGGTTACACTCCCTTTGTCCTTCTCCCAATAAAGGTCATCCATCAGGGTGATCAAGGCTGATTCAGTCCCATAACCAGCCTGAACCTGGATTGGTATAGTTCAAGATCATTGGTTTCATCCACAAGTACTGTTGTGCCACAACCCTCCCAATAATCTATACCCCCAATTTTGATCACTTTTCACTGTCTTCTGTATATTGTGTTCCAAAAATAAAATCAAAGACAGTAACTCTGAAAATAAGATAACTTCCACTAAGATTAGAGACACAATGGAATTATTAATGTAATACACTCTATGTGGGTCTGCCCTTGAAGTCTGTCTGGAAAATTCAACTAATACAAAGAGAGTGCCACTGCCCAACTGTAAGGTCACAGGAATATATTGCACCTATTCTGAACCTATGGTTACTGTGCATAATTCAATGTGCTGGATTTGACTTTTAAAACCCTTAAAAGTCTGGGACCTGTATGGTCTCAAGGATCATAGAATCATAGAACAGTAGAGTTGGAAGGGGTCTACAAGGCCATCAGGTCCAACCCACTGCTCAATGTAGGAATCCGTCTTAAAGTATACCCAATAGGTGGCTGTCCAGCTGCCTCTTGAATGCTTCCCATGTTTAAGATCCCACCATCCCCCTAGGTCAGCCTTTCCCAACTAGTGGGCAACCAGATGTTGTTGGACCACAACTCCCATCAGCCTCAGCCAGCATTGCCAATGGTCAGGAAAGATGGGAATTGTGGTCCAACAACATCTGGTGGCCCACTAGTTGGGAAAGGCTGGCCTAGGTAATTGGTTCCATTGTCGTATCAGACATTTTTCTTGATGTTCAGCCAAAATCTGGCTTCCTGTAACTTGAGCCCATTATTCCATGTCCTGCACTCTGGGATGACAGAGAAGAGATTCTGGCCTTCTTTGTGTGACAACCTTTCAAGTACTTGAAGAGTGCTATCATATCTCCCCTCAGTCTTCTATTCTCCAGGCTAAACATGCCCAGTTCTTTCAATCTCTCCTCATAGGGCTTTGTTCCCAGTCCCTGATCATTGTTGTTGCCCTCCTCTGAACCTGTTCCAGTTTGTCTGCATCCTTCTTAAAGTGCAGTGTCCAAAACTGGATGCAGTACTCAAGATGAGGCCTAACCAGTGCCAAATAGAGAGGAACTAGTACTTCATGCAATTTGGAAACTATGTGTCTCTTAATGCAGCCTGAAAAATCATTTGCCTTCTCCAGTATGATCCACCTGATATTTTACCATCAGCAAATGAAGTCCTAGTACAGGTTCCATTCTTTTGTGGTGTGAAGTTGACATCTGTCAAAAGCAGGGTCTTTTAGGTGCTGGCTCTGCAATTTTGGAACACACTTTCCTGGGAAATTTGTTTATCTCTTTGGTAGTGTTTCAGAAGCAGGAGAATTTTTTTTTTTATCAGGCTTTGGGAACCTGAATTTTTCCTGAAATGTGTTTCTAGCTCTTATTTAATTTGAGGAAAAAAGATTTTTGATTGGTTTTAAATTATGTTTTTATGAACCACCTTATAAATTGTGTGCTGAAAGGTGGTATAGATATATTGTAAATAAAATAAATAAACTCACTGATATGTAAATAGTTATACAGAAATGTACTGAATGTAACCATTGGAATTCATTTGACAACACTGAGTTGCTTTGAGCAAAGGGATTCCCAGTTATCAGCTGCAAAGTTTGTCTCATTGTGAGGATGAATCAGCTAAGTATTGCTAAGGACTAGAAATTTGAAAGAAATGATAATTATAAACGTTTATATAACATTACTGTATTACAATGTTACACCTTTCCATTGGCAAAAACAAGATTTAGTCCTCAGTGAACTTTTCCAATTTCTTACTGCACACTTACAAAAATTCCTTTTAGAGTTATTGGGTTTTTTTTGTTCATGTAATGAATCATTGAAGAGTGAATCATATTTAAATTGGATAGAGAGTTCAGGAGGTTTCGTTTAATGATTACCTTGAAGAGTGCAGTCTGGCTGTTGACTGCTCATTTCTGAATCACCAGCCATCTTGGGAATTCAGGACACAGTAGTGTTTAACTTGTATAAGCCACTTCTGCATATTTTATGAATGTGGCCCAACGGCACTTTCCCCCCAGGAGCAGGCTAGCTAATTAGCTCAATAAAATATAGTGTTCTGGATTCAATTTTTGGGTTGGGTTTTGTTTCAACTTATGAAATGGAGGGATTATCCTATTCAAGAGGTTTGTTTTAATCAGAATTGTTACAGGACTGGGAGCTAGTAGGTTGAAGTTCCATAGGGAGGCAACAGTCAGGAGTGTGTGTGTGTGTGTGTGTGTGTGTGTGTGTGAGAGAGAGAGAGAGAGAGAGAGAGAGAGAGGTATAAGTGATTTGAGACTCTAAAAGACCTTACTGTCAGGTGTTAACTGCAATCCTTATATGGGTAACAGGTCCTCTGATCTCTTCCTTGCTCAGTCACTTGTCTCATACACACACAGAAGTTTATTTTTAAATAGTTTTTAACTATTTTATAACAAGCGTTAACTTTGTCACTTGAAATCATAATATAAGCATAATATTTTCCACTTTTCACCTCCTGATTACAGATGATTTGGATCATTTTGGTTATGAGCTCTTGCACATTAGTAAAATATCAGGGGCTCAGAGGTATGGTGTGGTGCTGGAGGAGCCCAGGATTGTGGGTGTCTTTTCGCTGAGGATGCCTTGGGTCCACTTCGGGATTTCATGATCTAGATGATGACTGTGGGACTGTCTCAAATGATCATCAGGCTGACACACAGAGCAGGGCATACCCTTGACTCGGTCTTTGCTCAAAGTGGGGAGATGAGTGCTCTGGTAGTAGGTGGGTGGATATTACTTCATTGTCATGATCTGACCACTTACTGATGAAGTTTGGTCTTGAGGCAATTTGGAAGACCAATTTGGATGGTCCACCCTGGGAAGCTGATGCATCCTGATGGCTTTCTGTTGACTCTGGGGATTTTCAAGTGGATATAGCCAGTGATCCTGGTGAGGCTCTTGTTTCATTGTGGAACAGTGAGATGAGTAGGGCCATCAACACTATCATTCCCAAGTGTCCTTTCCAGCTCTATGGAGTTCACATTGCTTCCTGGTATTCTGAGGAGCTCAGGATGATGAAGCAGGCTGGATGAACACTATAGCACAAGTGGCGGAAATTTCACTCCAAAGCCGACTGGACATAATTGTGCCTACCATGCAGATGTTGAAGGCAGGGAAGAAATGGTACTTCAGTGCATCTATTGAGTCTTTGAGGAGTCAGCCAACAGAATTGTTCCATGTGGTCTGGAGATTGGTTACCCTGGATTCATGACGCAGGCCTCTGGAACACACAGTGATTAGCTGCGAGCAGCATGCAAGACACTTTGAGGACAAAGTCTCTTGACTTCATGGTGACTTTGGTGCCAGTGCTGCAGCAAATCCAGTTGAGATGCTCAATGAAAATCTGGCCCAGTGTTATGGAACCATTTCCAGTTGATGCGGCCTGATGATGTGAATAGGATATATAAATGTTTTTAACAAATAATTAAATATCCAAACAGTAACTTGACTAAAACTGGGGACACAAAAGATAGGTGGCACCATAATTTGAGCACTTATCTTAAGAGAGACAAGTGTGTTTGTGTGTGTGTGTCTGTATCTTCCTATATTTTCAAATACAGAAATAACATGAACACTTCAGCATTGCAATAATTGTAGCAGTTGCCTTACTGCCTTTAGATGAAACTTTTTTTTTCCCCATAATGATTTGAAACTGCTCACCTGAAACTGACATCAAGCCTTGGCTATCATGGACAGTGCAAACAGTATCCTTAGACAGAGATGGATAGATATAGGAAAAGCCCGTCTGTGATAAGCTTATCATATAAGGATAGACTTCTGGAGAGAAGAAGATATGGAGAGAAGAAGAAGCCAGGTTTTCCCCAAGTTTACTAAGATTAGGAGAACAAATCCCAGGGCAATCAAGTCCTTCACATATTTTTACCTAGGAACTGCGTATTTCTTTAATCAGATGATATTCAGGGAGAGACAAATATATTTTGATGTAGATTTTAAAAAAAAAAACAGAAATGTTGCAAAAAATCAAAATATTTGTGAAAATGCTAATGTGCTAGGCAAAAATATTGTACTGTTACACAAGACACCAAGATATTACGCATGCAAAACCCATCACTGAAATGTTTACATGTATACATTTAACTTCATTTAAGGGATCAATTCTTTTAAAAAATCTCAAGTATTGGCTAGAGCAGTGGCAGCTGGTGAACAATGGGCTTGGTAGGACTACTTGGTGGCCAAAGAGGTATGGGCAAGTTCTGGTATTATTCCCATCCTCCTCCTCTGCAAAGATATTGCAGACACTTAAGCACTGCAGTTGTACAAATAGTTAGCACCTAACTAAGCTGAAAGGTGTCTTCCTTTAGTTCAGAAATGCTATGTGGCCTCTACCTGTTCTGATTCTCTCCCTATCCTCCTCCTTTGCAAAGAAACTGTGGGCACTTAAAACACTGCAGTTGTATAAAGCCCTGTTTTATTTTTATTTTTCTTTAATTAAAAAGAAGTTTATTTTAGTCATATTTGGTGTAACCATTTGCTACCATGTCACAGAACAATGGGCAAGACTGTGATTTACATATGCAGAGGACCCCTCCTTAAATTCCTGTTGCCTCATAGTTTCTCAGTCCCCCAAGCTTATGCTCTGCTCCCTGTTTTCTGTTCTGATATGTTTGTGATTTCTCTGCCCTCTCCAGTAACGAAGATGGTGTGCGCTGAGCAATGTGATGGGCGGTGTTATGGACGCTCCGTCAGTGAATGCTGCCATCGTGAATGTGCAGGAGGCTGTTCTGGACCAAAAGACACAGATTGCTTTGTATGTTTCAGCGTTCTTCCCTTTCCATCTTCCATCTTCCATCAGCAGCTCTGCTCATTCTTTTGCTTTTCCTCCAAGGAAATTGGTGTGTGTTTGTCTGTGTGATATATCTATTTAGAGAGAGACTTTTGAAAGCACAAACAAAACTTCACCCAAGCTTACTCTGGATCCCTATAAGGATTATGTTAATCACCTAAAAATATATACACATAATTGTGATGAACAAAACAGAGGTTTTTAATTTACTTGCAAAAAGTTTCAGCTTTCACCTTCATCAAACCTTACTTAGCTTTTCCAAATGAAGCCCCTCTGAGCATTCCATCCTCAAAACTCTATAGCTGTCACCTTGGTAGCAGCATTTGTATGTTAGCAGCCGATGAAGGCAGAAGCCAAAAAGTTTTGCTAGTAAAATAAAAACCTCTGTTTTGTTAATCAGAATTACATATATATCTATATTCCCATTATATTTCTGTTACTTATCAGCTTATTTCACCCATTGAAACATTTGTGAGATTTGCAAATAGAGATTTGAAACCATTTGTATGCTAATTGGTGTGATTTTTATCTCAAGTGAAAACACATTTTACTTCCCTAAAAATTAACGGTTTTAGAATGTGGGCAATTTATATCAGAAGTCTGATATTAAACAAAAGACTTACAAAAAACACCATCTGTCGTATTTCCTAAAAACAGAATGTAAGACCTGATGCCTAAATATTAAATGAAGGAAGTCTCTTTGATTTCTGTGGACCATGCTTTCTTCTAAGTGTGCTTTTGATTGCAGCCTAAATCAGCTTAAGCAATCAGAGTGGACACAACTGAGTTTTGCTAATCAATAGGAAACGTAAACTTCTGGGAACATAGCACACTGGAAAACAACACATGTACTTGTTAAGTTAAGATTAGGACCTTCCCAAGTGGGGAATATAAGGGAACATCTCAGAGCTAAAATTAATGTGAAGAATTGGACTCAGATATGTGTTTGCACACATTGTATTTCCATTTTAATCTAGAAGAGCTGGATTTTGAATTTCTGTGCATGAACTGGGAAATTGTTTCAGCTCTAACTTGATGTCACCTGAATGGTCCTCAAAGCAGAAAAAGAACATGGCAGGGAATTATCATCCTCAATTAAAGGTTATCGTCGGCCAGAATCACTTTGCTCCTGCCTGCTATGCCTGTTTATGCCAAATTCCCATTCTCCCAACAAAGACTTGCTTTGAAATCAGGAGTGACAAAATATGGGGAATCCAGGGGCCAAATTAGGAGAGAGAGTGGGAGATTCATTATATGATCTCCTGTGTTGTTTAAAATGTATGCATGTTCCCCCCACCCCCAGGCAAATAGCAGCTTCAAGGGTGCAATTCAAAAACATTGCAGGGGGAAAGGTAGACACCCCCTCCCCTAGTGCTGTACTGTGCACACTCCCCACTATCACTCAAGCTCTTGGGGTGCTTTTACCTCTAATTTACTCTTGGAAGAGACAGCACAGCAGGACAGAAGAGATAGAAAGACAGAAAAGATTGTAGGCCTCATTCTGTGCCATAGCCAGGCCCACATGCTTTTCTGCTCTACTCAAATGCTTGGAATGCTCTAGAACAGGGGTTCCCAAACTGTGGTCCATGAACCACAAGTGGTCTGCAAGTTTCATTCAGGTGGTCCACCGCATGTCTGCATTAAATATTCATATTGATTTTTAATTGCATTTTATTGCTTTTTTATTTCTTATATTTTATTTTATGGCAGTACAATTTGAACGGAATTCTATTGTTAAAACAGGCAGAAAAACCATTAAGTGGTACACTAAGATCTGTGGCAATTTTCAAGCGGGCAGTGTGGGGGGAAAGTTTGGGAACAACTGCTCTAAAATATACTACCCGTGCTTGTAAGCAAAACCTTATAGCAACAAATTAAAAATTTGCTGAGTTCTTCAGAATGATTTCAGTCAATTCTTAATGGAAGGTTATCATGTCTTTGGGCTATATATCATTAGCATTCTACATTGCTATTATATAGTTACTAAGCAATTTATTATAGTGATAAGGTACCAGGATAGACAGCAGTGACTAAAGGTTTATGTTAGATATTAATTAATACAATTTTAGCATATGATGAATTCAGATATGTTCTGACATATAATGCCTGCTTCCTGTAACCTATAGTATCCTGCTGTGAAAATTGCTAGATAAAGCAATCATTCATTGTTCTGCATGTGCTCTTGAAAGGAAAGTAGTACCTATCTCTGCAGCATTAATGTTTCAGCAAATTTACTCACAAAGATTTTGAGGTAGTAAGAGAATAATGACAGTGAAGATTAAACTGGATCTAAACAGGTCTCTAACTGTACTTTGTGCCTTTCATAGCTCCACAATAATTCAACACCTTGGTCTTGCTAAATTAAAAGCGGTTCCATTATGAAGGCCTGGCTTCTACCTCACCAAAGTGTTCAATATGGTGTCCACCTTAACAGGGTGACCTTTACCATTTGCACATTAAGTTAATTCAGGGAAACTTTTGCCACTCTTCCTAATTTTGCTATAGTTATTTCTGCCTAGAGTTTGTCAGTTGACACTCTTTTTCCTGATGGAGGCTTCTCGTGCCTTAAACAATGGTGTGGCCAACAATAAACACAGGCATTCCCTTGATCTCTCAATCTGACTATTCTTTTTAATATTTGTGCTATTTTAATAGGATTGTTTAATTGCATATTTTAATGATGGATGTTTATATTTTAATGTTTGAATGACATTGTTTTATGGTGTATTTTAATTGTGGAAGTTTATATATTAATGTTTGTGTAACTGGTTTTTATCTTGCAAACCACTTAGATGCCTGTTTTGGCATTAGGTGATATAATGAATAAATAAATCAACTAGTGATCCCAATCCTGCATCCCAATCCTGTAGGTACAGTGTAGAGGAATGTTGTGCTTTCTGAATTTCTGCCCATCACACTGCTGTTATAGGCACACAATCTCTGCCAGGAAAGCAAGCTAGCAATTCTGTTTATGCTACCACCTCCTTTGAGTTTGCATCATACCATATCTCTCCACCATCTTTAGTTGACAGGAGGGAGAGAGAAGGTGTTTCTTGCTTTCCATTCATAGCAGGCCATGTATTACTACGGAGATTGACTTGTCACCCTGATCACCTGCTTTAGGTACAGTGGCACAAAGAGTACATTGTACAACTTGCACCTAAACCAGCACCTGATCCCTGATACACTGTCAAGGGATACCCAGTTCCCTCCTGCTATTGAGCACTCTCCACAATGGTGCATTCTCCACTTCCAAACACTGCAGTGAATGAAGATGTTAACTGCTTTTTTATCACCGCAAGGACATGCATTGTGGTGTGGCAAGAATACAGGATCAGCATTGTTGCAGAAAGCACTGGTAATTGCTAGTGCTTACACTAATGTTCAGAATGGCCAACATGAGGGCACCAGATTTGTTTTTCTTTATATTTATTTATTTATAAAAGTATTTATATACTGTCCACTTGCAAAAAATCAGGGTGGTATACAACAACATAAAAACATTAAAAACAATACAAAATAATCACTAAATGATTGGCTACTCAAGAGACATTTTAAATAGCTTCATATGCTGGTATCTATGTGGGCCCTGATACCTTAAAGCAAAATCCTGCAAACTAGTTTGTGAGGACAGAGTATCATGATCTGAGGTTGGGACCTGGCCTTGTGAGCAACTATGGAATGATGAACCCTCTGGGTTGGTATTTATACCAATCCTGGTATAAATAGCTGAAGCCTGGCCATAGGTCAATGGAATAGTACTTTTTGCCTGCTGCACTTCAGGTTCAGCTTCTCCGACTTCAGCAAAAATGTAAAGGCTCTGTGGCTCACTGGTCTTGGTGACCTTGAGCTGAAAAATGTAGTTCAGTTACATCTGTCATAGTCCAACCCAAACACAGTGATTTATAGCTTAAAGTCATAAGAACATAAGAAGACCCCTGCTGGATCAGACCAGGGCCTATCTAGTCTAGCATCATGTTCCCACAGTGGCCAATCAGATGCCTATGGAAAGTCCACATTGGACATGAGCATGTTAGCACTTCTGGCTCATGATCCTCAACAAATGGTAACAAGAGGCATATTGGGTAATAAATAGCCCTCATGACTTGTTATATGAAGAAGAATATTTAGATTTTTCTGTTTTAGTTTAATTAGATGCCTCAGTAATTAAAAGCTATTATTTGTGTAGAGCAAACAGCTTAATAAACTTTTCCTATTGTTATTGTCAGATTTTTGTTACTAAAGGATCCATTTATTAAATGCCAGTTAAAGATCTGATGCAAACTGTTACTTCTTATCTTGCAGGCTTGTATGAATTTTAATGACAGTGGGGCTTGCGTCACACAGTGTCCCCAGACTTCAGTTTACAATCCTGCCACCTTCCAGATGGAAAACAACCGAGATGGAAAATACACCTATGGTGCTTTTTGTGTTAAAAAGTGCCCACGTAAGTTATAAGCAGAGGGCTGCCTGTCTCCCATGAAGTGCAACCCTTTCAAAGCTGCATTATAAAAATCTTTTTAAAAATATTATTGCAAACCCCGCCAAATGTACAGCCAAGTTAATTATGAGAATGCTGTGAAAATTCAGTTTATTTTCTTCAACAGTAATATTTTGAAGTTATAACTTATTCTAAGAATGGCATTGCGGAGTGCTGACATTTTAATAACACCCTTGCACTTGGAGCCAAAAATCTGTGCTAAATATTATGGTTTGTGTGGTCAAAATTTCAGCATCTATCCAATAACTGACTTGTATACATGCCAGATGTCAAATATGGAACAGATTCTAGCATTTCCTTTCCTTAAACAAAGTCTCATTTTCATTTCCCCTCGAACATAAGTGGAAATTATCTTTTATGTTTGACCTTTTCTTGAAATTCAAGTCTGTGGTCTGGTAATGTCAGTCAGAACAGGCTCATCACTATCAAGATGCATAAAATATTGTTCACAACTCCCAACATTAGAGGATTCAGTCAGTTTAAATACCAAGTACTCCACCATAAATGCCTTTCAGGTACCGACTATTAAGCTGGAGTACTAAAACTATTTATATAGACTGTTCCCAGTGGTTTCAGCAGGAATAGTGCAGAATAAATTGCTTAAAGAAAGATTTTCCTTCCTACTTTCCACAGAGTGGATAGATCTTGACGATCATATATTCTGACCATCTGAGGCCAGCAACTGCCACTGAAAATAAGCATGTATTATCATGTGGCAGGGGCATTTAGCATGTTTTGTTGCTGCATAGATCAACTTAACCTGATGTAGACTGAATGCATGCAAATACCCCTTATTGTCTTCTCATTTTAGTATCTTCTTTGGGGCTCACAAATATTTGATATTTGAACACTTTTGAATTAAAGCAGTGGTTCTTAATCTTTTTTTGGGCCGGGGGTCACAGACCCCTTTGAGAATCTGATGAAAGCCGTGGACCCCCATAAATAAATAAACAAATATTATTTTCAATCTTTCAAAAAAAGAATATTTCATACAATTTAACTTAATTTACACATTATCCTATAATATTGTTGCTACCTTGTATTTTGTAAATCAAAATGTGCACATATAATAATTTACAAATGGTAGACAAATACCCTCAATGAGTCAAATACTTTTAAAATATTAGCCATGAACAATTCTTCACAATTCCTATGCTGCAAGATGTTCTGAAGTGACCAAATACTACTTTAAAAACTTTGTATCCTAAACAAAACATGAATTAAAATATCAAGTTGCAAGGTTTGTGCTGACTTCACAAGTGCTTGTAATATTTTTAAAAGATTCCTGAAAGGAATTATAATTTTTTTAAAAAGACTGACATGAAGACAAACAAGGTGATCTGCAAAATTTATTTTTTTTCAGTGCACACACTATTTTCTTCATATTGTTTTAATATATTTGATAAAAAGACTAATTCTTTAAGGGAACAAGCTATACACACACACACACATTATGTTCTGTCTCATAAGGCCGCTGCTCTGAATAGGCACAAATTCTTAGGAAACTGAATATTACTTTGTTACACTGGATTTTTAAATTTTTATTTTATTTTATATTTGTGCCCAGTTCATAGAGCTCCTGAAGCCACAGGTTAAGAATCCCTGGATTAAAGGACACATTGTCCATAATATAGATTAAAGGAATGGGTGGGCCTCTAGAAGATGGGGACACAAGGAACAGCTAGTATCATTGTTTGATGCCTGCAGCATCAAGTGATGACTTACATGCATGGAAATGGCTACTGCAGAACAAACAACCCAGTTTTTTTCACATTGCCTGCTGTCACACACAGTGCCTGTCAGTATAGTCATTGAATGATGTGGATACATACGTGAATCCATTATTTCTTGGCATTCTTTCACACTGTTATTGTCATGTTGTATTTTTTACTGATATAAATAGCTCTGAGTATGCTACAAGTAGAAAAGTGTGGGACAGATTATATGCTTTTTATTTATGACATTTATATCCTGCCTATCTTCCAAGAAGCAAAAGGCAGTGCACAGTGTTCTCTCCTCACAATTTTATCTTCACAGCATTCCTGTCAGATAGGATAGACTGGCAGATAGTGACTGGCCCAAGGTTACCCAGGGAGCTTCATGGCCAAGTGGGAATTTGAATCTGAGTCTCCTAGATCCTAGTCTATCACTCTAACCACTACATCACATTTGCATGACAAGCAGCACATAATTATTAAAGGTGCAAAGAGCCCTGTCCTCAGGGCCGGCTCCAGGAATGCCAGGGCCCTTGGGCATCAGCTTGCCCTGAGCCCCGGTGTGTGTGTGTGTGCATCATCTTCATTAAGGGCAATGGTAAAAGACAGCAGACAGGTAGGTGTGGGGGTGTGGGGTGCGGATCATGGAAGGGGAGCGGAGGGGTGGGTGAGGCCCCCCCGTAGCTCCAGGGGCCATCAGGACAGTGCCCCACCTGGCCACCCTTTAGAACCGGCCCTGCCTGTCCTACCTTACCCATGTGAAGCAGCTAATACACATTGCATACATCAGGTCCCAGGTTCAGTCGCCCGAAAAAAAGGTTATTTTTTGCAAGCTTGTAAAAGATTCCTGCCTAAAAGCTTGAAGGCGCACTGTCAGTCAGTGTATACTAGACTAGAAGAACCAATGATATGACTAGATGAATCAATGATAAGGCATCTTGATATGTTCAAATATACCATAAATCTCAGAACCTGGTGTGCTTCAGTGGCACCAGCCTAACGAGCTGGAATCAGGGTCAACTTTGACTTTTGACATAGATAGTTGCAATGATTTGTAGGGAGTTAGAAAAGACATACATAGTTGGGTTTATTTTATTTTTTTATATTAGAGTGGCATTTTGCTGACTAGTTATTTGTTTATTTATTTATTTATTATTTGATTTATATCCCGCCCTTCCTCCCAGCAGGAACCCAGTTATTTAAATGAATCTATCATTTGATATGGACAAAAATATGTATTCCCCTTTTGACAATTGTTTTGCAAAGTCAATTGCCATTATCTTCAGTACTGAATATCTAGATACCATGGGTTGTTCATTTTTTAATTTATTTAGTCTGCATGAGCATAAGACTGAGATAATTCATAGCTTCTTTTATTTTATCCAGTGCTTGGTACCAGCTTGGCTGTGACTGTGTATCCTTTGATGCTAAAATAACATTTCAAACATGTTCCAGAATACAAACCTCATTAAGATGGAGTTACGTCAGCATCTCGAGGGAAATGAAATCTTTAAAGAACGTTGACATTAGCAACAACATAAAGTAACAGGACTACAGGAGAATGTGAGCTTAGATAAAGCTTAAAAAGATAAAATGCAGCATTTGAGACGAATATATAAAAAGGAACCTTAAAAGCAGTGGCAAAAATGTAGGGCCCACATCCACCACCTCTGATGTTCAGAGTATCTGTTGTGCGCAGCCTGTAGATGACTCTCGTTTCAATAATGTGTTTTCCTTTTTTACCCCCCTCCAGATAACTTTGTGGTTGATATCAGCTCTTGTGTACGTGCCTGTCCCAGCCCTAAGATGGAAGTTGAAGAAAATGGTGTTAAGACATGTAAACCATGCACTGACATTTGCCCTAAAGGTAGGCTGCCATTCATTATGGTTTGGATACTATTTGTACTATGAATTGCCAAGACACAAATCAAGGAGTTAATTTGGAAATGGAATTAAAACTGGTGAAACCTGGATACAGTGTGGTGCAGGCTGTGGGCCCTATGCTTGGAGCCAGGAACCAAGCCCAGGTACTGATTTCTGTGAACAGTCTGATGGCAGGCATGGAGTTCCCCTCAGAGTGTGTTTTCTCATTTAGCCCACTAGAGTTCTTTAAGAACTGGAATTAGAGATGGGGGAAATTGTTTTAGTACTCATTTAAAGCCAAATCTATCAAATTCACACTTTCCAAAACGAGAGCCAAAACACAGCCATCTTTCAAGATTGGCAATTATCTGAATTTTGTGATGCAGATCTCCAACCATATAATCTTCACAAAATGCATTTATTAGGTGGAAATGTGTATGAAATGAATATATGAGTGAAAATACAAAAAGGCATTGTATTGGGAGAAATTGCTTGAAAATATGTGTAATCAGAACACCATAAAATGGAGAAATTTGCACTAAAATACTGGAGAATTTTAATGAGGATTTTTTTTAAAAAAAAATTGCAAAATGCTGTAGAAATAAGGAGAATTGAAGATTAGAAAAAATGAGAAACTGAGACTGAAATTGACAAATCCTTCCATTGCTAGCTGGAACCCACCTAGAAATCCAGCCTGAAACATGGGATCCACTTCCAAGTTGAGCAGGGTGCAGAGCTCCATCTTACTAAAAAGATGGCTACTCCCTCATGAATCTCTTTTCTTTCTGAGTGTGCATTGCTCCACTCTACCTTCTTCTCTTCCCTGTAAGCCAATTGGAGGGTGTGAAGCAGCACACCAGCAGTGCATGCCCAGTATTTGAGTTGCTGAATGGAGAAGGCATCATCCCTCAGGAAAAAAATTGTTCTGGTGGCAACGGTGTCACAGTTAGGGAATGACCCACCTCTTGATGGCAGGCAATACATCATTTTTATTATTATTGTTGTTGTTGTTGTTATATCCTGCCCTTCCTCCCAGAAGGAGCCCAGGGCGGCAGACAAAAACACTAAAAGCACTCTAAAGCATCTTAAAAACAAAACACTAAAAAAAAATTAAAACAAAACTTTTTAAAAAACATATTAAAACAAAACAGCTTTAAAAACATCTTAAAAAGCATTTCCAGCACAGACACAGACTGGGATAAGGTCTCTGCTTAAAAGGCTTGTTGAAATAGGAAAGTCTTCAGTAGGTTCTGAAAATATAACAGAGGTGGTGCCTATCTAATATTTAAGGAGAGGGATTTCCAAAGGTGCCACAACACTAAAGGTCCACTTCCTATGCTGTGCAGAATGGACCTCCTGATAAGATCGTATCTGTAGGAGGCCCTCACTAGCAGAGCACAGTGATTGACTCAATATATAAGGGGTAAGATGATCTTTAAGGTATCCTGCTCCGAAGCTGCAACTCTGCGACCCTAGAGCAGGGTTGGCTTACCTGTGGCCCTTCAGATGTTGTTGGAACTACAGCTCCAAACTTCCTTGACCACTATCCAGGCTGACTGTGACTGATGGGACCTGGAATCCAACAAACATGGAAGGATCACAATTAGCCACCCCTTTGCTAGAGGATGCAACTCCACACATGCAAAGGGATACAAACAGAAAGATCTGCTTGGCCTCCTACCATCGTATCTAGTTTGGCCCTCAAACATAAGATGCCTTTGAGAGTGTCAACAAGCATATAGATAGAGGTGATCCAGTGGACATAGTGTACTTAGACTTTCAAAAAGCGTTTGATGAGGTAACTCACCAAAGACTTCTGAGGAAGCTTAGCAGTCATGGAATAAGAGGAGAGGTCCTCTTGTGGATAAAGAATTGGTTAAGAAGCAGAAAACAGAGAGTAGGAATAAATGCACAGTTCTCCCAATGGAGGGCTGTAGAAAGTGGAGTCCCTCAAGGATCGGTATTGGGACCTGTACTTTTCAACTTGTTCATTAATGACCTAGAATTAGGAGTGAGCAGTGAAGTGGCCAAGTTTGCTGACGATACTAAATTGTTCAGGGTTGTTAAAACAAAAATGGATTGCGAAGAGCTCCAAAAAGACCTCTCCAAACTGAGTGAATGGGTCGAAAAATGGCAAATGCAATTCAGTATAAACAAATGTAAAATTATGCATATTGGAGCAAAAAATCTGAATTTCACATATACGCTCATGGGGTCTGAACTGGCGGTGACCGACCAGGAGAGAGACCTCGGGGTTGTTGTGGACAGCATGATGAAAATGTCGACCCAGTGTGTGACAGCTGTGAAAATGGCAAATTCCATGCTAGGGATAATTAGGAAAGGTATTGAAAATAAAACAGCCGATATCATAATGCCGTTGTATAAATCTATGGTGCGGCCGCATTTGGAATACTGTGTACAGTTCTGGTCGCCTCATCTCAAAAAGGATATTATGGAGTTGGAAAAGGTTCAGAAGAGGCAACCAGAATGATCAAGGGGATGGAGCGACTCCCTTATGAGGAAAGGTTGCAGCATTTGGGGCTTTTTAGTTTAGAGAAAAGGCGGGTCAGAGAAGACATGATAGAGTGTATAAAATTATGCATGGCATTGAGAAAGTGGGTAGAGAAAAGTTTTTCTCCCTCTCTCATAATACTAGAACTCATGGACATTCAAAGAAGCTGAATGTTGGAAGATTCAGGACAGACAAAAGGAAGTACTTCTTTACTCAGCGCATAGTTGAACTATGGAATTTGCTCCCACAAGACGCAGTAATGGCCACCAGCTTGGATGGCTTTAAAAGAAGATTAGACAAATTCATGGAGGACAGGGCTATCAATGGCTACTAGCCATGATGGCTGTGCTCTGCCACCCTAGTCAGAGGCAGCATGTTTCTGAAAACCAGTTGCCAGAAGCCTCAGGAGGGGAGAGCGTCCTTGCACTCGGGTCCTGCTTGCAGGCTTCCCCCAGGCACCTGGTTGGCCACTGTGAGAACAGGATGCTGGACTAGATAGGCCACTGGCCTGATCCAGCAGGCTCTTCTTATTTCTTATGTTCTTATGATCTCCAAAAAAGGTCACAACAACACCTCTCCATAATTTTGAAGGTCCAAAACTCACAAATACCAGACTGACTTGCTTCAATGCAAATAAACATCCTGTTCAAACGGTGTTAGCTTGTCATTTAAATCACATACAGAAATAAATGAAGAATGCATGGTTGGTACACATCAGTTAATGTGTGTGTGTGGGGGGGTGAGGAACCTTTTTCAGTCCGATGGCCTTCTGGACAACCCTCTGAGGCCTACATACCAGTGGTGGGCAAGGCAAGTGGGTGAGCAGTTAATGTAAATTTTCCCTTTTTACCATACACCCATCTCCATCTAGACAAGCAAGAAGAATTATCAAAATTCAAGGATATATTTCACCTAGACAAAAACACTTGGGGTGCGAAGCAAAGTCAGTGAGGGACATGAGCTGAGGAAAGGTGAGATAGAGAGGCTTCGAGGGTTGCATTTGTCCCCCAGGCCTGAGGTTGCCCACCCCTTAGTTAAAGGATTGGCAGTTGTTCCCCTTTCAAAGTTCAGTGTTTCCTGCTCTTGCAGTGCCTTGTAGACCTCCTTGCCCCACAAGAGAAATATTTGCCAGATATGATGGAGATTTTAGAGAATAGTTTATCCATTTGGCAGCAGTGACCATGGTGTGGTTAAATTAAGCATGCATGTAAATGGCCAATTGCCAAGAAAAAACAACACGGTCACATTTGACTTCAGAAGCAGAAATTTCCCAAAAATAAGGGGATTGGTAATAAAAAAGTTGAAAGGAAAAGTCAGGAGGATCAGATCACTTCAAAATGCTTGGGAGTTGTTAAAAGCAGAATATTAGAAGCTCAACTGGAGTGTACGCTGCAGATCAGGAAAGGTACCACCAGGGCCAAGAGGATGCCAGTGTAGTTAACAAGTAGAGTCAAAGATCCTATTTGTGGCAAGAAGACTTCTTTAAAAAAATGGAAGTCTTGCCAAAATAAGGAGAATGAAAAGGAACACAAACTTTGGCAAAAGAAATACAATAAAGAATGCTGAAAAAAAATTGAAGAGTACATTATTAAGAACATAAAAACCACCAACAGAAAATTATTTAAATACATTAGTAGCAGTCATCTAGGGAGGCGGTGGGACCCTTAGATGACAAGAAGTCAAAGACAATAAAAGAGGATAAGGAGATTGCTGAGAAGCTAAATGAATTCTTTGCATCTGTCTTCACAGTGGAGGATATAGTACAGACCCCTGTGCCTGAACTAGCTGTGGCAGGAAGAGAGTCTGAGGAACTGAAGCTGATACTGGTGACAAGACATGAAGTTCTAGCCTTAATAGACAAATTAAAAACTGACATATAGCCAGGTCCAGATGGCATCCACACAAGTTCTCAAAGAAGTCAAATGTGAGCTTGCTGATCTTCTAACAAAAATATGTAACTCTTTTTTAAGATCTGCCTCCATACCTAAGGACTGGAAAGTGGCCAATGTAACACTAATTTTTAAAAAGGGATCTGGAGAGGATCCTGGAAATTATAGGCCAGTCAGCTTAACATCTGTTCCAGGACAATGGTGGAAATCATTGTTAAAAATAAAATAACCAAGCATGTAGAAGAACAAGCCTTGCTGAAGCTGAACCTGCATGGCTTCTGCAAGGGTGAAGTCTGTCTCATTAACCTATTAGAGTTATTTGAGAGTGTCAACAAGCATATGGATAGAGGTGATCTAGCTGACATACTGTACTTGGACTTTCAAAAAACTTTTGACAAGACTCCTCACAAAAAAATTAGCAGTCATGGAATGAGGAGATGTCCTTTTGTGGATCAGGACCTGGCTAGGAAACAGGAAGCAGAGTATGAATATATAGACACTTCTGCCAATGGAGAGATGTAGGAAGTGGAATCCCCCAAGGTTCTGTGCTTTTAAACTTGTTCACAAATGATCCAGAGTTAGGGGTGAGCAGCAAGGTGGCAACGTTTGCTGAAGATACTAAATTATTTAGGATTGTTAAAACAAAAAAAGATTGCGAAGAGTTCCCAAAGGACCTCTCCAGCTGAGGGAATGGGTGGTAAAATGGAAGATGCAGTTCAGTATACACATGTTGTGATGCATGTTGGAACAAAAAATCTTAATTTCACATATATGCTCATGAGGTCTAAACTGGCAGGGACTAACCAGTGACGAAACTTGGAGTTATGGATAGCTCAATGAAGATGTCAACCCAGTGCGTAGCAGCTGTGAAAAAGGCAAATTCCATGCTAGGGATCATTAGGAAAGGAACTAAAAATAAAACTGCCAATATCATAATGCTGTTAAACAAATCTATGGTGCGGCCACATTTAGAATACTGTGTACAGTTCTGGTCGCCTCACCTCAAAAAGGATATTTTAGAGACGGAAAACGTTCAGGAAAGGGCAACCAGAACAATCAAGGGGATAGAACGACTCCCCTATGAGGAAAGGTTACAGCATTTGGGCCTTTCTAGTTTAGAGAAAAGGTGAGTGAGATATGACATGATAGAAGTGTATAAAATTAAGCATGGCATGGAGAAAGTGGATAGAGAAAAAATATGTCTCCCTCTCTCATCACACTAGAACTGATGGACATCCGATGAAGCTGAATGTTGGATGATTCAGGACAGACAAAAGAAAGCACTTCTTCATGCAGCACATAGTTAAACTATGGAATTCACTCCAACAGGAGGTAGTGATGGCCACTAACATGGATGACTTGAAAAGAGGATTAGACAAATTCATGGAGGATTAGGCTATCAATGGCTAGCAGCCATGATGGCTGTGCTATGCCACCATCGCTGGGAGGCAGTATGCTTCTGAAAACTAGTTGCCAGTAGCCACAGGAGAGGAGAGTGCTCTTGTGCTCAGGTCCTGCTTGTGGGCTTCCCTTGGGCATCTGGTTGGCCACTGTGTGACAGGATACTGAACTTGATGGGCCACTGACCTGAGCCAGCAGGCCTCTTCTTACATTCTTATTTGGGTTGAAATTGGCATGTTTTGGTGGGAAAGTATATGTGAGGCCCACAGGTATCCATTCAATTGGAAATCTGGCCCTTCAGCTTACTTGAATTTAAACCCCTGCTATTGAGGAAATATTTACATGCTCCATGTATGCACTATAGTTCCCATGCATACATTGAATCAGGGTGCTTGTTTCAAACCCTATCAGTTAGGGATTTATTGAACAGTCTTAATTCATCTTCATTTACATACTATATGAACTGATATGTGAAACTGAAGAAGATAAGCTTTATAGAGAAGACAGCCTATATATCTTTGTGTGTGTGTGTGTGTGTGTGTAAGTAATAAAATCATTTCTTTTCAAGCATCCACACAACATTACTCATGAAAGGAATATGCCTATTTTAGCCTAGTTTTGTTTCTTCAATTCTGGAGCAGAGCTTGGAAAAGTTACTTTTTTGAACTACAACTCCCATCAGCCCAATCCAGTGGCCATGCGGGCTGGGGCTGATGGGAGTTGTAGTTCAAAAAAGTAACTTTTCCAAGCTCTGTTCTGGAGTACAACCCTACAGAGGAAAAACCAATACTGCATTGTGGTTAAAGCAATGCGCAGGCTTTTAATAGGAGCCATAGATTTGTAAAAAGAATGTGTGATGTCAGCATGCATTCAAATGTGTCATAATGTTTACTGGTATGGATCATCTCTAATATGTAGCTTGAGGACCTCAAAAACCTTTTATAGCCATATCTCTTTCACCCAGTTCTGACCAAGGTGGTAGAGCTGTACTACTAGAGACTGCCGGTGGGATCTTGCATAAATGAATGTTCCCTGTTAAAGTGCCGTGTCTATGCAACTAGAACTACAATGTTAGGGGAAAGGCTATATGAGAAGGTGTCTTACATTGAATCAGATAATTGGTTTGTATAACCCAGTATGGTATACTCAGTTCAGGAGGAGGTCTTACCCAGCTCTGTTACCTGGAAGTGCTAGGGATTGAACCTGGGACTCTGCACATGCTAAGTACATGATCTATTCCTGAGCCATCCCTTTAGCTAAAGCTCCTCTCCTTGATATGTAGTTTTCTATGAGAATATCTTTGTATGGAGGAGCATTTAGTTGTATGGCCCTCTACTTGCAGATACAAGCAGCACAGTCCAGATGCAGGTTTACCACCCCAGGGAGAACTTGGTCTCATTTATCTGTAGTGTCATGTTTGGGACTATGTGGCCAAAACACTTCTGACCTATGCGAATCTGGCAGCTGTTGTGAAACTCAGACACTTCCTCCCCATTCCACAGCAGTATCCAGGCCCAAACAATCCCTTTTATATACAGAAGGAAATGGTATACAGAGGAGGAAGTTCAAGACCCTAAGATTCTTTTAAAGGCTATAGATTGGTTGTCTCTGGCTCCGATGACAGCAGCTGCAGCTACAAGGTTCCCACTGTCTCTCTATGTCTTTGAAGAGACTTGTCTTCTCTCAGTGATCTTGATATGTAATCCTTCTCCACGAATCAGTTTGCCTTCTCAGAAATCCAATGGGTGATATCTAACTATGCCATACCCAGTACAGACCCTCTGAGTATGAATAACACTGGATATCACCCAATATCTCTCCCTCTTAAAAACATCCCCCTTGCCACCACCGCTGCTGCCGCCACCGTAGGAATAAAGCTGTCAGTGGTGTTGGCCTTCTCTGTTACTAGAAATGAGACACAAGCCATTACATGGGAAGAAGCTTACTGGGCCGATGCATATAATCCAGTCCAGTGGCGGCTGGGGTCTGCATGTCAGTGGGGCGGTGGAATCTGCTCCAGGTTTTAGTCTGAACTTTCAAGGAGCTTCCCAAGGGACTAAAACCTAGAGCAGATTCCACTGCCCCACTGACATGTAGACACCAGACGCCACTGATCCAGTCAGTGAAGTGCCACACCTCAAGGCCAAACCAAGTGTGGTGGGATGAGTGTATTATATTCATGTGTTTGGCCCATTTCATATATGAAGTGCAGGGAGAGGTTACATGAAATGGGGGCAAAGCCCCTTCCCCCATTCCCTGCCTCAGTTTGTTGTGTTTCGTGGCTTCAAGCAATTTCCTTGCTGAACAAGTTCACGTCCCACATCAGCTTCTCTGAACACAAATTCCCTTCCTCTCTTTCTCCTTTCTCACTACCAGTAGCGCTCACCATCTTCCTGCCCTTAGGCTGTGTATGAGGGATTTCCCAGCCTGCTTCCACATGGCTTTCCAGCTCCTCCGATATTATCCCAAACAACTCAGTATAACCTCCTGCCCATAGATCTATGGGAGGGTTTTCTTTCCCCTCGAACCGTAGTTTCAATTATTGTCCCCATTCTGTGGCTGATCCTTGTTTGTCAATCTGGGATGGACAAACTCTCCCTGCTCTCATCCTAATTCCTGGAAAACAGGATTGTTGGCCCTGTTTCCTCCTCCCTCATTAATTACTAATCAGCACAGGCCCAATGGCGTAATGCTGTCAGTGATGTAAAATAACCCAAATATATGAATGCATATTTTAAAAAACTTGTTTGTTTTTACAGCATGTGATGGCATAGGTACAGGAAGTTTGATGTATGCCCAAACTGTAGACTCCAGTAACATTGACAAATTTGTCAACTGTACCAAGATCAATGGGAACCTGATCTTCCTTGTCACAGGAATTCATGGGTAAGTTCAAAGAATTATAATATGCTGCAACTTAGTAACGGACCAAACCAGATTATGCATTTTTATTTTGTCCTTGATGTTGGAATGGACAGCATTGCCAGCATTGCTTCTCCAGGGAATTGTGCAATTCTGGCATGGGAAGGAGCCATGTAGTGCGCTCATCCCAGTGTAGCCCAGATTTTCTGGTGGTGTTAGAACATGGGATGGGCTCCTATGACATAAAGGTAACATCTAAAGGGGTCACTTGACCCCCAGATCTTGGTACTGAAATCCAGGTTCTGCACATCACTAGCAGGGTTCCCTTCCTGGCGGTGGGATTTGAGAAACCTAATCATGAATGCTGAGACACTGTGAGCCCATTTTGAATGAATCAGTGCTGCTGTGGAAAATTGACTAATTTCAGAGAAGATAAAGGGGTTTGTAGAGGGCAAGCAGGGTCGTACAGTAGCTTATTGCTTGTGTGAAGTTCTTGCCTTCTCTGCGTGCTGCTCTATGTGGTTTGAAGAAGAGAAGAAACCAGCTGGAGGGTCAGTGTAAGTTTCACCTGTTTTCATCTCTCTGCTCTTTTGCCCTGACCAGTCACTTAGGGACGCTTCTGAAATTCTCTCCATTCAAACTACTTTCCAGATGTTGAGGTTCCGAATTACCTAATATTGGTTCCAGAGTGCCACGACATTGACAGCCTGTCATTTTTCTGTTCTGCTGGGCATGTGATGTTTGCAGCCGTTTTTAGTTCATATCATTTCCCCTTTTCTTATGGTTCATCAGTGTGTATCGGCACATGTATACATTGATTAAATCAGTGTGCAGACAAGAATCTCGATGTCATGCAATCACATAAAGATTCCTTTTTGTGCTGATTTAATCCGTGTACATATGCACTCATGTGCATCAGTAACCTATAAGAAGAAAAAGGAATGGGGTACAAACTGAAAACTGCAGCCAGCTGCACTTGTACAAAACTGAAATTAATTTTAGGAATGCTGAGTTGAATTGGAAGGCAGGTGAGGGAAACACATAGTGGACCTAATTCAATAAAATTATAATAACACACCTATTGTGCATACAGACATCCTGCCTGCACCCCTTTCTATTGTACCCAAAATGTCTAAAGCTCTCGGCCTCCTGA
Organism: Rhineura floridana; assembly: GCF_030035675.1. Lineage (NCBI taxonomy): Eukaryota > Metazoa > Chordata > Lepidosauria > Squamata > Rhineuridae > Rhineura > Rhineura floridana. The sequence goes on along the minus strand of NC_084481.1, from coordinate 6,757,893 downwards.
GAGAAAATTCTAAGTACTAACACTCCTTTACTGTCAGTATCACATTAAAGTCATATTCTAAAGCCTTATCTTCTAGCTACTGCAGACGTGTGTGTGTTGTTGGTTAAAATTAATTAAATTTGACTGGCCTTAAAAAAATACATTGTTACAAAGTTTATTTACAGTCTTGAAGTTATAAGGAAAGTGCACTCATCACACAATATGATTAAACTGAGCGTTACAAAAAGTTGACAATATAAAATGGTAACTTGGAATATATATTTGTTGTTCACAATGTTAATTTAGTGTATTTGAATACACTGTTACATTCAGGATTAATGTTGTTTTTCAGTAAATAAACAACTGGGAACTTGGTTGCATGGTAATATCAGAGAATCACTTAATGGCTATTGTTAAAAATATCAATATATATTTAAAACTTCATTTAAACTCATTAAATGGAAAGCAGCCTTGGAACATTAGGAATATGCCTTATGCCAAGACAAGCTATTTGTCCACCTAGCCAGTATTGCTTGCTGTCATTGGTAGTGGCTCTCCACGCTCTTAGACAGAGACCTTTCACATTAGGATAATGTACAACAACGTGAATGACATTCTACAAATTTATTTTCCTGTACTGCTTTGTAAAAAGTGTCTTATCTGTTTAGTCTACTAATTCATTTGTTGGGCACTGAGTTTACCTCAAAATTGCAAGTCATGCATCTAACCCAAAGGATGTGAACACTTGTATTTTCAATATAAAAGTATATATACATGGATAAAGATAGTTGCATCATGCTGGAAAGCCTTTGTCATGCCACTAATTTCAAGGTGCTCATTTCTCATTGAGCCACTATCAGGCCTTGATATTACTGTATTTGGAGTAGAGATGATCATTTCCATAAACATGTTCAGGACACTTATTTGGGATGAGAGACAGTTCTTAGCCTTTCTAAAGCAGAGAAATGAAAAGTGAAAAACAAGTGAGAAACCATGCTAGGAAGCTAAATTCTTAACCATGCTAGGAAGTGGGACAGTTCCATTTTAATCCAGTCACAATGAACTGGTCTTTGATTCCATGGATCACTTCTATGGACATGTAATATTTGTGAGTGTAACATTTTTCCATATAGTTAGTTTGCGTGTTACCCTAGCTAATGCCCAAAAGGCTGAACAACTTACAGTTGCACATGACACTGGGAAATTGTAGATCTTTCCCTATTCTGTGCATTTGGTTCAATAGTACAAATGTTTATCATCAAGCTTTTTCTTTTTTCCCCCTAAAAACATAATTTTTGGCAACTTGTTGCTATACCTGAAACATTAACTTGCAACTGAAAATATGCAATTTTTGCTTCTTAGAATTAAATACTGGATAGTCATTGTGCACCTAATGCATAATCATAGTGGGGCTCTGCCACTCACCTGACCTCCCTCCAGCTGAACCATGCTGCATACTGGGACAGAGAGGGGGAGGGGTGATGCAGTGGTGAGGCCAGCGGAATCAATTCGACACTCCTGCTGGTGTGATTGCCACCATCTCATCACCTCTCTCCCTCTCTGTCCTGGTAAGCAGCAGTGGCTCAGCTGGAGGGAGGTCAGCTGAGCACGGCAGCCCCATTGCATAATCCGCTTCTGTCCTAATGTAGAGGAAAGAATCTTGGTTCAGGTGATATCAACAAAGCATGCTTAGCTATACAGTTCTGTGTTGTCCAAGGCTAATTGCGGCTGGTCTTAATTATTTCAAATGCTGCCTCTGCCATGAATTCACTAGGAGGCTCAGGCAAGAAACGCTGTCTCAGCATTGGAATCTTTCCACCTTCCTCGGTAATATGGAATAACAGAATCTCCTTTACATGGTTGTGTCAAGTATTTTTGAAATAATGGTGTGAAATGCATTAGCATTTATTTGGTGCTTTAGAGTGTTAATAGTGCTGAACTTTATTTCTGAGGCAGCCTGATGGCGACACAATACCAACTGTGCAGTTCTAGTGTTGAGATAGAGCCCTGTTCAGTCTAATCCCTGGGGCTGTTCTGTATTATAGTAATATGACTGCCATTTTTTGCTGAAATTACTATAAGCTATTTCCATATAAACTTCACTGATGCTGCTGTAGGATATCACTTATCTTTCTGTCATTCGCTGGCTGTTGATACAGACACCAAGCCAAAGCACAGTTGGTGCTAATCATAGTTTGCAACCCTAACCACAGTTTAAGCTTCCAAACGTGCATGTATAATTGCATCAAGATTCTTTTTGTGCTGTGTTTTACTGATGCACCCAGATGCATTTGCACGCTGGTAATACACCATTAGAAAGAAAGAAAGAAAGAAAGAAAGAAAGAAAGAAAGAAAGAAAGAAAGAAAGAAAGAAAGAAAGAAAGAAAGAAAGAAAGATTCAACTGTACCCCACAATCATATACAGATTGTTTTTTTGGGAAGTTCTATCAATGAGCCCATAGACATTGTTAATGTAAAGGAGTAAAAAGACACAAAAGAGCTAAAGCTGCAGCAAACTACCTATGCCTGGAACTCCAAGATCTGTGCAGTTACTCAGATGAGGATAATTTGATAAGACCCCTTAGTTTGGAGCTACTTACCTACTTACCTGCCTTCATTTTCCATCTGCTCAGCACCGCCCACCAGCCCACTGAAATGGTACACCATTCTCCTGTGGCAGAGCAACAACCTTAACTACAGTTTGTTAACTGAGACATCACAGCAAACTATGATTTGAATCACTCTGCCATGTAGTGCTTTTACTGAAGGTGTGCTCCAGTGGTGTATTGGTCCTGGGTCGCAGGGGGTCACCACCCATTTAGTTTTTCAGGAGGCAGGTCGCGGGGGGTCCCTTCCCTTTAGCCTGGCTCGGGTGTTTAGGCTACAGAGGAAGTGTCTGGCAGGGGCTGCTACTGCTCTGGGCCGCACTCTCTGGACTGCAGGAGTTGCCAGTGGGTGGCAGGCCTCTGAGGAGGGGTAGGAAGGAGAGAGGCTTTTGGTTGCACACCTCAGGAGAAGGAAGAGGCAACACTGTTACTGCCGCTGCCTAGCATGGCATGAGCAGGTGCCTGCCCCCTTCACCTCATGTCACTCGCTCAGTTGACATGTGCAGGCTGCACCAGGCAGCAGCACCAGCACCAGCAATGCCGGTCTCTTCCATCTCCTGAGATGTGCAAACGAAAGACTCCCTCCTTCCCACCCCTCCTTTCCCCCCTTAGAGGCCTGTAGCCCACCCACAACTCCTCCCTCCAGCCCAGTGAGTGTGGTAAGAGCAGTGGCAGCAGCCCATGCCAAGGAGGGGCATGCAGGGAAGGGGGTGCAATGACCCACATGGAGACCATCTGTCGGCACAACTAGAGCATCTTAGATGCTCTCTCCTCCCAGAGGAAGTGGGGGGGGCAAGGGGACGGGGGAGAGGAATTTCTACTGGCACAACTACAAGATTGACACAGGGAATGGGGGTGTTGAATTGGGGAGGGATAGGAAGGAAGAACCCAAAGTGGTGACCGGGGGGGGCAAGGCTTTCCCCAATCTGGCCCCTGTAGCTACAGCCGCCACTGCAGACTCTTCCCAGACTCTTTGCCCCCCCCTTTTGGCTCTGCTCCCTCTGCACCTGGAGCCTGAAGAATGGGGGAGCTGCAGGGGGAGGGAAGGCAGGAAGTGGGGGCAGAGAAGTAGTGTTCAAAAGAGAACCCGCCAAGACTGTAATAAAGAAAAGGGGTTTTCTTATTAGTATTATTTGGACATGACATCAGTCTCCACTGTCAGCATTCTCCAACAGTAGGAGATTCCAGCACTCCCCCAAAGCGAGGCCTCCCCCAGTAGCTCCATGGGGAAGCAATGGGACCATAAACCAGGGCCTCTCTTTCACAGAAGAGGATGTGAGTCCTCCATGCCTACAGTACTTGGGGATCCTCTAATTGCCTAATAATATGGAGGTGTTCTTACCTTCTCCTTATTAAAAACCATTTCAAGGTAGTCAAGTGCAGTTAAAACAATATTTTAAAACCTCCCTTAAAAAGTATTCCACTCATTATTCTAAAAAAAGAAAACCAAACATTTCATAAGAGCCCCCCCCATTTCCATCAGATCCCTGGAGGGTCCTGTGAGAGGGGGTGGGAGTGAAGGGGGGAAAGGCATGGAGGTGAGGCAAAAGAGAGGTGGGGGAAACTAGGAGCAGCCGAGTTAGGGAGTAGTAGGAGAGGTTGGAGAGAGGCAGGAGGGGTTGGGATCTGGGAAAATGGGAGGGGGTAGGGAGCATAAGGGGTGAGGGGCCGGTGAGAGAGGGAAAGAAAATGGGAGTGCGGGGTAGGAGGGGTGTGAGGGAAAGGGAGGGTAGGGGGTAAGGGGCAAGAGAGGCTGCAAGTGAGATTATTGTATAATTTTAGAAGGGAGCGTGGCTGTGACTGTCATGAAGGGACCCTGCGTTTCTCAATTTGCCTCTACACTACTGGTGTGTACACAGGTTTGAATTTTCCATGCCTTGCTGTGAAGCATTTTCCCTGCCCCTTTCAGCTGGCAGTTTTTTCTTAGCAACTTCATACTGAGCAAAAAGTGTAATTAAAAGACTATAATCCTGGATTAAAATAGTTGCATGAAACAGATTTTTGAGGCATGATGGGGGCTGGGGGTAGGAAGTTGAGAGAGGCCTAAACTGCAAGAATTAATTGCATAACATATGGTTAATCCTTCAGGCTTTCTTTGAATATTCCATTTCCCTCCTGCTAATCTCGCTGTAAAACCTGGAAATCCCCCCCACAAAAGTGTCTGCTATTTTACTGAATCCTTAAGGCCTGTCTCCAAGATATCTTGTCCAATTAGTCTTTTATACTCATTCTTGACATCCGAAGGGCAGAAAAGGAGGTGCTTACTAATATGTTCCCTTGCCCTCTCAAGAGTGTGTTAGTATTTTTTTCTATAATCAAAAGCTCACACAAGAAAAGTAAAGTCTGTAAAGGGAGACATTCTACTTTTAGAACCTTGTTCTTTTTTAAAAAAATAGCTGTGCACCTTTCACAGAATGCTTTTGCTTGTCTTTCTTATTTCACAGTGTCCTGTGAAATTGACATAAGAGTCTTTGGCTGTTAACATTGGTTGTGTCAAATCAATCTGAATCTTACTGAAAGGAAGCCTAAGTTCTGCTCTCAAAATAAATCACACACTAAACAATTGTTTGCATGTTGTATGGAACACAGGTACATGCTGTCTCTACATGTGCAAGTGTTTGTCTGAAAGAGTGTACATTTGTTGATTTGTACGGCTCAACTAATGTGTACACAGATACACAGACTGTGCGCTCACTAAACATCACAGGTGAATAATTGCAGAACTGGGCAGTGGAACTATTTGTGTATACAGGTACATAGATTATACACTCCTAGAATGCAACACGTGAATACCCCTAATAAGACTGAGATACGAGGGAACGATGCTTATTTAAATTCTTCCTTATTTAATATTCTTTCCAGAAGGGCACTGAGGCATTAGCAGTCCACCATTCTTCCATTTTTTATTTTCAAAGTTTTCCCTAGTGGTTTTTCTCCTTAATTTCTCTTGGAAATTAAGCCAAACTATTTTCTCCCCAAACTTGGATTTATTCCAAGCTAACTGAAGTGAAATTGGAGGCCCCAGGCTCCCTCCCCCTCACACTCCACCCATAAACCTTCTTCCCTCTCTCAGCTATCCCTTACCTCCACATTGAGTCTCCCACCCCCTGCCAACCCATATGCATCCTTACATGAAATAGTCTGGAGAAGTAATTGGATAGGGAATGTCAGAGGAAGTCATTTGCACCAGGTCAATTGGCCAAATACCACTTTTTCCTTTCTCTAAGCAGCCAAAGTTACTGTTGAGAGTTACAACAGCTCTGTGATTTAGCTGCACTCTCCTGAGCACCCTGTTCCTGGACAAGGAAGGTAAAGGTGGTTTTCTACACCCAGGTTTCAGTATAAATCCTTCAGCATTTTCCCATATTCAGATCATAACAATGTGTCATTATTTTCTTCCAGGGACCCCTATCACACAATTGAAGCAATTGACCCGCAGAATTTAAATGTCTTCCAAACAGTGAGAGAGATAACAGGTAACCTTCAATTATGATACTACATAATTTGTACTCTTTATTTTGTGTTTTCCATTTTAAAATACTAATGCTTACACAAGACAGCAGAGAAAACATTGTGGTGTGAAAAAGTGGTTCTTGGTCAAATTTTGCCTCAACTATAAATTCACGAGGTGACAGTGAGTGCCGTTGTGGTGATTACTATATGTGAAGTGGATTGAACATTTGAAACCACTGTAGAAATACAAAGTAGTAGTAGTACTAGTAGCAGGAGCAGCAGCAGGAGCATTGCTACTGAAGGGTTCAACAGAATTTAAAACTGTAGTTGGCCTCTTCAAGTTTCATATCAGAGAAGAACAAGTATACTATTGTAACACCATGAACATTCCATAGATGGCCTTCCTGCTATACTTTTAAGAATCTGGCTGTGCTGAAAGCTTACTACTGATTTACACCTTTAGCAAGGTAATGGGTGTTTTCCTTTCTAAGACAGCTGTTTCAGTGACAAAATGTGCCCTTTCAGTATATGCGGAATCCCTAAAAGCACATGGTGACTGGTTCCTTGTCAACTTGAATTTGTAAGGAACTCAGTGTAGCTATGGGGGCAATGCTCCATCAGAAGTTCAGGAAACTGCTCTATGAACATCTTCCTCATACATGTGCCCATATATGCTACTCCGTGGCAGTGTGGGCTAAGAAGAAACTTTTCTTTTCTGCCGCCATTGCGTCTGCTGGGAGCTGTCCAGCGGAGCTGTTTCGAGTGCTCAGGGGTCTTTTAAACTCTGGGCCCCGGGGGGGGGTAATATAGACCACTCAACAGCCCGCTGTCAAGAATTTACACGGCACTTTGCAGATAAAGTCCCTCAGATTCGCTCCGACTTGGACGCTAAAATTGGTACAGTCTCAGGGATGTAACTTTGGCTCCTGCCTGTCCAATAGTAATGGATTCTTTTCAATTTGTACAGCCCGAGGCAAGAGCCACCACATGTTTGCTAGACCCTTGCCCTTCCTGGCTCATTAAGAGTGCCAGAGGGGGACTGGCCGACTGGGTGAGGGGAGTGGTTAATGCCTCTTTACAACAAGGCAGAATCCCATTGTGCCTAAAAGAGGCAGTTGTAAGGCCTTTGTTGAAAAAGCCCTCCCTGGATCCCTCTATAATGGGTAATTATTGGCCAGTCTCCAACATTCCATTTCTGGGCAAGGTAATAGGGCGTGTGGTGGCCACCCAGCTCCAGAGATTCTTGGATGAAACGGATTATCTGGATCCATTTCAGTCTGGTTTCAGGCCTGGCTATGGGACAGAGATAGCTTTGGTTGCCTTGGTGGATGACCTACGCAGAGAGCTGGACAGGGGGAGTGTGTCCCTGTTGGTTCTACTGGACCTCTCAGCGGCTTTCGATACCATCGACCATGGAATCCTTCTGGACCGCCTTGCTGGGATGGGACTTGGGGGCACTGTGTTACGATGGCTCTATTCCTTTCTGGACGGACCCAGAAGGTGGTGCTGGGGGATTCTTGTTCGACTCCTTGGCCATTGACCTATGGGGTCCCTCAGGGTTCAGTTTTGTCCCCCATGTTATTTAACATCTACATGAAACCGCTGGGAGAGGTTGTCCGGGGGTTTGGGGTTCGGTGCCATCAGTATGCGGACGACACCCAACTCTATTTCTCCTTTCCACCTAAAGCCAAGGAAGCTGTCCTGGTCCTGAACCAGTGCCTGGCATCAGTGATGGACTGGATGAGGGTGAACAAATTGAAACTAAATCCAGACAAGACAGAGGTGCTCCTGGTCAGTCGAAGGGCAGATCAGGGAATAGGGATTCAGCCTGTGCTGGATGGGGTTACACTCCCCCTGAAGACACAGGTTCCCAGTTTGGGTGTGCTCCTGGACTCAGCTCTGAACTTGGAGGCCCAGGTCTCGGCAGTGGCCAGGAGTGCTTTTGCCCAGTTAAGACTGGTGCGCCAGCTGCGCCCATTCCTGGAAACGCCTGATTTGACTACGGTGATGCATGCCTTAGTTACATCCCGTTTAGATTACTGTAATGCGCTCTACGTGGGGCAGCCTTTGAAGACTGTTCGGAAACTTAAACTGGTACAAAGTGCTGCAGCCAGAGTGTTAACTGGGGCTGGTTACAGGGACCATACAACCCCCTTGTTACAACAGCTCCACTGGCTGCCAGTCTGTTTCCGGTCACAATTCAAAGTGCTGGTTTTGACCTATAAAGCCCTATACAGCCTAGGTCCAGGCTATTTGTCAGACTGTATCTCCCTATATGAGCCTACCCGGGCCCTGAGATCTTCAGGAGAGGCCCTTCTCTCAGTCCCAACACCTTCACAAGCGCAATTGGGCCTTCTTGGTGGCTGCTCCTAGGTTCTGGAACTCCCTTCCTAGGGAGGCACGAATGGCCCCCTCCTTGCCATCCTTCCGTCAGCAAGTAAAGACCTTTTTATTCTGACAGGCTTTTGAGATAGGCGGTGTTTAGGATTGGGCTTTACAAGGCTTGTTTACTGTTTTATGCTGTTATTTGTATTATTTTATATTGTTTTTTAGTATTTTAAGTGCCTGTTTCATGGTTTTAAGGTTGCGTATAGTTTAATAGTATCTTAATTGTATATTTTTGTATGTTTTTAACTACATGTAGTTTTATTTGTAAGCAGCCCTGAGTTCTAGTTTGGAAAAAGGGCGGGGTAAAAATAAAGTTTCATTCATTCATTATGCAGGGTGGGGTGGCTGCCTCAGGCAGTGGATGCTGGGGGGGAGGCTGTTAACAGTGTCAAGAGTAGAGTTCTGTGTGTTGTGTGGCCTGCTATGTGTTCCCTTAGTAAGCAGCGGAAGACAATGTCCTGTTGCCAATGTTGAAGTAACATTCTGCTGCCAGTTTGTTCACTTTTTGTACACCTCAGGCATAAAAACGTCTGGGGTTGGCCTTGTATTTGCCAAAAGCTTTGGCTGACAACATCAGGAAAAAATATCTGTAAATGTTAAAAGGGAATGTAAGCTGAGTGGTTAATAACCTGCCATTGTGCACATTCACTAGGCCTCATGGAAAATGGGCAGGTTAAAGTTCCCCGAAGAGGGAATTGTGCACATTTCCTTATCAGTGTACATAATCTCCAACAGGCCTGGTGGAATGTGCATGTATCGATAAATGTTTGTAGTCTCTCTGGCCAGTTATTTTCATTTATTGGTTTAACTAATCTCAGTGGCACATTGCCAGCCTGGCTCTGACCTTCTAGCGCAATGCAAACAGCTGGACTGGCAGAAAAGTACAACCTGGTTCCTCATTTTTCATCTTTGGTGTTTCCGTGGACAATGTGTTTACAGCATTTGTGCCAACCTGTTTTTGCCCATTCCCGTCCCCTCCTCTAGTGTTTGGCATCTAGGCAATCTGTGGCCACTACAGAAGTTCTGCTTTACTTAAATGAGATGAGAGAAGTTCCCTCCCACACCAATTCCAGTGGGTTGGCCAGCTTAGACTGATGCAGCAGAATAACAGAGTCTTGTGTCATCTTATAGACTGTTGGGTAACCTTCTGGAATTAATTTTACACTCTAAAAAATGACAAAAATCCTGGGCACCACAAACTACTGCATTTATTCTGGCCTAATCTTTCAAAAGCCATAGCCCACTTCGTCCAAGCATTCAATAGTGGATATCCTGAGTACAGAAAAAAGAAAAAATATGGGGTGTATTTGTATGTTTTAAGAAAGACCAAAAAGGTCAAGCACCTGCTGCTATCTCTTGCATTGCTTGGCATTTTGGTTTCTTTTTCCTAAAAAAGAAAACAGACAGAAAGAGAGAGAGAATATTTTCTTTTCTCTGTAGCCAGGGCTTATACCTCTCTACCTACATGCTTTGATGAAGTTCTCTCTGACCTATGGAAGCTTCAAAACATTTATTAGCCTTTAAAGCAGAGATGGGGAACTTGTGCCCCTTCAGAAGTTGCTGGACTCCAAGTCCCATCATCCTTGACCATTTGCCATGCTGGCTGAGGCTGATGGGAGTCTGGGTCCAGCAACATCTGAATGGCCACAGGTTCCCCACCCCGGTGGCTGCTTTTACTCTCAAATGGCTGCTTATGCCATCACAGAAAACACCAGAAAGTGTGGCAGAAATGTTTATTTTGCTGCATATTCACAGTCTGGGCAGCAATGGGATGCCTTTTGCTCTTATGAATTGCTTTTGCGGTCAGATTTCAAATCTGTAGTGTAGCTGTGACTCCAGTGATGACTTTCTTTAATATTTCTGGTTTCATCCTCTTTAGGATTCCTAAATATACAATCATGGCCTGAAAACATGATGGATTTCAGTGTGTTTTCTAACCTGGTTACCATAGGTGGAAGAGCACTATACAGGTGAGATATTTTTTTTTCTTAGTATTTTCACTTTTAAAATCAACAGTCACAGATTGAGCTGGTTTATTAATAAAACTGATTGCTGACCTGGTCCCTTGTCATTCAGTTGCCCTGACTGGGGTCCGAGTCATTCCTCCATCCTATACATACCTGTACATATGCATACACACAAATCCAAAGCCTTTATTAAAATGGGGCCTATTTAGATGTTCTTCACTCCCATGTTGAAGAGCATGGATGCAACAAACAGGGCCATGCTGAGTAGCTTCCCTCGTCTTGCACATTCTTCCCTTAATGCCCATGTGTACCGTGCACACATATATAGCAAGGGGGCCTTCACACTTACAGTTGTATGTGTGAAGGCTTCCTCAGACTCTGCAACTCTGAACCATCAGGTTTGTGGATTCTGGGGGAGCCTCACATGTACAACTGTAAATGCTGCACTAATAGAATTACCGCTTTGGGTTTCATCATGCCTTTCTCATGCAACGTCCTTGGAGGAGAGTGAAAAACAGCTGTCAACTACTGGAAGAGGCTTTGCTGCATTAGTGGAAGGGCAATATTAGATGCAACAATCCATTGCTTTGAATGTTGTCATCAGTCAAAATATGTACTAACTCTAATTTAATGTTTGGTTGGTACTCCAGTTCCATTATGATCTTTCAGTGTTGCAGACAGTTCTTTTGTCATTAGATTCTGGTTTGGTTCACATATCACATTTAATTGATGTTTGACATGTTTGATTTTTTTTTGTAAGCTGCCCTGAGTGCCCTATTATAGGGTAGAAGGGTGGGATAGAAATATTTTAAATAAAACAAAATAAATAAAATAATTAAACCATAGCTTAGCATGAACACGCAAACTCCTGGAAAGGAGATTGTGGCTCCTTTGCTCCTCCACCATGGTTTGGCTTAACATATTTTCCAAACCAAGGCTCATGGTTTGGTAATTTCCAAATTAACCATGAGCTGTAACCATGGTTTGTCTTAATGGTTTATGGTTCATGGTTTGTCCAGGAGAGCTAAACCATGAGCCTGGATGCAGACAACATGCTAAGTAAAATCATGGCTCAGCAGAGCACACTGCAACAACAGAACAACTGGGGAGGAGCAAAGTGGCCATGAGCTCTCTGGGAGCCAGCAACTCACATGTTCACTCTAAGCCATGGTTTGGCTTAGCATGATGCGTGAATGAATCTTTGTTGCTCTGGTACTGAATTATTTTTATGCCTCAAAAAGGAGAAGAATATAAAAACGCCAGATAGATCATGGAGATGTTTGCACAATCATCATGGAATATGGGACTTGTAATAGCTTGTACCAGAGGCACCAGAGATCATATCGCAAACATACATTGGATAATGGAACGGACCAAGGAATTTCAGAAGAAAATGACCCTGTGCTTTTGAGATTACAGCAAAGCCTTTGACTGTGTAGATCATGAAAAACTATGGGATGCTTTAAAAGAAATGGGGGTACCACAGCATCTGATTGTCCTGATGCACAACCTATAATCTGGACAAGAGGCTACTATAAGGACAGAATATGGAGAAAGCAATTGGTTCCCCATCGGAAAGGGTGTGAGATGGGTGTATTTTGTCACCCTATTTGTTTAATCTATACGCAGAACATATCATACAGAATGTGGGATTAGACCAAGATGGAGGTATGGAAATTGGAGGGAGAAATACGACTAATTTAAGATATGCAGACAATACCATACTAGTAGCAGAAACCAGTAATGATTTGAAACAAATGCTGATGAAAATTAAAGAGGAAAGCACAAAAGCAGGACTACACCTAAACGTCAAAAAGACGAAAGTAATGACAACAGAAGATTTATGTAACTTTAAAGTGGACAATGAGGACATTGAACTTGTCAAGGATTATCAATACCTTGGCACAGGCATTAACCCAAATGGAGACAATAGTCAAGAAATCAGAAGAAGGCTAGGACTGGGGAGGGCAGCTATAAGAGAACTAGAAAAGGTTCTGAAATGCAAAGATGTATCACTGAACATCAAAGTCAGGATCATTCAGACCATGGTATTCCTGATCTCTGTGTATGGATGTGAAAGTTGGACAGTGAAAAAAGTGGATAAGAGAAAAATCAACTCATTTGAAATGTGGTGCTGGAGGAGAGCTTTGCGCATACCATGGACTGCGAAAAAGACGAATAATTGGGTGTTAGAACAAATTAAACCAGAAGTATCATTAGAAGCTAAAATGATGAAACTGAGGTTATCATACTTTGGACACATCATGAGAAAACATGATTCACTAGAAAATACAATAATGCTGGGAAAAAGAGAAGGGAGTAGAAAAAGAGAAAGGCCAAACAACAAGAGATGGATTGATTCCATAAAGGAAGCCACAGACCTGACCTTACAAGATCTGAACAGGGTGGTTCATGACAGATGCTGTTGGAGGTCACTGATTCATAGGGTTGCCATAAGTCATAATCGACTTGAAGGCACATAACAACAACAGTAGCTTGCATGTTCCTTTTTCAAGAAACTTGTTCTGAGATGAAAGCTGATGTACAGGAAGAGTTCCTGTAAGGAGGGCAAGCACCAAAAAAGAATGGGAGTAAAACAATATATCTGTGTAATATATATCATGGCCCACAGAACAAAAAGTACTTTAGCAGTCAAGGGACTCTGCCTAAGTTATAAACAACGGCCCAAAAAGATTAGAAACAGAGAAACCTTGAGATTTGAATTACAGTCTCGTGCTAGGTTTTATGGTATTGGTTTTCATCTAGAACAGTTGGAAAATAATTATCTTCTTTTTTTTGAGATATCAAATAAATCTGCACTGGATTCACATAAACTAGTTTAGCTTCACAAACTTTTGACTCTCCACTTCAATAAAATTATCTCCATTTCATGCAGTCAATTTTTTCCCCTTGATGTTAAGAAAATGACTGGCTTCCAAGAAACTCATCATCCTCATAAGCAAAGGAGTAGGGAATCTCCTTGAAATTGATAATTTTATTTCCTTTTACACAATATGAATATAGCTCTGGTGGGATAAAGCCCTGAAACACCAAACAAGATGTCTCTGTTTCCTCTCTAGATAATAGTTTATTTCAGTATTACTGTTTTTTCATGATTTGTTTTAATGAAAACATTGATAGTTTTGGATGGCAACAACTCTGAATATGGGTGCACAAAACCCAACTTCTCTCATTGGATCATCATCTTCCTCCTGTGCATGGTGGGGGAATGAGATCACACTTTGCCATTCCATACACACATGTATATGAAAATTCAGTAACCCTACACAGTATGTGTAGGGATGGGGTGGAGGAGAAATTCAATTCAGTACGCAATTACAGCCGAATTTATAAAATTCACACTTTCTGAAATAACATGAGAACTGAAACACAGTCATCCTTCAAAGTTTTCACTTATACAAATACAGTTCTCCAACTAAACAATGTCTATAAACATACGTGTGTATAAAATGAATAAATTTGTGAAAATAACATGCAAAAATGCATTATATTATAAGAAATTGCTTGCAAAAATGTGTTAGGAGAAATTCACACTGATATGCTTAAGCATGTTCAGGAGGGGGTAAAAACTGTAAACTGCTGCTGAAAGCTGAATTTAAAATTGGAATAACAAGAAATGGACAGATCTTTCCATCCCTATGTAGGCATGAATAATGTAAGTGCTATCCCACATAGAATTTAGGAATTCAACATGTGTTTGGGTTTGTGCACATTGGATTTTGCATGTGTCAAAGTCAAATGTGACTGTGTTGGATTCTCTTGGCAGTTGTCTATTTACATATACATTCAATATATGTCACTACAGGCACATTTTCGAATAGGTGCAACAGCACTTCCATCTCCCACTGGGTCAGAGTTCACCACCCCTCTAATCACTTCCATGATCAGCTGTTCAAGGGCCTAGTCATTTAGGGTATCTAAAAAATTTACCTCTTTGTCGTGACTGGAACACATATGCAGGCAACATTTCTTCATTTGAATGCTTCCTTGATTTCCATCTCCATCTCAAGATCACCTTGAGCATTTTGGTCAGGGGGATATTAGCATGTCCCTAGTATTAAATTACTCTTCTGCTACAGAAGTGATTAGGACTATGCCAAACTATTTCAGCTGAACTGTTTTGGCTTTGAAATGATGGTGGTAGGGGGGCAAAGTTTGAGTCTGATTTAATAAATCTGCTGATCTTTTCAGAGAAGAATAGCTGATTACCTTGTTTTGTTTTTGTTTTCATATGTGTTGTGTGCTCACTCTCTTTCTTCCAGAAAGAGTAAGAGAGCACGGGTGGGTAAACACATGCTTGGAAATTTTAAAAAGAAATAAGTCAAAGGAAGCAGTTGTGGAACACCCTCCTCCCTCCAAAAAAATATAAAAAATGGTCGTCCCTGCTCCATCACCCCAAATAAGGTGGTAAAACAGAGAGGGTCATCTCAGTTCAGGCTAAGAAATTAGGAGGCTAGCCCTCCACAGCAGTGGTACTAGTTCAAGTCCTGCTGAGGCCTTTCCTCTTAACATTTGCATCATCCCTGATCAATGGTGAAACATGCATAATCATAGGACTGGCTCACAGTCAGTTTGAGCCTTCTCTCTCCATCCCAGTCATATGGGAAAAAATATTATGTGCACGAATGGTGAATGGGTACAATTTCACCACTGCAGTGGCTCTTTTTGGATCTCATCATGATTACAGCAATGGGTGCAGAGACTGCTCAGTGTGTTGCTGGTTCACACAATACATGTCACAGCATGATCACGTTCCCATGCATTCCAAGAATGATTTTAAAAAGCCGTCATTAATGCCACATGAATTGGCCTTGTTATATATTTTCCATTTTGGATAAATGGGTAGCACTTTGCAATGATGCTCTCTCCTGAGCTATTATTTAGGTGAAGCGTATACCTGCCTTACCTCAGACATCTGGACTATTGTTCTTTGCTCTTTGCCTTTGAGCACCTGTGGCTCTCTGCTTGTGGCACATAATCATCGGGATGGGTTAAAGAGGAGAGAGCAGAGGCCTGAATTAGATTACTTTCCCATCCTTTCAGTTTCTGGCCTTTTGCTTGCATGCAATAGTTGTCTCTAAGCAACAAAGCAAGTGGCCACAATATATGCATGCCTGTCTATCTCTATGTGTCTATTTACTATTCCGTTTTTGTTTCCTCTTCCAGTGGCCTTTCTTTGCTTATTCTCAAGCAGCAAGGAATTAGATCTCTACAGTTCCAGTCCCTGAAGCATATCAGTGCTGGCAACATCTACATAACAGACAATAGTAACTTGTGCTACTATCACACCATCAACTGGACCAGTCTCTTCAGCACTCCCAATCAAAAGACAGTGATCCACAGAAATAAGAAGGCTGAAAACTGCAGTAAGTATTCTGCTTCTCATGTAATGTGCACGGAGAGGTAGAGCACTAGCAAGCACTGGCACTGTATTTTGAAGAATATGGATATTTATCTACTTGCACTGAAATAACAAACACATTCCTTTTGTTATGATGCAGAAGCAGTTTTAATATAAATAATTTGAGGCTTGTTCCCATTAGAAAGTTGATTATTTGCTACTTTGTGGGAGAAGAACTAACGTAGAATATTGTATAAGTAAATATCAAATTAAAGACGGCAGTCTGGTTAATTTCAGCTTAAACAAAACATACTGGAGAAATGTAACTTTACATGAAAGCAGTCCCTTTCCCAAGCCAAGTATTTTCATGACGGTCTATCAATGGATAACTGCAGCTTTATAAACATGCTGCATTAACATTGCCCATGACACCACCAACATGAGTATGTTCATGGGCTGTGATTGTCAGTGCCATTGAGCCGTCCTAATTCTCCCTCCTTGTCCTCAGACTTCACTCTTGACTTATCTTCTAATGTCACTGAGAGGCTTTGCCATAGCTACTCAGTGCTAGATGGGCCCCCTGGAATCACCAGGCCCTATAGGCACTGCTGCTGCCAGCCACCACAATTTAAGTCCCATGGAGCACAAAGTGGGCACTGGTCCCAGCAGCCAGTTACCCCCTGTCCACAGATGGGCTTACTTAGTGTTGGTGTCAGTACTGTTAGGAGGGGAGCCAAGCACTTGTTCATCTCCCATCAGTGTCAGGCAGCTGCTTTATTATATCTCCTCCAATGCAATGTCAACAACACTAGGGTTATATTGGGTAAGCCCATTTAAGGAAAGTGGGTGACTGGTGGCTGCAGAGCTGCCAAGGTAGCTCAAGCGCTGGCAGCCGTGCCAGGGGACAGCAAGGTAGGCTTTATCCCCAGTGGCTTTTTTGGTGTGTGGGGTTCTGGTAGCTGCCTGAATATGCTGGGTACTGTCACTAGGGCTGGCTGCAGCCCCTAAACTACCATTGGCTAGGTTGTTTTAAAGTCACAGAAGGATTCGGCAGCATAAAGGTCTTTAGAGGAATTATTCATGGCTGGTTTTGACAGAATTTAGATTTTTAATTTGAATTCATAGATCCTTAATAAAATTATTCCGCTTTATCTAAAAGCACAACTTAATGGCACATTAAGTGTGGGTTAGTTGAATGTTTCTGTGCTTTTGACCAGAAACTGGTAGACAACACTTCTGCCAGTAGTTATTATGTGACTAGCAGAGGGTTCAGCAGCGCAGTGGGCTGCATCCTGGCCCTGCTTTCTCTTTGTTGTCCTCTTTGATCTCTGAACTGACTCCTGGCCTCTTAGCTTCAGTGGCTAAGCTGTGATGCCTTAGCCAAAGGGTTGGGCATTTGGGAACTAGGCTGAGAATGAGCACTGAGATGCTAAGTTTAGAATTTGAATTCCAAGGTCCATGGGCAGCTTTTGATAGACTGAGCCCCTCACCTGTGCCAGTTCACTGTGGTCATCTGATTGACACTGTGTTAGATCACATTCAATGAGTATTTCAGAGCCTTTCACTAAATATAAAGACACACTTGTTTCTAATGTAAGTGAAAGAGCCACAAGTGCTACGAGAGGGTGCTTCTTTCAAACTACATTTAGTAGAAGCCTGTATGCAGATCATCAAAGGAAAAAATGTGGCTTGATGAAGATTCCTTCTTATTGTTAGAGATTTCAAAGAAGCATCTGCAGTTTGAAGAGCTTGAAAAAGCCAGCAGCATATGAAAATGGAAAAGGACTTTGCATAGCCATTCATGTAATGTAATTATACAATGATAATTGAATTGCATTTGCCTACAAAACTATTTAAAACTGTTAAGCTTTAATTGAAGCACAACACTTTTATTCTGATATTAAAAATGATCCAGAGCTAGCATCAGTAATGGCCTAAATGTATATCTAGACCAGCCTTTCCCAACCAGTGTGCCTCCAGATGTTGTTGGACCACAACTCCCATCAGCCTCAGCCAGCATTGCCAATGGTCAGGAAAGATGGGAGTTGTGGTCCAACAACATCTGGAGGCACACTGGTTGGGAAAGGCTGATCTAGACCTTAATTAAGCAACAGCCATACTTCAAATCAAGCAGCCTTACTAGATGAAAAGTTTGGACAGAGTTTACGTATTTTATAATTAATTGAATCTAGTCCAGACAGATGAACTTTGAATATATGCTGGAAAGGGAATGCCCTCCAAACTCATACATGAACTTCTGTACTAACAGGTAAAGGTTAAGTTCTTATTTTTCCAAATACCCACCTGTAAACTCCCAGGAATGTAATAGAATAAGTTTAAGGAATGAGAAGAGTTAGAAAAATTGTAGCTCTTTGGGTTGCCTGTGATGAATCTTAGATATGTTGGAAGTGGGGCAAGAGCAGCTCCTGTTTTGTTCTTTTGTTTATGTTCCAGAAGGGAGATAGAGTTAGGGTCCTCCAGATGCCTAGACTTGACTACCTTTACCTGTGATGCTCTGACTGACTGACTTCCGTCATTAGACTGATATGCTTAGGGAAGCTTATCTGCCCCTCCTTCTGGCCTTTCCCTTCTTCTCTTCTTCAACTGCTCTCTCCCTCCTGAGCCATGTGGGCAACTCCCAAACCTGGGCGTTGAGCCTCCAACTTAGTTAGTTAGAACTAGATATGCCTTTCCTATCCACTATGTATTTCTATAAATAAAGTAGCTTTTCTTATTTTACTAAGTCTTACGTCTCAGTGATCTCAATGCAGGGTAAAAGCCTGCTACTTAGGTACACACACATCTCAGACCATTGACAATCTCTGCTAACATTTATACAAATTTACATAACAAGATATACGTAGGGATATGATATACATCGAAGCAAAAAAACCAGGCTTATGCCGAGTCAGACTGTTGGCCCATCTAGCTTTACCTGTGATGCTCTAACTGACTTCCTTCTATCGTTAGACTGATATGCTTAGGGAAGCTTATCTGCCCCTCCTCCTTCCAGCCTTTCCCTTCTTCTCTTCTTTAACTGTATCCTCTGGCTGCTGCTGTCTTTCTGGGGTCTCAGTCACAGGGGTGGGGAGGACTTGCACCTCTCGAACAAAGATAAAATGCAAAATAAAAAAGAGGGCACAGATCTGCATAAAATCTGTATATCCTGCTTTATATGTGTAGATGGGCTTTAGAAATAATTACTGTGATTTAAGTAGAAATACAGTGCATCTCACCATAGTGGCAAAGAGTGTGATCTCTGTCCCTGCTCAGTCTGTTGTCCAGGTGCTGACTGTTGATGGGCAACTTCAAGCCCCTTCCTGCTGCTTTTCCTTCATACCATTCTATGTCTTTAAACTAAACCTGGACCAAACAGTCCTTTAGTCAGTGAACTACTCAAGTACAGGACTTTACTCTGACAGCCTGTTAAATATTTATTTATTTAAATAGATGGTTATTCTCTGTAAAGTAGGACACATGGCCACCATCCTCTGGAGTGATTTCTGCCTCCTCATTTGCTGAATGAGATGCTCTAACTGAAAATGCCAGAGCTCAAACATGGGACTTAGGCATGCAAAGTGTATGCTCAAGTACTGAAAGGTGGGTTCGCCTTGCCCTCTTCCCCTCAAGCAATTGTAACATAGAGTTTTGAGGCAGTGAACCTAAGATAACTACAAGAAAAGTACATCACATGGTAGTGTGATTTCATATAAAGCTATGGGGAAAGATTTGTCATCAACAATTTAAAATTCTCAATTAAACCTCAGTATGCTTAGATAATACAAAACAATAACCTCTACTGGTATCCCATTATTTTAAAGAAAGAAAACTTGATTGATGGGAAATTTCTGTCATGCTACTATTTAGAATTTATTTGGTGCCAACAACATGGTACACCAACAAAACACAGAATCGGTGGAGTACCTAACCAGAGGCATTGCCAATGGTTGGACTCATCAGCCAAAAGTCTAAAGATAGCATTTGGCACTGAGAACTTTTGAAAACCTGCCCCAAGTTGCATGGAAAACTCTTGGCTACTTGCTGAGTCTAGTAATATTCTCTTTGAGAATTCTCTCATCTCTTGTAAATAATATACATGTGGTTCATGTTTGCGTCTCCTGGCAGAATAAGCCAATGGGTCAGGAAAATATTGCAGCTCTTTCTCTTCCATTATTGGAAATAATAGACTACTGTGAACAGGGAAGAACTAAATAGTACCTGAGTGCTTTGTAGTACTTTGCCAGTTCTGTTTTGG
This sequence comes from Rhineura floridana, assembly GCF_030035675.1. NCBI lineage: Eukaryota > Metazoa > Chordata > Lepidosauria > Squamata > Rhineuridae > Rhineura > Rhineura floridana. Next base: position 6,737,883 of record NC_084481.1, on the reverse strand, counting down.
AAAGGTCCAGCTTGTTCATAAACACCTTCAGTCAATTATGTTTATAAATCTTTGTGGTCTAATTTACTTTATTCCTGCTTGCTTAATTTACCGAGTAATATTGTTGTGAGGCTTTCCTTTAATAAAGAAGACTGACAAGTTAAAGTTTTTAATGAAAGATTACTCTCATGTCTATGTCCTTTATATATGAAGAGGGACTGTTTTTTGTCAGGGGGTGGCAGAGTTCATTTCCTTATCAAACTTCCCAGAAAGTCCTTAAAGAACTCCAGCCTTAGAAAAAAAGGCAAGACAGTTTCAGGATTTTTACATATAATATAAAACTGAAGGCAGTTGCCTTACTTGTCTTTAACCTTGATCTGATCCTGTGTGTTCAATAATAATAATAATAATAATAATAATAATAATAAAATATCCTTTGTATTTGACATAATATGACCTATATGGGTGCAGTTGTACCCCAAAGGTCTTGTTCTACCTGCTTACTTCTCTGTGTGTCTGGTTAATTCTCCACTGCCTCTATCAGTATAGTAGTTGTCAACTGAGTCAGAACTGAACTAATTTCGCAAAGACTGCCCTCAGAACATAAGGAACATAAGAAGGTGTGTTATGCTGAATCAGACCACTGGTCCATCTGGCTCAGTATCATCTGCACTGACTGACAGTAGCTCTCCGAGGTTTCAGATTGGACATTTCCAGCTCTACCTGGAGATGCCAGGGATTGAATCTGGGCCTCTGGCATGCAAACCAGGTGCCCTGTCACTGACTTACAGACCTGCTTCAGTCTGCTCAATCCCTTGACCTAGATTGTGAATTTGGGAGCTTTGCAGGAAAGAAGCGGGGATCAAACATATAATAAGCCTGCTTTGCTACAGAGAAGCAACAGCAGGAGTTCCCCCAGATCCTTGTTTTGCCGTGTCAAGAGTGAGGATTGGCCTTGTAAAGGAGGGTTACGATGTCAGTCAGAGATGTGTTAGTGTAAAGTTGCCCCTTTCTCTTAGCAAGTTAGCTAAAGCAGTGGGGAGTGATGTGGTGAAGCTGATATGCTTATGTCTCATGAGGAGGATTGCCAGATCTCTTGGGGTTCAGACCCTGTGACTTGGGGAGTGGGAGTTTAAGGGAGGGCCCTGGAGGAGCCTTGTGGCACTGAGCCATTTTAAGAGAGATCTCAGCTTCCCTTTCTGTATACTGTCCAGTGCAGGATTATTGCCCTCTGTCCCATAGTGTACTGATAATTCACTAACAGGCAAAAAAACCCTTGCGGTTTAAGAATGTACCTATAGCCCACAGCTATTTCTATCAAACTTTAAAAAGCAGGGAAATTGGACAGCTATAGTGAATGCACCAGGGGAGCAGGAGACCTGACCTCCTCTCTGAGATATTGTACTGCCCTACAAATTTATCAAAATGCAAACACCATTTGGGTTGGTCTTTCACAGTCCAATCCACTTGCTGTGTAGCTTGGAAGAATTTGGTACCATGTGCCTCTGAGGCAGACACTTGGCACAGCAAATTTGAGTCTTTTGGGATTGCTACCCATCATGCTGTCAGGCTGTTAACACCAGCTAAATCAAGAGAATTAAAAGGTGCATGCTTTTAAATCACATTAGGAAGCGAACATTATGAATGGAATGCATATTTTTCAGCTGTTATCCTCTCCTCCATCTTCTCCCCCACCACCACCATATTGAATTTTAGATGATAAACTCTTCAGGGCATGGACCTGTCTTTTGGCTACTCTGCAACATGATGTGCACATTGATGATTCAAATAGTAGTAGTAGTAGTAGTAGTAGTAGTAGTAGTAGTAGTAGTAGTAGTAGTAAAATCATGGTACTAATTGTATTTTGCTTCTGGGATGTTAACTGCATTCTTATCATAGTGTAATTCCTGTTTCTATACTTTACATCTGTATGTTCTGTAGCAAGTGATACTGTGCGCTGTTTTCATTTTTACATATCATTTTATGTAATGAACATGCATTTCTCATCAGACAATAATTATTATCAGGAGAGGTAGATAAGCCACGAATGGCTTGCACTGAATTGTCTGAGAAATAAGCCAAAACATAGGGGAAGAGATTGGCTTGCTTCTGAACCTACTCCTCTTTCCACTAATATTCCACTTACATCTAATCTTCAATCCTCCCTGTCTCTTTCAGCTCTTTTGCTTGACTTACGCAGATGGCATGCTCAGTAGCAAGCAACTGTGGAGAGACAGATGGTCTCCCCTTTCATCTCTTGTGCATAGCAGTATATCAGGAGGATGCAAGGCCCTGGTAGCTCCTGGGAAATCAAATTTTCCTGATATTGCGGTAACCCTTGAAAGCTACAGAGACCTTGAATCCTAGTGTGCTGCCTGGATCGCAGCATGCAAGACATCAGCAAGGGGAAGAGAGAGAGAGACCTCCTTTTCCCCCTCTCTGCTTTCTGCCACCAGCTACACCAGCCAGGGAAGTGGGGTTGAAAGGGAAGAGGATTCAAGTGTTGGCCTGGGTGAAAATTCTCCATCTTGAATTTTAATCTGAGCCTGAGAAGATCTGAGAGCTCCTAACACTTGCAGTTTCTTTGAGGTTAGCACCAGTTCTTGTTGTCCAGGAAGATCTAACACATTGATTCCAAGCCTTCTGGAATTAATTGTTTGTTTAAAACTGCCTTCCCATTTGCACATCACCTCAGGCCCTAATATATAGAACAACCATAGATTGCATATAAAATCACATAGTAAAGCCCAAATACACAATCTGAACTGAAAAAGGAAAAGCAGCTGTTGTAATTTTAGTAATTACCCCCAAGTCTGTTGAACATGTAGATTTCCATAACCCCTTCCCCAAAAAGCCTTAACAATACAGTAGGGCCCCACTCATATGGCGGGTTACGTTCCAGACCCCTGCCTAAAAGCAAAACCTGCCTAAAAGCAGAACTCAATGCCGTAAAAGTGGAACAAGCGCCGTATGAGTGGAGCCTTACTCTAATTGAAAGCTGCCATATTAGCGGAACGCCGAAAAACGGGCCACCGAAAAGCGGGGCCCTACTGTAACAGTAATAATGTAGCAAGACAAACCTCTCTGAGTGGAGGTCATTCCACACTGCTCCATGCTCTGATCCAGAGTCATTAACGCCAAAAGGAATTCCTAATTACAGTGAGAGTCTAGCCTGCTTTTTCTTTTTTCATATAATGAAAGGTGGGGGTAGAAATCAGCTTTCCGGATCTCAAAATCATGCTTACCATTTAACTATATTGTAAATTGTTCTTGTTGTCTTTATTTTACAGCTGCAGAGGGGATGGTGTGCAGCCAGTTATGCTCAAGAAACGGATGTTGGGGGCCAGGGCCAGACCAATGTTTGTCCTGTAAGCACTTCATCAGGGGAAGGACCTGTGTCAAGGCTTGCAATCTTTATGATGGGTAAGATATCACCCCCTCAGCATTTTTTTCAATTTGCCAAGAAGTGTGTTCATTATATTGAAACTGGAACAAACATGTCGTTAGGTTCTAATCCAGGGGATAAGGAGCCTACTAATATTCATGATTTTCTAATCCCAAAGCAATGTTGTGTCCCATACAAGCAACAGTCAAGGAATACTTGTTGGACACCATGTAGTATCCTTGTGTGATGTCCATTAGCTTTCCAAATGGGATGATGATGATGATAAAAGCCTAGCATGAAGTGAAATCACTAGGCCAGTCTATGATTGGTGGGTTACTGGCATAAACTTTGAAGGGGGAGACTAATGACCTTGGTATGAAGTAAAATAACTAACCAGTCTGTTGAAAACAATAGACTGAAACAATGTGAAATAGCTTGTTGGGTTTTAAACGTGGAACCATTAAGCAATAGCCCAGCTCAATGTGAACTGCTGGTTAGTACTTTTATTATGAAATGATAGGCCATAACAGCAAAAACTGGATGGCTAGAAAGTGGTCCAGAATACCTGATGCCAGTGTTTGGAAAGCAAAAGGATGGAACATGAATAATTTTTCACATCCCTTGATAAAAAAGCATTTTGTGGCACAAAATATGCAAGTACTTTCAGTGAGAAATACTATATGTTAATATGTGCTCTCAGACCAACAGCCTAAACAAAACGCTACAAGAAATCAAGGTGGATTCACTTGTGCAATCTGAAGCCCACGTTCTTTGACATATATGATGCTCCTCATGCAAACGGGCACATATCCAAAGGGGGTTATTTCTAGTAATATACATTGACATTGGCATGAGCCCAGACCAGGAATCTTCAGATACAGAGTTCTCCTCCTACAACAGCAGCACTGAGAGGGAAATGAATATATTCCCTCAGCCTCACAATGTGAATCCACTGGCATTGGAGATCATCCACTGAACCTGAGGAGACACTCTAGACTCAGATCCCTAGACTACATACTCCTTGGAGAGGCAGGAGATCCCCAAACAGCTTTCCCCCAAGCAGTCTGCACACTTCCTAGAAAATGCTAAAAACTACACAAAAAAGCACTGGCCCTTTAATTGGCCAAATGCAGCACTTGGAAGGCAGGGCTCTAACACGCTGCTGAGACAATATCATTTCTGCTTCAGCTGCAAGACATTGCCTTACCTTTCCATCCTGATGGACTCATATTCTTCATTCTTAATTTTTATTTTTTGTTTTGCTTTATACACTGCTCAGTTTTATTCATGATACATAGTTTTGTTTCCTTTTTAATCTTGCTTTTTATTTAGGTTGTAGGGGATTTTATTGAATGCTGTTCTATTTTAATTGTAAACCGCTTGAAGATTTTTATTATATCAAATGGTATAATTTTAAATAAATTCACTAATAGGCAAAAAACCTTGCGGTTTAAGAACGTAACTATAGCCCACAGATATTTCTATCAAACTTTAAAAAGCAGGGAAATTGGGCAGCTATAGTGAATGCGCCAGGGAGCAGGAGACCTGATCTCTCTGAGATATTGTACTGCCCTACACATTGAGAGGCACATGCAAACACAATTTGGGTTGGTATTTCATAGTCCAATCCACCTGCTATGTAGCTTGGAAGAATTTGGTAACATGTGCCCCCCCCCCCAGTTTGCATTGGTCACTCTTTGAACACACATAAAAAGAAAACCCAAAAAACAAACAAAAGGCCAGGAGCTTTGGTCCAATTACCTCAGCAATAAAGAGTGGTGTGGAGTAGGCAATGAAGCCATCATAAGCAGTGTTGTGCCAGTTGCCTTGGCAACAAAGGGAAGCGTTCCCTTTCCTGTTTCCTCATTCTGAGTAAGGTCAATGTGAGGGCTTCATTTGCTCTTTGTGAAACTGTGTGGCAAAATTCATGATGTGATCCCTGATTGGCTGGGAGCACATAGTGATTGAGAAATAAACCCTACCAAAAAGGAACTTTAGCAGCAGCAGTTTGAACTACAACTATGGGCAGGGTTTTTAAAAAGACAAAGAGTTATTTTTGAACCTATCAAAAACATACTTTTTGCCCCCAAATGTTAATGGGTAAATATATTAATTGATTCTGAGGAGTCTTATTTTGGATGATTACCCCCTCCCTCCTGCAAAATATATCCCCTACTTGGGGATGATTTTTAGAAAGTGTATTTAACTTAAGTAGTCAATATGCTTCAATTAAGCATGTGCTAAACTGCTTTTGGATATGCGGACTGAAAAAAAGACAGGTTCTATCCTGAGGATATATGAAAGAAATCCAAATTACCCATTAGCATCTAGTAATCATAGCCAATTTCCCTGAAAGATTTCCTTTTCAAAATCTGTAGTAAAAAAACAACACCTTTTCACAAAATCTTCCTAGGTATAATTTTAGATGGTGTCCCTCCATATATACAAAGACAACACTGCAAAGAATAAAAACTGCTCATGTATATCCAAGAGTTGAATTTCAAGAAATCATGATTTCATGCTTCATAATTGTTCTTCTTGGTAATGATGCTCTTCTTTGCCTCCCCAACCCAGGCACTTAACACTAACTTTTGGTCTAACTATTGCTATAGGGAAGAGTTCAAGCCATTCATCTTTATCATTGTTCTTCCTAAACTTTAAACTGGATTTTGTCTTTGAATTTCTAATCCCTTGAGGATATGATGAGCTTGCATTTTACAATATTATATATATATTTACAACAGTGGTGTGGCTGTGTGGTGCCAGCCAGATAACGCTCCAACACCCTTCTTCAGCTGCTTTCCCACAGCTGGTGCTACTGGTGTGTGCTCACTATGTCATAAGGAAAGTAGCTGTGGGGAGGCAAGCACAGGGGGAAAGTGGTGGGTAGGGAAGGTTTCAGCATCCCTCTCCCATCTTCCTCTTCTCTGTTGCAAATTGTCCTTTATCTCACACTTTAGCTGTTTAGTAGAGACTTAAGTTCACCAAGTTGAGTCTTCCACCAAGAGTGTAGATCTAGCCTTAGGCTAGGCATGAAAGTAGAAGATCAGTGGATTGGCTTGTTTCTCAAATTCATAGTACTATAAGACTCACAAATGTATCAGTTACATAGTTTTTCTCCCTACTTCAAGAAGGGCATATAGAAAATAGATTTACGTTCAGACCACTCTCTTTCTTCTCTGTCTCTCAGCTTGTTCACCAGATCATGCTATTGTGCTGAAAAATCTTGATGAATAAACTCTGCATGAGCACTTCAAGACATTGCACTTCACCAACTGTCTAGAATCTCACTGTGTTTATTGTTACTCATTCATGATAGTCCTTTTGTGCCTCTCTAAGCAAACATACGGGGGTGCGATGTGATTCATTTGGTTTGTTGTGTTTGAGAAAATGTGTTGTGAGTGAGACCCTAAAATTAAACCAATGAAAACTGGCCAGTTTGATAATATCTTAAATGGGTGGCTTGCTGATATTACATATGGAGTACTGCAGCTGATCTCTTGAAGATGGGTTAGGGACAATAATTCTTATTTTCAGAAAAAAATCAGGGAAAATAAAAATTGATTGCTGCCAATCTCATCCCTTTAGGGCAGGGATGGGGAACCTTCAGCCCTCCAGATGTTATAATGCCCATCATCCCTCACCATGGGCCATACTTGCTGGGGCTGATGTGAGTTATCTGGTCAAAGGTTTCCCACACCTGCTTTAGGGCTCTTGCACATGGCAAGCCTTCTCTAAACATTGGAAATGGGTAGTATTGTACCAGCATTAGCCAGCTACAGACATATCCCTACTCCTATAGCCTTCTTGAGAGAGAGAGCAAGCTGTATTAGCATGGCTGAGTTGTGTTGTAGTCTAACAGTAGAACTAAAGATAGAAGGCAGTTGCTACCATTGCCATTTTGGTTTGAGAAAATGTTACGGTCCTGTGGGTTGCACTCCAGAACAGCACAGCAGAGGATGAGTGCATAGCTCTGAAGAGAAAACATTCTGGGGTTGGTAGAAAATTTCAAATGGCCAGGGCAAAGACATGTGTATTTGGGACTGATTAAGGCAGGGGTGGGTAACCTTGGAGGTGGGCAGACCAAAAACATGTTACTGGAGGCAGGCTGGAGGACAGCTAGCACTGGCCAGACACCAGCTAGAGACAGCCTGGCTTAAGGCCCATAATGCACAGAGCAAGAACTAGGTGCCCTCTTCCATAAATGGTACTTAGACTGAGGAAATCACCAGACCTGATAGCATCTTGGTAGCACCCGATGCGTCCTCCTGTATCAACTGACTTCTCATACCAGGAGGATTATAATATATTATGTGAGACTTTGGCTGGAACTGCTTGCAGTTCTCCCTCCAGCCAGCTGCCCCATTGGAACAGGTAGCAGTGAGCTGCAACACCTAAACAGTGTGATTACTTACACCAGACATTATGTCAGAGGTGGGGAACCTGTGGCCTTTCAGATGTTACTGGATTACTAGTCCCTGATTGGCCAAGCTGGCGGGGCCAATGGAGTCCTAACAACATCTGAAGGACCACAGCTCCGCATTATGGCATAATCCAATAGGTGCCCATGACATGACTTATGCAAATATCTTCCCCACGCTAGGAGATTTTTAATATAAATGTTTGTTGGGAATCAGAGCCACTGCTACTCAGGACCTTGTATTACAGGTATCATAGATGTTTAATAGAAATTCACCAGAGATGGGAATATTGGGTAAGGAGACAATATCTTTCTGGTTCAGCCATTGCCCCAGTGTCCTCCCCTTGCAACAAACCTGTCTAGTATTTACATCAGGGTTTGGGAACTATATGGGCTAGTAGGCCAGTCTAACTCTGTGGTCAGTGGGCCATAGCCACATCTAGTGCTAGGCAGAATTATTATGAATGAATGAATGAAACTTTATTTTTACCCCGCCCTTTTTCCAAACTGGAACTCAGGGTGGCTTACAAATAAAACTACATGTAGTTAAAAACATACAAAAATATACAATTAAGATACTATTAAACTATACGCAACCTGAAAACCATGAAACGGGCACTTAAAATACTAAAAAACAATATAAAATAATACAAATAACAGCATAAACAGTAAACAAACCTTGTAGAGCCCAATCCTAAACACCGCCTATCTCAAAAGCCCGTCGGAATAAAAAAGTCTTTACTTGCCGACAGGAGGATAGCAAGGAGGGGGCCATTCGTGCCTCCCTAGGAAGGGAGTTCCAGTACCTAGGAGCAGCCACCGAGAAGGCCCTATCTCGCATCCCCACCAATTGTGCTTGTGAAGGTATTGGGACTGAGAGAAGGTATTGGGACTGAGAGAAGGGCCTCTCCTGAAGATCTCAGGGCCCGGGTAGGCTCATATAGGGAGATACAGTCTGACAAATAGCCTGGACCTAGGCCGTATAGGGCTTTATAGGTCAAAACCAGCACTTTGAATTGTGACCGGAAACAGACTGGCAGCCAGTGGAGCTGTTGTAACAAGGGGGTTGTATGGTCCCTGTAACCAGCCCCAGTTAACACTCTGGCTGCAGCACTTTGTACCAGTTTAAGTTTCTGAACAGTTTTCAAAGGCAGCCCCATGTAGAGCGCATTACAGTAATCTAAACGGGATGTAACTAAGGCATGCATCACCATAGTCAAATCAGGTGTTTCCAGGAATGGGCGCAGCTGGCGCACCAGTCTTAACTGGGCAAAAGCACTCCTGGCCACCGCCGAGACCTGGGCCTCCAAGTTCAGAGCTGAGTCCAGGAGCACACCCAAACTGGGAACCTGTGCCTTCAGGGGGAGTGTAACCCCATCCAGCACAGGCTGAATCCCTATTCCCTGATCTGTCCTTCGACAGATTATCACGATGGAAGATCAGGGACTGATGGACTCAGAGCTTGGAAAAGTTACTTTTTTGAACTACAGCTCCCATCAGCTCAATCCAGTAGCCATGCTGGCTGAGACTGATGGGAGTTGTAGTTCAAAAAAGTAACTTGTCCAAGCTCTGCTGATGGTCTAATGCTATTCTGATCACCTGTACCACCCTGACACGAGTGCCAGTTCCAACCATATGAATTCCGAGGCACCAGAAGTCATTCATAGTTTTAGCTGAAACATAATTCTGTATATGTAGCATTTGGACAAGGCATTCCTCCCACCCCTCTACACACACAAAGGTAGGATAAGTTTCACACATCCTAAAGAGGCTGCAAAATGTCATGATGAAATTGATGACGTCTGAACAAAATTAAGTCAGAATGGTGTTCATCCATGCCATGGAGCTACAACTCCGACAACTTTCTTGTTACACTTTTAACTACTCTCACAAGTTATTTTATTTCTTAAGAAGAGCCTGCTGAATCAAGTCAGTGGCCCATCTAGTCTAGCGTTCTGTTCTCACAGTGGCCAACCAGTTGCTCATGGGAAACCTGCAAGCAAGCGTACTTTCCCCTCCTGCAGTTTCCAGCAGCTGGTATTTAGAACATACTGCTTCCACATACTGCCATGGAGCTGTTTCTACTTTTCCACGCCCAGAGTTCACATGCCCTGCACACTACTGCATGAAGTCTCTCAATATCACAGGATATGCATCTCCATTCTTAGACTTCGTATATCCAGCCACCACTATTTTTCTGCTTGACAGGGAAGTAAATTGGATAGAACCAGAGAAGAGACAGATTTGGTGGATAAGTGTCCTCTCTAGCAGAACAATAATGTTTGCATCAGAATTTGAACCTGCTCTATGCTGAACCTACTCTGGCAACCCTCCAGCATCCCTAACTTGCCTGTTTCCCCCCCCCCAGAGAATATAGGGAGTTTGCAAATGGTTCTGTCTGCATGGAATGCGACCCTCAATGTGAGAAGATGGACAACAAGAGGATCACATGTCGGGGGCCGGTGAGTACAATCTAGAGGCAGCAGAATTACATCATAATGGATAGTTGCTAAGCAGACTTTATTCATAACTTCTATATTTAACATTCTTTTGTTATAACTATTCCAAATAGCTGGTTGTAAACTCCAAAGCATAATCACAGTGTGCTCAAATTTTAAGTAAAGTTATTTTTGGGGCTGATGTGTTTTACTTTATATTGTTATGTAGAAAACAGAGCTGGATGAGTGCTAACGTTGCATAGCCTGCAAACAAAATAAAAAAATAAAATCCAGCCCTGATTCCCGAATTAGGGGAGGGGAGCAGTGCATGGGAAGGAGTAGCTGTTCTGCTTTCCAAACTGTTTTTTCACCATGAGTGCTCCGGAAGCATAGTGGAGTGAATGCATATCTACTAAAGAGATTAAAACAAGTAATCAAATAAAGAAAGCAGAAAAATTGAGAATCAGCATAGTATACTGCAGGGAGGCTAAACTGTGGCCTGTGGAGCATAACTACCCCTTTAAGTTACAGGAAGTGGCCTGCTAGCCCCTGCCAACTTTTATCCTGATCTGATCAGGAGATAAAGCTCTCTGTCTGTTCTTTAGAGAGTGATCTAATATAACGTCCCTCTGCCTGTTTTTTTTACAAATCCTCTCTAAAGAGCAGGCACAGAAATCTTTTATTTCTGATAGCAGTGCTAAGCTCAAAAAGAGGAGAGACAAGCTGTGGTGCTAGTTACAGATTTATTATGTTGCTTAACGCGTTTCGGAATATATTCCTTCCTCAGGAGCGAAAAACATTCAAACAAACTCAAATTAGTGTCGTGGAGACAACACACTGGTCATAAACAGAGGCATAACATTTTTGAAAAATATTTTTAAAAGGCCACACGCAATATAAATAATTTAAAAAACATTAAAAAACTTTCCAGTGATTCACAATGACACATCTATTCAGTAACATAAAACCACAATATATGGCTAAAATAAAACAGAACCTTTTAATTGCCATAACAAAGCAGCTTAAAAAACTCCTCCCCCCAGAAATGCAAACAAATGTTGCCCTGTGCTGTCCTGTGGAGCTATATTTTCTGGGCTCTGTAAAAGCCATGAAAATTCTTTACCAAAACCCCACACTGAGTAGACACCAAACTCAAAGGCTGCTGGTGTTCAGACTGAGTATATAGATTAGCTCAGCTGTATAATCACTGCATTGGGGAATTTTACTGATCCAGCTAGTACTTACAGTGAACAACGCGCATGTACAATTGTAACAGACAGTCAACCAATTTCCATGTAGAAACCCTGTTTCTTATTTTATTTGTACTCAGAAAAATTCAAATCTTTATTTAACCCTAGAGGTCCCAAACTTTTTTAAAAAATTAAATGTTATGCCTCTGTTTATGACCAGTGTGTTGTCTCCACGACACTAACTTGAGTTTGTTTGAATGTTTTTCGCTCCTGAGGAAGGAATATATTCCGAAACGCGTCAAGCAACATAATAAATCTGTAACTAGCACCACAGCTTGTCTCTCCTCTTTTTGACCTTCGTTTGGTGCTTTTTTCCCTTTTTGTTCCTGTGACAGTACTAAGCACCACAGCACTGAGACTGAAGGTAAGTCCCTGCACTTTAACAGTAAAAGGCAGCATTTCCCTCCACCCTCACTCTAGTGCTGGAGTAAGGGTGGGGAGAAATGCTGCCTTTTACTTTGCATAGGTTCTTCTGTGTAGGGTAACAAACAGTGTTTCCAGCCATCCCCACCCAGTTCTGGAGTGGAGACGGCTGGAAATGCTCATCTGTGAATTATCTGAGCAAAGTAAAAGGCAGCAATTCTAGCCACCCCAACACTTGAATGGGTCCCATGTAGCAAAGATACAAGTATTTTGGTTGTTACTGTCCAGCTGGTGCTTTCAACACTCACACCTCATATTTTATGCAGCACTTGCAACATTAGAATGGGCACGCTAGAAGACTTAAACTTTCCCAACAACATAATTTGTATCTGATTGCTGGGAAAATGTGAGCTTCCTGCAATACAAATGATGCATTCAGGGAAGATGTCTGGATCCGATGCAGCAAATAAATAGCTACTGTACAGTTAGGCCTTAAGATACATAGAGACTAAACTGAGCTTAGAGTCTTGGGAAGCAAAAGGAAGCCTGTGTAGACTCTGGATATGTGGTGTAGCATCCTCCTAGTGACTTATGCCAAACAGGTTGTGAATGGCCATTTTCTGCCTTTGCAGCAATCTCAAAATTGTTTTCAAGGGCTTCTTCATGAGCCTTAAAAGTAAAAACTGTTAATCCCAGGGATAAACTAAGATATGTTGAAACTGTGTTTCAAAATACTTGCGGGTACTACATCTTGGGGAGCTCCAAAGTGGGAGAGAGATGTGAAGACACTGTGGTTCCTTTTGTCTGTGTAGGGAGCAGACCATTGCACCAAATGCGTCCATTTTAAAGATGGCCCCAACTGTGTTGAAAAATGCCCTGATGGTGTACAAGGGACAAACAGCTTTATTTTCAAATACGCTGATGAGGACCGTGAATGTCACTCTTGTCACCCAAACTGTACTCAAGGGTAAGCTTATATGCTTTAAATAATTGACATGTACCTATATTTCCCAGTGTTTATTATATGTTATATTTTTAAAAAAGATCTGCAAAATAAGAAATGTATGTTTGCCTGCCTGTCTTAATTTCCCCTGATTAATTCCTATTTTGTAGATTGGATTTTATGTTTATAGATGAATTTTATCAACAACATGTGTTTTATGTGTCTTTGGGTGGGTGTGCAACATATATGTAGAGCGTGATGCAATCCAATACATGTCTATGCAGAAGTAACCTCCATTGGGTTCAGTGGCACTTACTCCCAGGTAAGTGTGCATTAGATTGCAGCCTAAGTTAAGTACTTTGAAACCCATTTGGTTTCACTGGGAAAGTGAAGCTCATGCTCAGTGTCTTCCACTGAAAACAGTGAAGTTTAAAAATGCTTGATTTGGGTTGGATTGTCCAAAAGAGTGAGAGACTCTTTGTGTGCGTGTGTATAGGATGTGTGTATACCAATGTGTAAAATGAATTTTTTTAAATTGTTGATTTGAAAAAGTTATTTGGGCTGAACCCCATATTTTTGCTTATATTATTCTGTAACAGACTATGTATATAGATAGTGCTATTATAAATGCATCAGCAGAAGATGACATTTTTGGTTAGGATTTCTCTGACCTTTTAGATTCTATAAAAGTCTGTAAATATTTATTTATTTTTATTTTATTATACTTGTATACCGCCCCATAGCCGAAGCTCTCTGGGCGGTTTACAGTAACTAAAAATATTAAAACAAAATATGATGTCTTTCATTGGACTATATGTTCATTCACTATTTTCCCCCTTCTTCCATCATAGCTATAAAGATCCTAATTTAATAAAGTGTGACCCTAATAGTTTGTCTAATGAAAATTGTTTCCCTCTATATGTGGAAAACAACATTATCTTCTAGGGTTTCGCTTTTAGGTATCAGTGATTACATTTCTGCTTCAGTTACTATGTTTCAATGACTTGTGTTTAACACTTTTTCTTTAAACCTATTAAAATAGCTCTTGTTATCTGTGGAATACCCCTTATGATGGTGCACACTTGTGTGGAAGCATCCCCAATAGTTGTTAACATGAAAGCTAGCGCAGGTAGAGAAACTCATTCATATTTATTTAAGATCCCTTTCTTTGGTTCTGAGTATCATAATTTGGCACTAACGTTTACAGGGTAGATGTCATGGGACACTGTTAAAAATAAAGTGTCCACTTCCAGAAGACTTCAATGGAATGCTTTTCGAATTATTATCCTTATGGTCACTTATAACATAACTAGAACCAGGTCACTTATAACATTACTTCTGAATGAACCATTAAAAAAAAATCACACCCAGGTGGCCCAGCTCAAGCTGACAGGGCTTGCAGATTAATACATTTTTCATTCCCTAAGTGTGTTGTTTTTCACCCTTTTTAGCAGCATCTGACCAGGTAATATCCAGAATGCAACATTGGCTTGTTGCAGAACAATACTATTAGAGACTGCTATATAAATAGCTCACCCATTGCTTAGTGCTGTGCTTAGTAACCTGGCTTGAGTCCATATTTCCCAGAACACACCTGAAGGTAACCTGAGTTAGAACATCTCCAGGCTCTGACTGGTGAGAATTCTGAAGACTTACCTAGAGGCAGGCAGAGAATGCTAGTGGGGACTGTAGAGCCACAGGCTGCTTTTCTTGGTCCATATAGCTTTTCTTATTGTTCCTATCAGTTAGTTTTCCCTTCTCCACTCCCTCCCAGCCCATAGGGAAAATTAGCCCTAACAGGAGAGATACGGTAAGCAAAGATACAGAACAACTGATAGAGAAAGATGACCAGTAGCTCTATGATCCCACCCAGCTTTCTCTGCCTATCTTTGGAGGGGAATTCTCAATAGTCAGTCTGGCTTGCATGTGGCTACTTTTTACATGGTGTGCATAGCTTATAGCAAGGCTCTAAATCGGTGCATTTTCAAATGTTACTGTTCAGCATGCAGAATATAGGCTTTAGCATAATAATAAAGAAATCTGGCATTGCAACAGCTGAAGTAATGGAAATTGTGAACATTTAATATGGGCCACTTGAGTTAAAGATGGTTACCCTACAATGAGACAGTTGGGCTATGCCCAACCAAAAGCAAGAGACAACAACAGCAAAATCTTCATCCTGTAAAATAATCATTCACAAGAGGCTTTTATTGTTTTACAGCTAAAATTAAACCAGTAAATTATTCAATAAAATGTTGATGTCAACAGCTGTTGCCATTCAAAATGAGACCTTTTGCTGTTTTTGCAAATCTAATTACAACAGAGCCATTAGGGAAATGAAAGTAAGATTGCAGAGATGCTGCCAGAATCTGTTGTAGAGGCATCTTCTATATGGCCCTTTTAAAACTGAGTTATATAATAAGAAAACTGGGAGTACTATTGGAACAAAACAACAGAGTGGGCTGGCGGCGGGGAGAAAGGTATGGAAGATTTCTAATGGTGTCACTCATTACCAGAAGATGTTTGTGTAACATTACTTCATTCTAACTCAAGATGGGACTGATGCATTACATCCTGCTCCTAGTAGTATAATTAAGATGTAAAATGGAGTTAAACTATAATGATATATGTTGTTATTCCATTATGTAATAAAATGGGAATGCTTCATATAGGGATAGTACCATACAAACTTTATTCTTCTTCCAATTACATATGTAGGTTCTTAAATGTTTACTGGTTCTTGTCCTATGCATTTAACAATAGCTTGGCATGTAGAAATGCCAAGGTGCAGCTTTTCTCACTTCTTTATCTCTATGATATGAAAAAAGTGTTACGCATACAAGCAAAGTCAGTTTAAAAACACAGCAAAACAGCCAAGCCCATTCGCGAGTTGGAATTCAGTCCTTACAATCAGACAGACAAGGAAGGACATTTCTCCAGGCAAAAGTAGTCTTCAATATTTTATATCATGAATTATTTCTTTTGCTGGAACTTCTGGAGGCTATGGAAGATGAAATGAATGCACATGGCAACCCTCTTCACAAAGAAGGGCATGGAACACATCCCCTAGTTCTGTTGCGTTTACTTCAGAAATGTTTGTTTTGCTAGTCCTTCCTGTAAGAATTCACATGTGACATTTCTTGGGACTGCCAAGACATGAAAAATGATGGTATTAACAATAATTTTGCCAACTTTCTCAGCTATCCACCTACTCTAAATCACCAGGAAAATTGTCTTCTAGAGCAGGTGGTTTGGTTTTGGTTCAGTCAAATGAGCTTCCTAATAACTTCCTGATCTTTGTATTATTAAAGGTGAAACGTGTTCTCTTGCCACCAGTCAGAATACTCGATGAACAGAGAGACAGCTAAATGAAAAAATGTATATCTATTAATAACCCTGCAGCTAAACAAAGCAAACACAACAACAACAACAAAATATCACTCAATAGCATTTTCCCTGATATTTTATGGAGGTTGTTCCCCATTTTAAAGGCATTTCCTGTTGCTCTGTAGTGATGTTAAACTTATTATGAGTGGTCATAACGAGTGTCCCAGATGTCTAGAATTAATGCCTGATTTGTCAGGAATTCATTTAGATAAGCCTTGAGACAGAACTATCATTTTCCCTCCCCCCCCTTTTTGAAATTTTCCATTCATAATTCCCCAGCTTCATGTAGGGATGTGCTAGAATTCCACCCAATTCGGATTTGGTACTGAATTTTCCATTAATTCACTTATTCTCAGTCGCTGAGGATTCTGCAGCTATTTTTGAAAAAAAAATTTTTTTTAAAAAAAATCTGCCTCTAAAACATCAATTGTAAGAATGATAATTTAGCAATATTTCCCTTTAAAATATTGGTATTTCCTTCAAAATGTCAATATTTTTAAATATTGATAACTCCTTCAAAATAGCTCCTACAGGGTGGATATAAATTAATAACTAAATAAATATTTCATTTAAAAATATTGATATCAATATCAGCTTTTTTTCTGAGGAAAAAATGTGGATCAGTAAAACAAACTCGAATCGATGCCAGCCTGTTAGGTTGATGGAATGCTTTCAAACCAGCACTGGCCAACAGATCCTATTCCTAGCTTCATGGCTTTCTAATAGAAATCTGCCCTTAGGTTTCTTTCCTCCCTATACAAAACAATTGGAAGTAAAATAAGCAATGCTAGGAACGTGATATTTGGTCCACAATAGGAATTGTTGAAATGCTACTCCATGTAAATATTTGTGGCAGATTGACTACTGGAACAAAACTAAGAGAAGTAACATGTCTAAAATGTCCATCAAAAAATTGCAGATGCATTGCCATACCAACCCTATACAGCCCTATAATAAAGTTTGATATTCATCCACTACAGGAATTAAATCAGTTAAACCAGATCAATGACTTCTGAGTAGGGATTCTTGAGGAATTTTACACTGATATACACTAACCTCATCTCTGCTTACCAGCAGACCTATCACCAGAACATGCCATGCTCAAGCAAATGCTAGGCCATGATGCCTAAGTAGGATCCACTGCTGATAACAACAGGTTCAGCCAGGGATCTCCTTCTTGTTTGTCTGACCTTGATCTTGCCACCATTTTTAATTCTTCTGAATGCATTCCTGTATATTAGTACAGCACTGCATTTGAAGGAATTAAAATGGGTAAAATGATTTACCCAGAATGCAATGCTATATGTACAGGGTGAATTCCCAGCCTCAGTTCTCCAGATAGCCCCAGCCACCACCCCATCTGGTAAGTGAGAGGGTGGCCCACAGGGATGAGGGCACTTTGCCCAGCCCCCCCTCAAATGTGCAACTGGCTTTGATTGTCAGACTAATGTACACATCAAAACGTAAGTTATCCACTGCATTTTCCACTTACCCAATATTCCAATGCAGTTCTCAGCTCAAAAACAATATCAAAGTATGTTTTAAAATGTGTACTTTGAGATTAGAAATGCATATTTTGATAGAAAATATTTCCATGTGTATGTGTTTAAATATGGAAATCCTAATGTTCATGTGAATCTCTACCCCCAAAAAGTCAAAATTAATGAGGAAACTGGGGGATTTGAACTTATGGGTAAACACATTCAAAAGTGATATGGATGGGCAGAAACCACTCCCTGCTTCCAGATCCGTGTAAGAGGATTCTCACTGCAGATATCACTGTACCATTTCAGTATAGTGCAATTGTCATTTCTAATGATAAAGGAAGTCTTCTCTCCTTATGCCACCATCCAGCAGAACACCACTTTTCAAGAAAACTAGTTTCATTCAGTTGTGTTTAAGTATTCATCTGTCTCAGTAAAACTGTGCCAGCTGCCCCACTATTCTACATGTCTGTGTCTTCCCAGTATGCTAGTCACTGCAACAGTGATTTTGCCCTGTGTAAGTAGGAGGCCTCTTCTGTCATTACAGCAGTTGCCCAACCAGCCAGAGATGCTGGATGAGATTGGGTATTATGTATTCAAAGCTGTCTTCAACGTATATAGATAGCCTTTGAAACCCTTGTTAGATGTATTGTACTAAATGCATATTTCAAGAAAAAAAAGAATCTCAAGATTTCAAGCATTTTCGCTGTTCTGAGGACAATGACTGTGGGCCACATTCCATCACCTCACAGTGCACTGTGTCCTATCTCCCCTTTATTTGTTTCGATCAGTGAAGGTCCTCAACAGAAGTAAGAATGGAGTTTATTTTATTCTTCCTTTATTCCAAAGTGTATTTCTTTCTAAAGAAAACTAATGCACAAACAAAAGAAGGCTTCTAAGCATTTGAATCAAAAGGTTTTGTCGACTTGGACAACAGGTGAGGTCCCAAAGAACAATACAACCATGTCCTGCTTGCTTTTCATAGGCCTGTGAGAATTCGTGTAGCAGAGACGCAACAGAGGTGCCAAGAGAAGAGATTCCTTTATGTGCCAGCCAGACAGGCAGGCAGCAAGCTCTCTAGGTGGCTAATGGACTTTCAGACATCTAATTTGAAGAAGGCCTTTTTTATAGTTGAAGAAAGTCTCCAGCTTCTTTTGATGTGCTACAGAAAGGAAACTGAAGAAGTTTGCAGCTTCTTTCAGTATCAGCACAGTTTTATGGGAACTGCAGAGAGTCCCATGTCAAGAAGAAACGATGCAAGTAGATCTGTGGCTGGATGACGTACAAACACTTGAAGCCCAAGACGGCTGAAATACCATATGCCTATTTGAATTTTCCTCTTTTTTTAAATACCCCAAATGGTGTTTAAATCCATACCTTACATTCTAGACGCAGCTTTATTTTCATGCCTGCTATAATTACCTAATCCTAATTTCTTTAGGATGTGATCACTTATTAAGATAACAGCAGCCTTTTTTCCTGTATAAAAGTTTATGCAAAAAATAAAAACGGTAATTTTGTAAACAGTTAATATGATATAATGTAGAAAGAACAAGAAATCTGCCAGATACTTTGTCCATTCGTTGCCCATTCCCACTCAGATTGGTATTTAAGACAAGATTTAAAAAATGGATTCACGTGTTGCTTGTTGTCTGTTAACCCACTGCTGCAATCACTAATGACTGTCCATTGATCTGTTGGATTAAGCCACTGCTCCGAGAAAAGAGCATCAGTTGGTCCCTCACCTTAGCACATGAACTATGTCTTGGGGCATTTCTGTAACACCACAGTGACCTGTGTTGAGGTAAGTAGCTGAAGAATCAAAGTCTATTCAGTCTTGGAACATCATCTCTTCTTTTGTTTCCTGCTGTTCGTAGCTTGTGTTGAAAAATGTCCCAAGCAATGATTTCCTGACAACTGGGTAACTCTGAGAATGATAATGAACCGCCTGGCCCAAGGCAGAATGCAAACTCTTTGTTATTCTGTCCGTACAATGGCTAATGAGTGTTTTCTCTCTTTTTCCTCTCTCTCCCACCTGGATTTGCTGCAGGTGCATAGGCCCACGTCTCGAGGACTGCATTGGTTTCATGGATAGGTATTTGCTGAGCACTTGCTCCTCTTGCCACACCTCCCATGTTCCATGTGTGGGCAAAGGCGCTTGTGTGTGCATGGCCCCTGTGAATGGTGAATGATACTTTCTGTTCTGTAATTGCCTGCAGGTGTAGAGGCCCCTCTAGTCATGACTGCATTTACTATCCGTGGACCCGCCAGTCCACTTTACTACAACATGCTAGGTAACATCTGCCATCCCTGCTTTTTGTTCTTCTTCTCCTTTCCTATAATTTATGCAGAACATGTGAATCATGCTAACCAGTTTGGTCACCTGGAAACTGGATAGGTCAGTGTGCAGTATGGTTCTTTGTCTGCAACTCCTCACAAGTTACTCAGAGTGCTTAAGATAACTAAATAAAATGAATTGAAGCACATGAAAATGAACACACACACACAAACCAGATCTTCCCCATAGACTTAAACTGATTCTCCAGAAAACCTAATAGGTTTGTCTGGGAGACTAGTGGTGCCTAAAGGAATCATTAGCCCCCTTAGCAAATTTCAGTAACCAGAATTCTTGAGAGGAGGGGGGCAGTCATGACTGCAAAAACCAATATAATCTGGTTTCCTATTTTAAGAAATCAATTATAAATTGTTTGATTGAAAAATCTAGTTCATCATTTCAGAACAATTAGAACATTTCTTTTTCTTTGAAAAGAATATACATTGTTCACTCACAATGTGTATCCTGCAATTCAAACTGGTTAATATGACCTCCTGGTTCAAGCATTTTCTAATCTAAAACCTAATTGTTAACCCTTTTTTCACATTTGAATCAACATCACCTCATAAAGGATTGTACCTAGTTCTTTCTAGTTTGGCTTTTAGGTAGAAAATCAATATGAATCTCTAGCTGAATGTGTGTTTCTGAAAATGTTTCAGTGTCTTCAGTTTGTTTATTTATTTAACTAATAATTCCAAATGGTTTTGACAGATTTGTGTTACCAAAACAGTAATTTGAGTAAAAATACACATGGTAATTCTGGTAACATATTTTAATCCTGAGTCGAGATCACACAATAGCAAAGTATTGCACAGTATTGCAACAAGAAGCCACACAGATTTGTGTTTTCAGAAGAAATTTCAATCAAATGCATTTCAGCCCTAGGCTGAATTCATTGTGCCACTAAATATTTCCCTCCTGGCCCAGAGAATGTCCTGTTTGGGGAGAGCAGGTAGAGGAAACATGGGGTCAGGGCAGAGGAAAATGGGACACAACAAAGAAATGTCATCTAAAGATTCATCCTCTGGTGTAAAGGTAAAGGTAAAGGTGTCCCCGCACTTGTAGCGCGAGTTGCTTCTGACTCTTAGGGTGCCGTCTTGTGACGTTTACTAGGCAGACCGTATATATGGGGTGGGATTGCCAGTTCCTTCCCCGGCCTTTCTTTACCCCCCAGCATATGCCGGGTACTCATTTTACCAACCACGGATGGATGGAAGGCTGAGTGGACCTCGACCCCTCTTACTTGAGATTCGACTTCCTCCTTCCGTTGGAATCGAACTCCGGCCGTGAGCAGAGCTTCGGCTGCGTTACCACTGCTTACCACTCTTCACCACAGAGGATCTGTGTGTAGTTGAACATTATTGCTTAGGCTTGTAGTCCTGTACAATTGAGATACATCCTTCTTGACACATCAGTGCTTACCTCTGAGCAAATGTGCTGTAAAACTCCTTGAGGTGTCAAAAAGATTGCTGTTATCACAGACTGCTTTGATCTCTTTGGTTTTCTTGATTTAAGAGGGGGATCCCATGAAGTCCCATTAGATCCCTCTATTGTTAGAATCAGCCAAACCTAATCGCCTGATTAAAGCTTGTAATCACATTATAATTGCACACCAGTGCATACCAACATCTAGATTTGGTGTACACCATGGGCATGAATAATCTCCTAATTGCCTTACTCTCTTGTAACACTAATGAGCCAGATGTTACTTAGTTCTTGCCAGCTGAAAATTCCCTAGCACAGGGCAATTGGCACAGAATGGGATCATCAGCTCTAAAACCCGCATAGGAAGCACATGCCAAGGACAGCAGGAGAGAGCAGGATGCTGTGCCAAAGTTAGTTGGCAGTACTTCTGTGAGCTGGCAGATGCGTTACAGCCCTCTCACTGTTGTTACCCACCCACCTAGCTGCCCCAAGATTTCATATTGCACTTTTCACGGTTGTTTCTGAATGATTGCTTTTCATTGCATTGGAAAAGGGATGTGTTATCACTCATTCTCTGCAAATCATGATGAGAAAATTAGAACTGACTTACGTGGGCATCTTACAATGGTTTAGGCTGGTATTTTCAAATAGCCGGAGTTTCAGTACTCAACCCAACTTCTCTTAACCTCCAGAGAGTTTTGAGTACACACTTTTGTTTGAATGTTCAACTATTGGGAGAATGACTAAAATAAGGAGGAGGTAACAGTGAAAAAACTCTAATTCAACAATTAAAATATTTCCCAATAATTGTTTAAGTTTATGCTGTAGTCTTGAGCATCAGCAGAAATGTTGTGCATACATGTGTGTTGGATTTCAGAGTACATTTTTAATTTAGGAATGTGTATTCTAATTCAAGAGGTTAAGCTAGAACCCAAGCTGTAAACTTGGTCCTTCATGGGGAGTTGTGCTTCATTCAGAACAGGCTGAACACTACTCCTAAGTCAGAAAAAGCGCCTGCCAACATTTCATCTGCCTTTTCTGGATTGAGCTTCGGTTTATTTGGGTCCATGCTTGATTTCAGCCATTGTTTCAGCACCTCCACAGTTTTACCAGAATTTGATGAAAGGGAGAAAAAGATTTGGGTGTTATCAGTATACCAACAACACCTTACTCCAAATACTCAGATGATCTTACTTAACAATTTAATGTAGATGTTAAACAGCAAAAACAACATATACGTCTGCATCATAGCATAGCATAATTGTCGTGAAGCAAAGCAATAGTCCCTGGCACCACCTTCTGGAGATGACCATGCAGATAGGAATGGAGCCACTGGTTTTCAGTGCCCCCAATCTCTGTTTTGGACAATCAACCCAAAGTGATACCAACAATGGTCAATGGTGCTGAAGGCCACTGAGAAGTAAAGGAGAATTAGCTGGATCACACTCCACCTGACCTCCCATCTATTGTGGTAACCATAGCAAATCTAGGCCAGAAACCAGATTAATGTGGATTGAAATAACTGTGTCATCCAAGACTGCCTGGACTTTTGGATGATACCCATTTGCTCATATACCTTGTTCTAAAATGGCATATCGTCAATGGATTGATAGTTGGAGTCACCCACAGGATCTTTTTTAGGAGTGGCCTCAAAGCCACCTCCTTCCAGGCAATTGGCACCAGTTCCTACCATCAGGAGGTATTTTTTATTTCATGAACCTGGACAATTCACTCCTCCTTAACGTTATGAAGTAGTAGGCTCTGCTCACTTTCAAGGACCTTGCCCACATCCTGCTAATGTGAAATGTTGAAGCTGTTTGCTGCAAGAGAACTGGCATTCATTTTTCACATTGCCACAACCCAGAGGCAGGTTGAGTGGCAGCAAAGCCATTGTTACTTGCATCCAGTGATTCAGACAACCAGTTTTACACAGTTAGTATTGCTCAAGACATGCCAGGATAGGGGAGAGCTACAAAAACTGGTTGGGCAGTGGCTTAGTCCTGCATAGGGAAAGATAAAGGAAAAACTAATTGCAAGGCCCATAACAACTTGGATCCTGGATATTTTATGGACTGCTTGACTCATTATATCCCCACCCAATCTCTGAGGTCTTCAAGGGAGTCGCCACTAGTGGTCCCCCATGGCTCAGATGCACAGTTTGTATCCACCATGAGCCGTGCATTCTGTGTAGTGGGCCAAATTTTATGGAACTCCCTTCCAGTTGAGGTCAGACAAGCCCTCTCCCTGTTGAACTTGCAGCACCTACTGAAGTTCAGCTGGCATTTTAACTGAATTCTGATTTTATTGTTTTAACTGATTTTATATGTATTGTATTGAGTTACTAAGACACTGCTTACAGACAATTGTAATGAAGGGGGTATACATTATGTATATTGAAATAAATAAAATGGGGCGGATTAGCCCAGGGGGGGCTGTAGTATATAAAGTCCTTCTGCAACACAAACTATTTCGTCCCCTCTGACCCACTTATATGTGCAGTAAAAGTATCCACACCTCACAATTATGATATGAAAGTTGAATGTATGCATATATAAACTGTCTGCCTTATAACAAGTCAGATCATTGTTCCGCTTGACAAGTATTCTGCAAGTCCTCGGGGAGAGAAAGGTCTTTCTTAGCCCTACTACCTGAGTCTCTTTGTCACTGGAGTTGCCAGGAACTCTACCTAGGACCTTTCACTTTGTTTCTGCTGTATGACTAAGGCATAGCCCAACCCTGTGATATTTGTATAGGCAGTAGCAGCTGGTGGGACAGCTCCATTGCTCTCTCAGCTTCCCAACGCCGTGGGTCACTGTCACTGACTGAGAGGAGGGGGTTTGAGGCGCAGGAAGCTCAGTGTAGCATGGCATGTGGTGGGAGGAGTGTTTGATTGGCTCCACTGCATGACAATGAGTTCACCGCACCTCACACCTCTCCATCTCGGTCAGTGGCAGCAGCCCGTGGTGTTGGAAAGCTGTGAGAACACTGGAGCCTCACTTGTGCCATTCCACCGGCCGCTGCTGTGTACAGATCATAAGTGTCGGGACGTGGAATTGGGGTCCCGTGGATTTAGAGTCAGAAGACGAGGGGGAGGGGAGCCCCCTGTCAGACTTGAGCGAAGGAGAAGGAGAGGAATGTCCAGAGATAGGGTTGCCCAGCAACAGAGATCCTGGGAGCGCCAGAGTCACGGAGCCAACCTTGAAAGTTCACACGCCTCCCCCTCCGCCCAGACCTCCCCTTACACCCATACCGGAGTCGGAATCTTCAGAAGGGGAGGGGCCGGCGCTTCCCCCCTCACCGTGTACTCGACGATGAGTGAAGAGACTAGAAAGGGGGAGGGGGAGACAGGTGGCCCCTGAGGGTGGATTGAGGCGGAGTGAAAGGCTTCGCGCCCGTTTGGGTCCTACTTAAGAGTTGGGCAGGAAAGTGCACTTCGCTCTGTCAACTATCTTTCCATGTCACAGGATCTGTAAGTCAGTGGCGCTTTATGAGAAGGCGCAGCGTTTGTGTGGATGTCACTGTAATAAAAACTGAATTGCTTTCACCCACTGGTCTGGTTCCTCAGTCTCATCCTGGACCTGACAGCTTGACAGAGCCACCTAAATCACTCTCAACGCTCTCTCCACGGGACGAGGACAAGATGTCAAAGGGAGCGGAGGGGGGAACAAATCCCACTTCTGAGACGGAAGAAGTGAGACTCTTGAGGACTAATGTGACTGATTTACAGACGGATGTTCAATCCTTGCTGGCAGCAGTCAAGGCGCTGAAAATGGATAATCAGGCCTTGAAAGCCACGATCGATCGGATGTGAACCGCCCCTCCACCCGCAGCGGTAAAGGTGCCCATTGGATTACCCCCAAAGTATGCGGGACAAAGTGATCAGTTGGCAACCTTTGTGGCTCAATGTGAACTATACTTGGATGTCAGGAATGCAGAATTTCCGGGTGATGGGGCTAAAGTGGCATTCGTGATCAGCCTCCTGGAGGGAGAAGCTGCAAAGTGGGTGACTCCTTATCTGGTGAGAAAGGATGCTCTCCTAGGAAGGTACAGAGGATTCATACAAGAAATGACCGAGATGTTTCAAGACCCGCAAAGAGCGGAAACTGTAGCGCGGCAGGTAGGCGCTCTGAAACAAGAAAAAGGAACTGTTTCCGAGTATACTAATGCGTTTAAAATTTTATCCCAAGAGACTGGCTATAATGAGGCAGCCCTGATGTTCATGTACCGGAGCGGACGGAACGCGGAGATCCTGGATGAACTGGCCAGGACCGCCCCCCCCCACCGACCTGCCAGAACTTATTCAGCTGTGCCTGCAGATCGATCACCGACTGGAGGGTAGACGCCTGGAGAAGAGACAGGAGGTCCCTAGATACTCCGCCTCGGCGCCTCACAGCAAGAATCCCTCCACTTCGGGAACGACGGGTAGAGCGACCGAAGGGCAGGGGGGGGCAGACCAAGGCTCTCGGAAGAAGAGAAAGAGAGACGACGCCAAGAACGCTTATGTTTCTATTGTTCCAAACCGGGTCATATGGCCAGAGACTGTGGGCTAAAGAAGGGGAAGACGGAGCCGTCGGAAAACTAGAACACCCAGTCCACGTGAAGGCCAGTGGGCTGGGGGCAGCGTTGTACAAAGGCCCCCCGATGACCCAGCCTCCCTCCAAAAGAGTGCTGGTTCTACCTGTGCGGATTACAACTGCCAGAGGAGTGATGTTCAACTCTACTGCCTTAATCGACAGTGGAGCCTCCACCAACTTCATCGACGCAAAGCTGGCCAAGCGTTATGGCATCTCTAGCTGGACACTGGACACCCCCCTTTCCGTGGAGACCATTGACGGGAGACCACTGAAGTCAGGGGGGTGGTAACGCAAGCCACGGAGGAATTGAAGCTTCAAATTCCCGGGCATGAAGAGCTCATCTCACTGTATGTGTCAGATCTTTCAAGCTTTGAGGTGATTCTGGGGATGCCCTGGCTCGCCATGCACGAGCCTAAAATAAGTTGGAAGGAGGCGGTGGTGTGGTTCACATCTCAGTACTGTCAGGAGAACTGCCAACCAGAAGGAATCAAGAACACCTTAGCGGGAGCCATACAAGAGGGCACGCCAGCGATGCTCCCTCCGAAGTATGAGGAATTCCAAGATGTGTTTGACGAAAAGGAAACGGAAACCTTACTCCCCCACCGTCCTTACGACTGTACGATCGATCTTGTGCCAGGGGCCAGCATACCGTCGGGAAGGATTTACTCGCTCACAGAGACTGAAAGGGTGGCTCTGAAAGAGTTCTTGGAAAAGAACCTGAAGTGAGGATTCATTCGCCCGTCACAGTCTCCGGCTGGGGCACCTTTGTTGTTCATGAAGAAGAAGGGGGGGGGAGCTCAGGCCGTGTAATGATTACCGCGCACTGAATCAGATCACCACCCCTAACAGCTACCCACTGCCTTTAATCTCAGAGTTGCTAGATCGGCTACGTTCAGCCAAGATTTTCACAAAGTTGGACTTGTGGAGAGCCTACAATCTGATCAGAATGAAGGAGGGACATGAATGGAAAACGGGGTTCCTCACGTGTTACGGTCAATTTGAATACCTTGTCATGCCGTTCGGGCTTTCGGAAAGTCCAGGAATTTTCAAAAAATTCATGAACGATGTATTTAGAGACTTACTGGACACGTATGTAATCTGTTACTTAGATGATATCCTGGTGTTTTCGGAGAATCAAGAGGATCACGACTGACACGTAAGAACCGTGTTAAAGAGACTGAGAGAAAACCACCTGTATGCTAAGTTGGAGAAATGTGGGTTTGACCTCGAGTCTTTGGACTTCCTGGGGTATCGAATCTCAGCGGGAGGAGTGGAGATGGACCCAGGGAAAGTGAGTTGCATAAAGGACTGGGGGCAACCCGTCACGAAAAAGGATGTGCAACGGTTTCTAGGGTTTGCTAACTTCTACAGGAAATTCATCCCGGGGTTTTCCAAACTAACGGCTCCCCTGACCGACTGTTTAAGGGGAAAGAAAAAGTTCCAATGGACAGAGCACGCTACAAAGGCTTTTGAGGAGTTAAAAGAGAAATTCGCTACCGAACCCATTTTGCGCTTCGCTGATCCGAACCGTCCCTTCATAGTGGAAGCTGATGCCTCGGACTTTGCCATCGGGGGGGTTTGCTACAAGGAGATCCCGAGGGAAAGGAGTTGTACCCCTGCACATACTTCTCTAGAAAGTTAAAGCCTGCAGAGAAGAACTACACGGTCTGGGAGAAGGAGTTACTGGCCATTAAGGACTCTTTCGAGAACTGGAGGCAGTATTTGGAGGGAGCCTCCCATCAAATTGAAGTGCGTTCTGACCACAAGAACCTGGAAAGTCTGCAAATGGCCAGGAAGCTGAACCAGAGGCAGATCAGATGGTCCCAGTTCTTCGCCAGGTTCAACTTCAGGATTACGTATCACGCCCAAGCCAAGAATCAGAGAGCCGACGCCTTGTCCAGGCAGCCGCAATTTAAGGAGAGTGAGCCCCAGGACCAGCCACAGTACGTGATCCCGCTGGAGAAATTAACACTAGGATCATGCCAACCTTCATGGGAGGAAGAGCTCAAAAGAGCGCAACGGGAAGGGACGGGCATGCAGCAGTACATTCACGAGGCGGGGCAGGATCCAGACTCAGAGGTGAATTTCTACTGGCGAGATGGGTTGTTGTGGTTTAAAACGGCCAGGGTCGTGCCAGAGGGAGACTTAAGACTCAAAATTCTACGCCAGTGCCATGACTCTGTCACTGCAGGACACTTCGGGATTTACAAAACCATTCAGAATATAGCTAAAGACTTTTGGTGGCCGAAGATGCGCTGGGACGTTGAGGGCTATGTGAAATCCTGTTCGGTTTGTATGCGAGCTAAACATCAAACGGGAGAACCGGCAGGGCTGTTACAACCGTTAAAGGTCCCCAGTGAGCCTTGGAAGGACCTTTCCATGGACTTTATAACTGATCTACCAAAGTCACAAGGGATGACTGCCGTTCTAGTCGTGGTAGATCTACTTACCAAGATGGCACATTTTCTCCCTTGCCCGGGGCCCTTAGAAGCGAAAGAAACGGCCAAATTATTCATCAAGGAGGTTTACCGGTTGCATGGATTGCCCAACAGTGTAGTCTCGGACCGAGGGACTCAGTTTACGGCTAAGTTTTGGAGGGCGCTCTGGAAGCAGCTGCAGACGGAGTTAAAACTGTCGTCTGCCCATCACCCCCAGACAGACGGTCAGACGGAACGCTTGAATGCCGTTTTGGAGAAATATTTACGCTGTTACGTTTCTTACCAACTAACTGACTGGACTTCGTATTTACATTTTGCAGAGTTTGCCTACAACAACGCCTTACACTCCAGCACTCAGCAAACCCCGTTCTTTGCAAATTATGGATTTCATCCTAAAGCCTTTCCTAGCAGTTCAGAGGGAGTGTTGGTGCCCGCCGCTGAAGAATTTCTACAGGAGTTACAAGCCATCCAACAGAACCTGAAACAACAACTGGACGAAGCCAAGACGGAGTACAAGCGAGTTGCCGATTTGCACTGGAGAGAAGCCCCCCCCTTCAAGCAGGAGACCAGGTATGGTTGTCCACTCGATTCCTCCCAATGCCAGGCAAATGCAGAAAACTGCAAGATAAGAGGGTGGGGCCTTTTGAAATAGAGACTCAAATTAATCTGGTGGCGTACCGGCTGAAGTTACCGGATTCATTCAAAGTACACCCTGTGTTTCATCCATCTCTGCTCACCAAAGCAGCTCCCCCCAGTGAGTTGCAGCCAGTGGAACCTCCAGGGGCTCCGATCAGGGTAAATGAGCAGACGGAGTACGAAGTTGAGGACATCTTGGACTCCCGAATAAGATGCAAGAAATTGCAGTATTTGATCCATTGGAAAGGGTACGGGTCTGCAGATAGGAGTTGGGAAAATGAAGTTGATGTGCACGCTCCGAGTTAGTGAAACGGTTTCATGAGTCCCAAGCCAGTTAGAGGGGGGGGCTCAGCCTGGAAGAGGGGATGATGTCGGGATGCGGAATTGGGGTCCCGTGGATTTAGAGTCAGAAGACGAGGGGGAGGGGAGCCCCCTGTCAGACTTGAGCGAAGGAGAAGGAGAGGAATGTCCAGAGATAGGGTTGCCCAGCAACAGAGATCCTGGGAGCGCCAGAGTCTCGGAGCCAACCTTGAAAGTTCACACGCCTCCCCCTCCGCCCAGACCTCCCCTTACGCCCATACCGGAGTCGGAATCTTCAGAAGGGGAGGGGCCGGCGCTTCCCCCCTCACCGCATACTCAACGACGAGTGAAGAGACAAGAAAGGGGGAGGGGGAGATAGGTGGCCCCTGAGGGTGGATTGAGGCGGAGTGAAAGGCTTCGCGCCCATTTGGGTCCTACTTAAGAGTTGGGCGGGAAAGTGCACTTCGCTCTGTCAACTATCCATGTCGCAGGATCTGTAAGTCAGTGGCGCTTTATGAGAAGGCGCAGCGTTTGTGTGGATGTCACTGTAATAAAAACTGAATTGCTTTCACCCACTGGTCTGGTTCCTCAGTCTCATCCTGGACCTGACAATAAGCAAGTGGTGGCTACATGGCAGCGGCGTCACTAGCAGGAGTGCGGGGGGGTGCGGACCTCCGGTGTGCACCCTCCCAGGGGCATGGATGAGGCGGCTGGGCTTGCGTGCATGCGCACTGAAGGCCAGCCACCCCGTCCATGCCCCTGAGAGGGCGCGCGCCGGAGGGGCACCCAGCCGGAGAAGGCCTCGGAACGCCGGAACGCCTCCCTCACCCCGCCAACGCTGCTCCCAGTCTCACCCGCCTGCCTCCGAGGAGGAGTTGGAGCAGCCTTGCTGGGCAATGGCACGGGGCGGGGCGGCTCTGGGTGTCACCCCCCTCATGGTGACACCCAGGTGTGGGCTGCACCCTCCGCACCCCGGTAGTGACGCCCCTGCTACATGGTACTTTACTGTAAAGCACTTGGAAATCTGTAGCTTGTTTTCTTGATTGTGCTTTTACTGAGCACTAAAATGAGAGACCTTAGACGAGAAGCATGGTACACTCTGTGTGGTACAATATTTAAAACCAAGCAAGCCCATCTCAGATCTCATGATTGTTGTCAGGGAAAACACTGCTAGCATTTCAACTTTCACAGTAAGCATTCAAGGTGTAATTAAGAGCAAAAGAATCCTGTGAACCAAAGGGAACAATTTTCTATTTTCCTGGTAGATGAACAATCATAATATGGCAGATGTAATCAGCAGGAGAAAACAGTGTTTTTAATATTTCCTGGTATAATCTGATGCCTGTATTGATTTACACCCTAAATGAAAGTCCTTCTTATTTCCACATTTCCCCTTTTAACTAACAGGAGCTAATTGGCCAAGTCTTCCCCACTGAGAGATGGTTGCATGAAACAGTGCGCAGATATTAACTCTCTTCATCCTTTTCTTCCAATTGAACAAAAGCACATTTCTCCTTTCGACTCCTCCCTTTACAAATATTGGGCTCTTCTTTTCTGTTGACTGTGTATGCATACAAGAGCTAATTAACGGCAAATCCTTTGTAAAGCAGTGAAACCTTTTCCTCTTTGTGTTTGATACCCCCTTCACAGTATGATTTCATTATAATTTCACAGTAACTCAGCAGCACAGAATACATGATAGGAAAAAGGAAGCTTGCCATTAATAAACTCTGAATGTTCATAGTCAACTTCATTTTTATAACACTCTGCTCTTCTGCATGGATTAAAGTTTTCCATATGTTTTGAATATTTATAGGATAATTATATACATAATCCTGTAAAAGTAAGAGGGTGGAGAGAGAAAAAAGGCCCGTGAAATTTACTTAAAGTGAGAGTAAAATTTATTCTTCAGTATAAACTAAAAAGTTGTCTTTGGATTGCTAATGTGGACTATGCAAAAAAGACTTTTCCAACAAAGGCCTTTGACAAGAACAACATCTACAGTACAGGAAGAGTTAGCGTAGCTCAGTCGTACCCAAATTGTTCTGAGGAAGAGACTGTAGCTCTGTGATAAAGCCCCTGCTATGCAGGCAGAAGGTCTTGGCTTCTATCCCTGGCATCTCCAGTTAAAAGGATCAAGTAGCAGGTGTTGCAATAGACCCCAGAGAGCCACCACCAGTCAGAGCAGACAATACTAGGCTAGATGTACTTATTGTTGTATTGTATTTATTATGATATATTTTTAACTGAAGTGTACGTCGCCTAGAGTGGCCATCGGCCAGATAGGCGACTTATAAATTAAAATTATTATTATTATTATAGATGGACCAACAGTCTGACCTGACCTTCAGGCAGCATCCCATGTGCTGTGGTCAAGAGTGAGCTGAAACAGAACTGTTAGAATGCAGTAAGAAATAAATTAAATAAGGAAAGACTCCTGTGAGTGGCTAGTTGCAAAGGACAGTGCCCACTGTATCTCTGTATGGTTCACTGCTCTGGCTTTCCCTCCTTCCCGTCAGCTTTTGCTGTGGACTTTGCCAACTCTCTGCATTAGGTTTGTGATTGAATCAGGTAGACATGGTGCAACAGAATTATATTGCAGAATGGAATTATTGGATCATTTAACCATTCCCAATGTAGAATTATGCAGCAGAATAGAAAGCCCACCTGTTCATCCCATTCCACCTAGAGCAACAACTCATACAGAAAGATGGGCATGACACAGGGTAGGTAATGTTTACATTTATGCGTTATATTGGATCTTGTTGGATGCAGTGTCCCTCCTGGCTTAAGAAGCCATAGCACTGGGACATATGATCCCCCTTGGCCCTCCCCTTTGAGTTCTTGCTTTTGATCCTGGTCTGTTCCCTGCAGTTACCCGTTATGTCTGAAAAGGAGAACAGATTTTAATGTGAGTTTACCACCCAGGATCTTAAAACAGGATCAGTCTCGTTGGCCTCATTCAGACATAATGCTACCAGGTGTTGGGAACCTATGGCCCTCCAGATGTTGCTAAACAACAATTCCCACCATCCATAGCCATTGGCAGTGCTTGCTGGGGTTGATGGGAGTTGTAGTTCAACAACATCTAGAAGGCCAAAGATTCTACACACCTGTGCTAAACCATAGCATTCACATCAAATCCTCCCTCTCCTCTCCTCTAGTGTGGCTGTGAGGAGGAGACTGGAAGCATTGGTTCCAGTTTTCAACTACTGTTAGTTTTAAAATTAACAGTTCCTACTGGGAAGGATGGCGGGATGCAAATCTAATAAATAAATAAGTAAAGTATGGCTTATCTGATCAAGTGTGGATTGTAAACCACGGTTTGAATTTGGCTTAGTTAAATCATAGTTAAAACTAGCCACAAAGTTTGCCCCAATTTAGACATAAAAACAAACTGCAATTTCTTGAAAACAGGAAGCAAATGCTTCCAATCTCACAGTTATGCCAGAGGAGGAAAGGAAGGGGGAGCGTACACCCAGACTCATTCCCATAGTGCTAAACTGTGGTTCAGTATTACTATGCAACTATTACCTGGAGAAGCCCAGCTGATGTGATCAAGTGATCATTTCCTTGTTCTTAGTTGATTAGCCCAATGTGTCACCTGACTAAATATTCTGAGGCATCAAAAGAGTTTCTGAAATGAAAAACTGGATCTTCATTTCTGTTGCAAACCCTCGTTTGGTGCTAGATGGTAGCCTGATCCTCTTGTTTTGAAAAGGTCAAGTATAACTTTATTGACTTGTTAGGAATTGTTTCAGGGAAGAAAACAACTTTCTGAACTTTCATTGTGCATTTTTAATACTGTCCCTTTTAAGTGGAGACCTTCAAAGATCTACTTGCTAAAATTAGAAACTTTAAAACACTGGATAGCTGCAATAACTATATTCTTTCAAGTAAGGAGATGTTAGTCTTCATTTGAAAAAAAATAGCTTATTTCCCATATCTACAAATATAATGTCTTTCTTCACCATAGGATGACCTCCATTCCTCAAATCTAAGCTTTTTAGACCTTCACATTCCTGGGTGAAAACAACTTAGGGACCTCATAGATTAGCTGTGAGGAACCCCTGAGTGGTTTCCCCCAAATGCCTACCTACCACATACTTGACTTTCTTGGCATAGATGTGTGAGTGGGTTGTTGACTGAGAACATATGCTTGAATTATGGGAGCAGCTGCAGAGTGTGGAGACTGTGATTTGAGGGTATGCTGGAACAGCAAGTCTCAATATATATCAGTTGACAGAGTTTGTGTGTGTGATTTGTAGACCTGTGTACAGACCCCCCAATCCAATGCATGGCTCTTATTTGTAAATACAGATTTGGATCCACTCTGACTTGATCCGGCTCTGAATCACAATCCAGATATTACACATTTCTGGAAATCCCATTGACTTACATTGCAAAACCAAAATGGCCATAACCTAGTTTTGTTTTGTTTTGTTTTTTACCTAGGGACATGAAATTTGGAGACATGGTAGCTGCTATATAGTAGCTGCTATATAGGGGATTAACCATGCCAACTTTCACGTGGATAGCTCCAGGGTTTTCATAGTAACCATCTTTAAAGTTTGCTTTTTCCAAAAGTTGACTGCTCAGTCAGGCCAATTCTCAATTATCTTGTGTTTCCCCTGTTCCTTTCTTCAGTATTTTTTTTTTAATTGAGGATTTTTAAAAATTGATTTGCAATACTAGACATGAGTAGGTAGCATTAGGCAGACATGGGCCATGCACCATGGAGGTAATATTGTGCACATAGAGACATAAAATTTGGGAATTAATCCTGCCAAATTTTAGGTGGATAACTCCAGAGATTATCATGCTAGCTACCTTTAAAGTTTGCTTTTTCCAATAAAGTTTTATTTAAAGAAAGACCTTGTCATATCAGAGGCAGGTTGCCAACAGCAGTAGTGAGTGAAGGAAAAATAAAAATATTATTTAATATTAATAATATTCACTGTGGTTAGCAATTGGAAATGATGATGATAATGAAGATTATGATGATGATTTTTAACTCAGAATGCTGGCTAATATGCCCACAGGTGTGGCTGGCTGATAACAACAACAATAATAATATGTATGACCACACAAGCTTCCTATTGTTTGCGGGTAGCAACTGGAAAATAACAATACTGAATTCAGAAATCTGTGGCTAAATATGCTCACAAGGTTTAATAATAAGCCTTAGCAATGGGAATAGAATAAAATTAAAAATCACACAGACAACAAACATTTTTAATATATATATATATTGCTCTCTGCTCTTTGACACCTCAGTATGATGGAGGAGGTTTTCTCTGGACAGAATGGAGGCTCGGTGGATGTTGCAATTGATAATATGTGGAGAATATCCTCTTCGAAGAAGGTGTTCTTTAAGTTCACTGATCCTTCTCTGGTATTTATCTTCAGTGTTGCAAATAAGTTTGATTCTCAGAGCTAAGCTATACACAATGTTCTTCTTTATATGCCTAGGATGGCAGGATTTCCAGTTTAAGTAGGTGTGGGCATCAGTGGGTTTGCTGTAGAGATCAGTGGCTATTTTGTTGTTTTCAATGGTGAGAAGGACATCAACAAAAGGGATGTGCGGATTGTCATTTGTACTATTAAATGTAAACTTAATAGAGGGATGGATAGAGTTGGTGTAATTTTTAAATTGTTCCAAACTCTCTTTACCATTTGTCCAGACCATAAAGATGTCGTCAGTGTATCGCCACCATATAAGTGGTTTGTTGAGTGCCTTTTTGAGGATCTCCTGTTCCATGTTAGCAGCTGATGAAGGCGGAAGCTGAAACGTTTCGTTAATATAATAAAAACCTCTGTTTGGTTAATCACAATTACATTTATATATATTTTAGGTGATTAACGGAATCCTTATAGGGATCCAGAGCAAGCTTGAGTGAAGTTCTGTTTGTTGCTTTCAAAACTCTCTCTCTGTGTGTGTGTGTGTGTGTGTGTGTGTGTGTGTGTGTGTGTGTGAGAGAGAGAGAGAGAGAGAGAGAGAGAGAGAGAGAGAGAGAGAGAGAGAGAACGTAATTGGGATTAACCAAACAGAGGTTTTTATTGTATTAACAAAACGTTTCAGCTTCCGCCTTCATCAGCTGCTAACACACAAATGTTGTTACCACGGTGGCAGTTATAGAGCTTTGAGGATGGAATGCTCAGAGGGGCTTCCTTGGCAGAAGCTAAGTAGCGGTGGTACTGTCCTCCAGGTTCAGGCCATGTGGTGCCAATGTGTCCAGAGAGTAAATCCAAAAATTCTCCCTTTTAGTCAATGCTGCTGGATCTGCTGGCATCTCTATTGCTGTAATGGAAAAGTCCAGCAGGCTGTGACCCTCGATGTTAAAATGCTTTGCAACTGGTTGCTCCACTTTTTTTGTCAAGATTGCCGACTTGTGGTTCCTGAAGTGCGTGCGTAGGTCAGTTGTGGTTTTTCCTACGTATTGGATATGACATCCTGGTCTTTTGCACTCGACGATGTAAACTATATTGCAGGACCTGCAGGTGATGTTCTGTTTGATGTAATATGTCCTGCCTGTCCTAGTGCTTGTAAAAGTGGCTGTCTCCCTGAAGTACACACAGGTGATACAGCGTTTGGAGTGACAAGGATGAGACCCTGGATTGGTGATAGGTGGCTTAAGCACAGATCTCACCTACAGTCTGCGCAAATTAGGAGGTTGGCGAAATGCTATAACAGGAGGCCTGCTGATGGCTGTAGTAAGATGTTCAGAGTTTGCCAGCAATGGGTAGCTCTCCTTGATTGCTCGGTGATAGGAGATGCTGGATGGAAATCTACCACAAATGGAATCTGTTGCTCTCTGCTCTTCGACACCTCAGTATGATGGAGGAGGTTTTCTCTGGACAGAATGGAGGCTCGGTGGATGTTGCAATTGATAATATGTGGAGAATATCCTCTTCGAAGAAGGTGTTCTTTAAGTTCACTGATCCTTCTCTGGTATCTTCAGTGTTGCAAATAAGTTTGATTCTCAGAGCTAAGCTATACACAATGTTCTTTATATGCCTAGGATGGCAGGATTTCCAGTTTAAGTAGGTGTGGGCATCAGTGGGTTTGCTGTAGAGATCAGTGGCTATTTTGTTGTTTTCAATGGTAAGAAGGACATCCAGAAAAGGGATGTGCGGATTTTCATTTGTACTATTTATATAGTATAAAAGGTAAAGGTGTCCCCGCACTTACAATGCGAGTCGTTTCCAACTCTTAGGGTGACGTCTTGCGACGTTTACTAGGCAGACCGTATATACGGGGTGGGATTGCCAGTTCCTTCCCTGGTCTTTCTTTACCCCCCAGCATAGGCCGGGTACTCATTTTACGGACCACAGATGGATGGAAGGCTGAGTGGACCTCGACCCCTTTTACCGGAGATTCGACTTCCTCCTTCCGTTGGAATCGAACTCCGGTCGGAGTGGGATTGATTGGGAAAGAACAGAAAACAAACACAAGATGAACAAATGCCACCCAACCCCCAGCAAACATTTCTAAGAGGCAAAACTTACAAAAGATTTCTGCATTTTAAGACTTCACTCCCTTTCAAGCACTATGATTGAAGAGTGTTGGGTGGGGTGATAGCATTCTAGACTTCCTCCTTCTCTCCCCACCCTGGCATTCTCCTTTTATGGTGTTGTAATTGCTCCATGTTAGAGACACCCTTCTTGGGTTCATTAGAGTCTGTTTTGCACTACAGATCTGTACAAAACTCTATAAATCAATTTGGGACTAGCTGATCCACTCTGTAGAGATTTGCAGGTGCTTCAATCCAATCTAGGCAGGATACAAATCAGCCCAAACCAGTTTATGATTTGTACAAATCCAGTGCACAGCTCTAGTGATTTGAGTGTGTTTTCACTAAATGGAATGTATTTTTAGCTGTAATTGTGTTTATTGTTGTACAGTGATACCACAGTTAACAAATCCTCCCGGAAAGAAGCTCCTTTTAACAAAGTCTTTTTTTGGGTGCAGGGGACATGGGGGAGCGCATAGTCAGGATGCAGCTCCTTGTCTGCTGTATTGTGGCTGCTGTAGGGATGGGCAAGAATTTCTATTCAGTTTGCATTTCAAGCTGAATTTATCAAATTTGCACTTTCCAAAACAATATGAGAACCGAAACACAGCCATCCTTCGAAATTCACACTTATTTGAATTCTGTGATGCAGTTCACCAACCAAATAATGCTTACAAGAATGCATATATTCGGAGACATGTTCATAAAAATGAATATATGAGTGAAAATAACATGCAAAAATGCATTATGCAATGAGAAATGACTTGCAAAAATGTGAACATTAGTCTAAACTCCGTACAAAAATTTGTTTAGTAGGAGAAATTTGCACTAAAATGCTGGAAAGGAGAAACAGAGAATTGAAATTGACAGATATTTCCATCCCTAGGCTGCTGCAGACAGTTCTTTCATGCATGGCTGGAATGGCACTCCTTACCAGGTGGCGCAGATACCTCAGCAGTAAACAGTGCTTTGGGCGCCCTGCAAACACTGTTTACTGCAAACACATCTGCTTGAGTATAGGGGAGGATGGCACAGAGAGAGAGCAAACACAGGATGGTGGCAGTGGCTGCCCCTTGCCTGCCTGCTCAAGTGTACAGAGAGGAGAACTGTGCTCAGAGCTTTAGACTGCTATAGCAAGATGCTGCTTGATAAAAGAAAAAAGGCAAGCAGGCATGCATTTTGGAAGAGGCCTTCAAGTGGTCTGTATGCAACGCTTACCTGACCTGGTTGTTTCATTTCAGATATGTGCGTTGTCAGATTTGAACAAAACGTTTGCTGAAATATGTTGAACTGCTCTTCTTTGTTCTGGTGTAAGAACTTATCCCTAGTCTTTCCATGTTATTCCTATCTCTGGTACCAACATTTCTGTTAAGTAATGTCCAGGAATACATGTACTTCATTAAGTGAAGCGTTAGGTATAGGGAGCTGGGAATTTGATTGGATTGGATTGGTTTAATTGTAGGAATGATTTGGTGTATGGTGGTTGGGAACAGTGAGCAGATTTTTCTTTGCCTAGTTGTCAGTTATGTTATTTTAAAGTGTGGAATTTCTACTTTTTAGTGAATTTTCATCTACAATATTGCATTTTATTATGTTCAGAGGATATTGTGTCTAGCTGTTCATGATGTTTTACGTGGTATTTTCCTTGTATTCTTGTAGCTCATTTTTATGTGTAATGTTTACACTGATGTTAAAAAGTTGATACTTTATGTAAAATTGAGTTTTACGGAATGAAGAAATGTTCCAGTATTTTTTGTATTCGTTATTTATTTAAAAGGTCTGAACTCACATTGTAAAACGCTTGGCGATTTGTTTAAGTGAAAGCTGTGTATAAATTGTCCAAATAAATAAATATGTGACATCAGGTATGGGTCAGATAAAGATGCAGCTGCAAAGGAACAAATGGGAGCCTTAAGTGCACCCCTGATTGTTTCTTGTCAACTGGGACTTGCATTTTAAATTCAGCACCAAACGTGACCCCACTGGGTTTGGCTGTGCTCTAGCGTTCCTGACCAGAAACCCCCAAGGGTGGCCAATCCCTGCCAAAAGTGGGGGTTGCAATCAGCGCTGATTAACTGATATGCACTCACTGTAACCCCTCATGGAATTGGCTGCAGAGATCTTTCTTCATGGGCTCCATTGTTCCTTTGCAGCTCAGCTTGAATTCAAGGACTTCCTTTGCCCACTAGGTTTGAAATCAAACCACACAGGCAAAGTTACATAGCTAATGCTTCTACCCTGCTGTCAAACTCAGTTTAAATCTTTGTGTCCTTGGAAGTGGGTTTTTTTTCAAGCTACAATGTAGCTTTTATTCCACCACCACTACCACCCCTGGTTACTGTGAATATTTGGCACATATTTATTTATAACTATGAGGCCTTGTATACACTGAACCTATCTTTATACAGCTTCATTCAGCTGTAATTACAAACAGCACCTGAAAGAAGTGCATCATTAGGAGGAGAAAAAACACAAATCTGCAATTTGGGAATATCCCAAGATTCTCTGGTGTCTCATTAATTAATAAGGCCCAAGACCATCAGTAGATGAAATTACATGCTAAGCCTAAATTTCTGCCACTTATGCAGATTTATCACAAGGAAGGCCACTTGTTCTGAAGAG
This sequence comes from Rhineura floridana, assembly GCF_030035675.1. Lineage (NCBI taxonomy): Eukaryota > Metazoa > Chordata > Lepidosauria > Squamata > Rhineuridae > Rhineura > Rhineura floridana. The sequence continues at coordinate 6,698,390 of NC_084481.1, read as the reverse complement.
CCCTGCTGTTTATTAAGTTGAGAAACAGAAGCTTTTTCACTACCATGAAAGTTCAGATAAGTTAAGTAACTGATTTCACTGCAGGGTTGACTTGAATGGCCATCGGTGAGCTTGGGATCAGTGGCAGAACTATTATCATTACAAAAACTATAGCATATTTGTCTGTGAACAAATGCTAAATAGATTGTGTGCTTTTAAAGTCAGTGGGGACTGTATTTGCCATATGGTGACTTAACTTGCCGAATACATGTTTTATGCAGTCTGATATCTGAGGCCCAGCTCAGACATTAATCAGGGCACCAAGAGGTTTTTCATGGTGAACAAATGGGCATGCCTGCTCTTCTGTACCATGTTATATGTCATGTGAATGTCTGATCATGCAGACACTTATTTCATGCAGTCCCCTGTTTGTTTAGGGGATGTGTATTAAATTAACCTGCAATTTATGAGTGGATACAGACAAACATTTCAGTGTTCATTTTAATCACACATCTGCCCTAGATCATTTGAAGGGATGATTCAGACACCCCAAGAGATGTTGTCCTGGAGTTGTTTGGCTGTCTGGTAATATTGACCATAATTTAGACCCAACAGGCTGCAATCTAAGTTTAAAACCTTGTGTGTTATACAGTATATAAGCTCATTTGCAATGGAGTTTTAACAAGAAATCACACACTTCCTTTGCACACTGATTTGGTTTTTGGAAAGGCAAGTATCTTGGCAAGGAAGGTGAGGTAGGATCTCAAGAACAAGGCAATGACTTGCGCAAATGAGAATATGCTGCAAAATTATATGCAGGAAGAAACTAAGGAGAGCAATTATAACAGGGAAAGAAAAGATCAGCAATAATGATATAGTCAGGGACATTAATTGCCAGTGCATCAGCAGGAGTAGCAAAGAAGTTGTTCATAATCAGTTTTTCTATGCAAGGAGAGCCAGTGTGGTGTATAGGTTAAGGTGTTGGACTATGACCTGGGAGACCAGGGTTCGAATCCCCACATAGCCATGAAGCTCACTGGGTGACCTTGGGCCAGTCATTGCCTCTCAGCCTCATGAAAACCCCATTCATAGGGTTGCCATAAGTCGGAATCGACTTGAAGGCAGTACATTTACATTTAGTAGTTTGGAGCACTGGAATGGAGCAATGGAATCCAGAGAATCAAATAATGATGCAGTACAATAGCTTAATGAAAAGTAGCTTAATACAGCATAATAATAAAGGTACAGAAAGAACCAGGGATCCAATCCATCTTTAAGAGTCATAGTATTTTGGTAGTTAATGCACATTATGCAAGTCATTGGAATTCTGCAGATACAGAAAAAAAGACAGTGTGTAAGCTTTGCATTAATTTATACCAGACTCTTGACTTTATTTTGCTTCTTTTTCCATAATCAAGAGGGATTTGACAATTATGGTATAACTTGTGTAGGGCATTTACACAGACAGAATAATGCTCTTGTAATATAATAGTGATAACTCCCAAAGTAACATCAAGGCAGGCCTAGGAATAAATACTGTATACCTTCTCTTTTTCTTTTCTTTTTTGGCAGCTACCTTGAATTCTCCTTGATGTTTATGAGCCCAGGAGAAGTTTATTCCCTCACACACTTCTGAAAGTTAGGTTTTACATATTTAGAAACAGCTTGACTGCAAATGTAAATACTGATCCATTCTGGGGCACTTTACTAGAATGCTAATGCATCAAGATATTACAAAGCCAGATTATGGTTTATTGAGAAACTGGGCAGTTACATTTTATGATAGGCTGAGGGGCGTCTTGCTCACTCATTAAAGGGGCATTCACTATTAAGCCTGTGTAGTCAGACTCAGGGCATAGGCAGACATATTATGTTAAGTATGGGAGAAGTGGTCTGAACACGCCTTTACTACCGTGAAAACAAGTGCAGTATGTCTGAGCTGAAACCACTTCCACCACATTTAAAATGTTGGCAGCTCTCTTCATCCTGAGTACATCTTGCTGCTGCCAGGTACATGAATCTATAGCACACTAAGCATACAGCTATTTGTCATCTTTTGTTCCTATGTACTTCCAAAATTCCTCCCATTCAAGTGATTGACTTCAGCAGTGCTCTGAAACTTTTATAGTGAAGACCAACAAAGTAACATGACTTGCCTATGTATGCCTAATTTAGTCTGACCCTGCTGTGACATGAATGTGAACAGAAGATGCACTTTAATTTAGACACTATTTGTATTTTTCGATGCCTAGATCAAAGATGATTTTATGTGCACATTGAAATAATTGCCAGTGTTTTCTATTACTGAAATACAGGCAGAGAGGCTCCTAGATTATCCCCTAATCGCCTTGCAATGCTGGACAGTGCCAATGCCTCATCAGCCATTACTAAAAAAGACTTTGAAATGTGATACGTTGTTGGGCAATGTACAATGTAGCCTCAAACATGACTTTTTTTGAATGAAAGCTGTGAGTAGTTATTGATTCTGTTAGTGGCTAACCAGTTGACTACATTTTCATTGCATGGCATGGCCATTTCATTTCCATCAATATTGCTGTCTACAACATGTTCTTGATTCAGTGCCCCAATTAAATACCAGTGAAAGACACCATCAGATTAATTATACACAGCTATTCATGCGACCTGCTTAATGCCGACCACATCTGACTTACTGCTGAGCACCTAGAATGGATGTCACTATAGCAAACTGACCTCTTGGTGTATAATATGTTTCTGCTCAGTGGGCTACGTGCTTACATTCGTAAAAAGCACATTTTCCATTTAATGCACAAAAATGAACACGGAGAGAACCACAAGCCACTTTGTAGAGTGAAGCATGCCTAGCACAGCCTAACCCAATTTGCAGGGTTTAACAGAGAAGCTTCATGGAGGAAAAGACTCTCTGAAGAAAAGTTAAGGGCACATGTTGCAAATCACCCAATTTGGGTTGGCAGTCAATAGACTTGTTTCTATCCAAGAAGCAGAAATTATTCCTTTCTTTCTTTTTTAGAAAATTGAAAATATGCAGCAAGGGTATGAAGAGAACTGTTTTTTGCTTAGGTTGAACCTTCTTCACCTGAGAGTCCAATCTAGTGGATTTAGCTGTTTTTCCGTCACAGTTAAATCAGTCTATATTAGACAGGACCTGACTTGGCATATTTTAAAAACAGCATTAATTCTTTTAGTGAAATCAGACAAACACTAAATTTAGAAGAGTGTCTGTGAAAGTCTTAGGTTAACTTTTTCTGATTTTCTATGCTACTCTAAGTACAGTTCCCTGGATCTGGATTTTTCACTGAATGTCCACTGAATTTTTGCTTTTCTCACTTTTTCAATCTTTATTTACATACCTGTTACCCTGAAATCCCTGTGATCTAAATCCAGTATGTACTTGTGAGTTTTAGTGACTTTAGAAAGCTTCTTCAATGTAGGCCACACTGCACTGATGCATTGTCTTCACTGGCAATGAGGCATAAGGTGGTGTAATAATTTGTATAGGCCTACTGTACAAATGTGGCAGGATTAGGTTATCATGTCCTGATGTCTTCTGGAGCCAGACTATATTCCAAAAGCAGTTGCAGTAGCAGTTGGCATGGTGAAGCACTGATGCCCATTGACCTCCAATCGGTTAAGTTGCTGCTATTTACTGGAAGTTAGAGAGGGTCGAGGTGGTAGCAAGGGTTGCCATGGTGCAAACCTCACTGATGTCACTGCCTTCCCCCTACCTTGTGGTAAGCAGTAGGAGTGTGATTGACCAGATGTCAGGTGAGCAGTGGCAGCCCACTACACTGTCCACTACTACCCAGAAGTTTCTGGTACCCTTTCATCTGCTTGGGGGAAGTTCTGTCATGAGTAAATGTACAAAAGAGGGTGATTTTTTTCATCATTTTACTGATGAAGAACACTCTTAGAGGTGCTAAGATTTATTCAATCACAAAACATAGCTATAATTCAAATGCATTTTTGAGGAAGGAGGATGAGGGATCTTCAATAACGTTACTGTATGAGGTATATACACATCCCCCCCCCGGTTATAAAACTATTGAGTTTTGTACACAGGTTGGTATACAAATCTCGGCTCCCGAATGACATTCAGAAGCTTTTCAAAATGTCTTAGACTGGTTCAGAAATAAAACAGAATGGGAAAGGTAACCATAAATTGCTATGGAGAAATATGTAGAGGTGTGGTTGTCCTTGTGCTTTCTTGGTCTGTATATTTTTATATTGATTGCTGGGTTGGGCATTTTAATAGTCTGATTGTGAATGGTCCAGCTCTATGCTCCTCTGTTTAGTTAGCTGGCTGAAGTGAAATATGCTCAACTTCAAGTAGGGACTGATAAAATATGTGTGAATCATATACCAAAGAATTATATAACACAATTAAAGCTTCTTTTGCAGAAGGAGTTTCATGAAAATGTTGCTTAGGTATGTTCACAGGAGCCTGTGTTGTAGATACACAAATAAAGATTAATAATTTATTTTCATAAATTCTGTAGCAACCAGGCCTCAAAGCTCAGCCTATTCATATAATATATTACCTGTTTTAATAGAGAATATGGGAGAACAGCTGGTGTCTCCCCTCACAGGCCAGAATTCTGTGTCTCTTCCTGTTCTCCAGTCAATACTATAAAAACACTTGGGGTGTGTGTGTGTGTGTGTGTGTGTGTGTGTGTGTGTGTGTGTGTGTGTGTGTGTGTGTGTGTGTGTGTGTGTGTGTGTGTGTGTGTGTGTGTGTGTGTGTGTGTGTGTGTGTGTGTGTGTGTGTGTGTGTGTGTGTGTGTGTGTGTGTGTGTGTGTGTGTGTGTGTGTGTGTGTGTGTGTGTGTGTGTGTGTGTGTGTGTGTGTAAGTAAATAGATTCCAGCTCCTGATTCTAACAGTACCATAGGGACACATTGTTTTGATGCTTTCAAATGGCTGAAAAGTTGATACATGCCCCCCTGTTGAGCCACCTCATGTATCTTTGCAATATTAACTTTGAACTTTCATCTTTATTTTTGGTGTGCGTGCAGGACTGAGTAGTAGATGTTGCAGAGAAAAGGAATATATTGTGTACCTGTTAAAGAATGTATTTATTTATTTATTTATTAGATTTATATCCTGCCCTTTCTCCCAGTAGGTGCCTGCTTTTCATTCCTAGTTAAGGAATCAAAAAAATTATTTAAAGTATTCAGTTTGCAACTTCTCTAGCACCAACAAGTTAGAAATATTATGTTTGTATTATTAATTACCCTTATACCCCATTCTTCCACCAAAGAGCTCAGAGCACCTAACGTTACTTATGGTTCCTAAGTGGTTTCTCATCCTGACAGCATTCTGGCCCAGATCTATGAAGCTTCAGCAATAGAGTTCTAGTCAGGGCTGGCCCACCCGTTATCCAAGGTGAACTCCTTGCATCAGTTGGCAAATGTGGAGGAGTGGCAAATCAGTGATCCCCTCTCCCAGCACATCTCCAGCTGCTACCTGCCTACAATGCTGCCCACAGAGCTACCCACCATTGTTATGCTGTCTGGCTGCTGCTCCTGTGGTGGTGGGTTCAGCTGCCACCAGCAGCCTCCCCTGGCCTGGCTGCCACTACCTAGGACTCTAGGAGTACTGCCATCATTTTGCAGCTGCAGCAAAGTGAAGGCACCATTCCTAGAGGGTTATCTGCATTACCTATGCCAGGGTCACCTCACTCTAACAAAGTATATATTGTATTGCTATATACTGTATTACTCACAGCAAGACTTGGACGAGATGGCCTGAGGGCCTTAGGAGTACCTGTGGTCAGCAGTAGCAGGAATGAAGTTAGTACAATGGCATGTGCCGCAGGCAGCATAATGGGCTTGGGATAAATTTGCAACATGGACTCTCTTCCTTATCTCCTCAAAATACCTGGTCTGTCCTAAAAAGCTGGAGGGTTGACTGTTTTCCTTTAGCTTTGTTAGGCCCCTTTGTTTAAGCTTCTTATATTTCTGGTTGCCTGAGTTGCATTTATGGCCCATTCTTGTGAGAATTTGCAGCTTTGACAATTCATTGTTCATACAAGAAGGCTATCCACATGAGCAGTTTCTTCATGCAAGGATTATAGGGTTTATATAATTGTAAATGGTTGTCAGAGAGGAAATTGTGTGCTTTGAATCTTTGTTTTTCCATTCACTGTTTTCATTTGTCATGAAAGCATATGCTGGTTGTCTGCCTTTTTTGTCCACACAGTGCCCCCCTACTCCCCAAAACATGCATGACGGCCTGTTTAAACTTAAAAAAAAAAAAACAGAGCAGATGTGATAAAGAAAAACTTTGTCGCAATCTCACTGTGTTTTTTGTGTTATTTGAAATGTGGCAAAACTAACTTCACAATTTCATACACTTTAAATGGGTTTTCAACTTTTAAATTGTAAACATGCACACAAACTTGTTTCTGTGACTCACAGTTAACTGTTGGATCCTGATTTGTAGAACGCCCCTGATAGCTGCTGGAGTGATTGGAGGACTCTTCATCATCGTCATTTTGGGCTTGACGTTTGCAGTTTACGTGAGGCGCAAGACCATAAAAAAAAAGAGGGCTTTACGAAGGTTCTTGGAGACTGAGGTGAAGAATTTTTCTTCTTTTGCAAAGAAGCACTAGATACTTCAAAAGCAATTTCTTTCTATCTTTGCCTAAATTATTTTTATACTCCTATACAGTGGGTATATGCTGTTGAAACTAAACAGGTCCTAAGCTTGAAATTTTGCCCCCAATTAATGCTGAGCTCCTGTATGTCTTTTCCTGGAAGAACATGGTTTACTGCATTTTCCCCAGTATTTTTCCCCACTGCCTTAAATTAGTTTGAGATTAAGCCATGTGTTATCCTCACTCCCCTCATCCCACCAAAACAATGACAAAAGTATTGTTTTCCTGAGGGTGGGTTGAAGCAAAAATGTTCATTTCAAAATTTGAGAATTGTGAAGCTAAAGTAGACCGATAAATTAATTTGGAAAAAATATTTCCAGTCCATATATACATGTCCACTGCATGAGAGCATATGTGAGCCATTTAATCTGTTAGACCGTGTCTCCCTCTATGAACCTGTCCGGATTTTAAGATCATCCGGTGAGGCCCTCCTTACTATTCCATCTTTCTCGCAAGTTCTTCTTGCTGAGACACAGAATAGGGCCTTTTCGATGGCTGCCCCTAGATTGTGGAATTCCCTCCCTAGCGAGGTTCGGTTGGCTTCCTCGCTATCATCCTTTCGCGCCCAGGTGAAGACTGTTTTATTTAGGCGGGCTTTTAACTGAAAATGTTATAGTTTTAATCTATTTTGATTTAATCTATTTTTAATTGTTTTAAACATGTATATTGGTTGTTCTGATTGTTTATTGTTTTAATTGTGAGCCGCCCTGAGTTCCTCGGAAGAAGGGCAGGGTATAAGTATTTTAAATAATAATAATAATAATAATCCCAAACACAGAACAATGTTTTCAGAGTGTGCAGTGTATATATAGAGTGTCCCAATTCAGCATCAATGTGATTTGATCCTGAACTAGATAAAGTGGGTTTAACTGAATTGCTGGCCATTAGAAATGTCACAAGTAACAAACTGAGAAGAAATTTACCCTCTTTAAAAAAATTATATTGTTTGGGCTAAGAATTCTAATTCTCAAATGGCTTTAAGGATGTTCTATTTGCTGTTTTGAATGTGTAGGAAAAATGGCCTTCTCAGTCTTCATTGATAACCCAAAAATAGCTCAGTTGGGTCATGGCACCACATTCTCAAGCCTGGATGTTACTTTAACCTTCGGCATCTGATTTCTAGATGCTCTCTGCCAGCTGAGCAAGGTCTTACTGCTGTGTAATTTGGCCCTAGCCTTACGGGCCTGCACAAGGCAAGTGTTGTAGAAAGCACTGATGATGCAGCGGACAATGGCCATTCTGCACCACAGAAAGCATCCTAGATTACGTTAAGGCTTCAGATTTTCTCCCCTCTGCAACTGATTATACAATACAAAGAAAACGGACAAATGATATAATAGTTATATGCACACACAGAGAGAAATAAATATTTTGAGTCAAATTCTGATGCCTGAAAATGTTGTTAGCTTGGACAAACTACTGGATAAAATACTTGGAACTCATTATCTAACATAATGTACATAGTACAGCCATCACTGACCTGGTACACTCCAGGTGTTTTGCACCTCAACTCCAACAGCCCCAGCCAGTAAGGGCACCAGGTTGGTGAAGGATGGAATACTGCATTGTCTTGCAGTTAACATTATTGAAGTCTTACTGAATAATGTATTTGACTTTGTTCTACTGCTATTGTTGTTCTTGTTGTACTTCTACTATGACATTTTATTATTGTTGTTATTATATGCAGACATGATAACAATGACGCATTACTGTTATGAAGCTGTGTTTGCAGGACACAGAGCTTGGAAAATTTACTTTTTTGAACTACAACTCACATCAGCCCAGTCCAGTGGCCATGTTGGCTGGGGCTGATGGGAGTTGTAGTTCAAAAAAAGTAACTTTTCCAAGCTCTGGCAGGGCATACACAGCATGTCAGGTTGGAAGGCACATGAGGCCACCATCTTGCTATAGCTAAACAGGTGTGGGTATGCCGAGTGCCTCAATGGGTGACCGTCTGAGAACCCCTTGTACAACACCTTTGGTTCTATGATGGGAGAAAGGCTGGATATAAATGTAATTTTAAAATTTCTATCTATAAAAGTTAGAAGTCTTGTCAGTTGTATGTACATAAAACCTGTCTCATAACTTTAGGTATCCAGGAAAATTTGTTTTATGAAAGAGAAATATCTGACACAAATTTCTTGACAGGGTAGATTAGCTGGAGATATCTGCACAAAGGTGTGCAGAATTGGTTGAAAAAGCAGAAGTCAGGAAGGGGTGATGGAATGGGACAGTGCTGTGGAACTGGCCTTCCAGCACAGGCATTACTGCTACTTAGCAGGACAATGGCAATGTCCAAAGTGCTGGAATGGCTCTTTTGCTGCCCCAACCTCGGTGCCACATTGCCCTGCTCCATTCTGGTAAATGGCAGTGATGCTGCTGCCAGGAGGCCATTTCCATGGTGTGGCCCTTCCCTGGTAGCCACTCCTACAGGAGGTTCTTTTGATGGGTGGAAGGGCGATTTCCACAGGGAAGGAAAGCCCATGACTGATCATTCTTCCTGGCTGTGTGAAGCATGAACAGTCATAGTTTTGACTATTGCTTCTATTTCTTCCAATCCTGCTTCTTCAATTGGAGTTGAGAAAAACAGCTATTGTCATCACTATTAGTTTGGTAAACCAGGGACACATACTGAGAGTTAAGGACTTAGCAAGCATGATGTGACATCTTAAAGCAGTTTTCGCTAACACTGGGAACTATTCAAAGATGCAGTTCTATATATAGGGGTGTAAATAAATAAGGAGGGATGGGTAGATTTTCCTTCATCAAAAACAATTGTGTATGTGAGGGGGAGAGAGAGAGAATCATATAAGTTTATGGAGGAAAAGACTATCAATGGCTTCTCATTACGTTGGTGATATATTACCTCCAGTATCAGAAGCAGTATGCCTCCAAACACCAATTGCTGGAGAACACAAGTGAGGAGAATGTTGTTTGCTCTTCTGAGAGGAACGGCAGTATAACAACAACGTCTGATTTGTGGGCTCCCCATAGGCATCTGGTTGGCCTAGAGATGTGGTCCCTCCCCAAAACACTGGAAAAATTGGGGGGTTATTTTTACCAAATTTTTCCATAATTTCCCCAGAAAAATTATGGGATGAAAACAGGAGAAAAATAGGGTTTTTCCAGATTTTTTCTGCTTTTCCCCCCCAAGGCCTTCATATTTCTAGGTTGGCCACTGTTGGAAGAGAAAACTTGATTACATGGACCTTTGCTCTGATCCAGCAGAGCTTTTCTTATGCTCTTTACAATGCAATTCTTTATATGTTTACTCAGATGTAAGTCCAATGGGGCTTACTCCCACATATGTGGGTATAGTATTGCAGCCTCCAAACTCCAAAATCTGAAGACATAGTCAGATGCAAAGAATTTCTTAAGTATCCAATCCATTAGACTGTCCATATGCATTAAAACAGTATATTTAACTAATTCATTTAATCATATTTACATGTACTTAATATGAATCCTAACAACAACAATTTGGATTAGTTGGATACTTTCCATCAGATTTTGCATGTAAAATAAAACTTCCCTCCTTCTGATACATGTTTGTAATGTTTGACATACATTTGGGTACTTGAAAGTTAATTAGAGGAAGCAGAGTGTAAAAATTATTGTCTCAGGCTTATGTTCATGGCTTTGTTCTTTGCTATTTGTTTTTGTTCCAGATTAATAAAGTAATTCCCAGTTCCCGATAATTTTTGCCTGTGCATTGTAATCTATATACAACTAATTAAGTAGTCTGCAGTGTTCACAGAAGCATGATAATGGTGCTCAACTGGCAACACACTGAGCACTTAGCCCTACAAACAGACACTGTGAAACACTGCAGTGATTTCAACCCAAATTGAGCAAGAGTAGCCCTTAATTATTTTTCCTTATCCTGCAGGAAGACAGGCTATTTGTCAGTGTTTAGAAGCTGGTCTTTTCTCATTTAATTTTACAGAAATATATATTTCCAGTCAAAAGCTCTGTACAGTTCTAATCAGTTGATGTTCTTCTGACTGAATTCCAGTCACATGGTTTGTTGGGTTACTATTCGTAGCACAGGACACAGAAGTATTTTGGGGGCAGCGGGGGAGGGCTGCATTAACTTGAGGATTTCCAACATTATGTAATTGTGATAAATAATTCAACCTTTCTCCCTTCCCAGCTCAAGTCACCTTCTGTTTGAGATTAGTGCAAAGCTTGGAGGAAACCTTATTGTCAAAATAGAATGACCTGTGGCTCGGCTGTTAGGTTTTAACATGCTGACTGTTTTAATGGCTTTCTGCCTATTCTTTTGCCAGACTGGTGCCTTCCAGATCAGCCCCAGGCTGTGCTAGCTGGGACTGTTGGGAGTTGTCCAAAACTTCTGGAGGTCACCAGCTTAGTGAAAGTTGCTGCTGGGTTTTTATTATATTATTTGATGATTATTTTAAACTGCCTTGGGGGCCTTTTTTAGCACCCATAGGTGAAAATAAATGCCCCTGGAACAAAATATTTCAAATACTACATGGTGGCATCCTGGCAAATAGCACATTTCATCTATCATTTATTTATTTATTGATGATGATGACCATGTTTCATCTACCACTTACTGGAGGAGGAGGATATTAAATAAAACTAGCCAAATTTGTTAAAACATTCTGAGCAGAGCACTCAGATAGCTCAATGTTTGCAATGCCTTAATCATACCTGTGGGTTGGAATATTTATTCATGTGAGCAGTCTTAATGAATATAACTTGTAATCTCTACAGAGTTAAGCATCAGGAGAATACTTAAGAGGAATGGGAGCCCACAGTTTATATTAACAAACAGGTGCATTTTAAAACAATATTTTAAGTAGTTTATCATTATAGATAGGACAAAAAACAACAATAAATGAGAAGTGATACTTGAAATTGCTTCATAGATTAATTAATAATGCAGGGTTGTTCTGAACCATTGTTTCCATGGGCAAGGAATCTTTGGGTATTCAAGCAAGACTGTCTTCTATTGAATTTCGTGCTATCCTTAAGTCTCTGCAATCTTGGTAAACTTTAAATTCTACACACCCAAGGCAGTATTAAAAATATTTATAAAGATACATATCCTTCCTGTGATGAAACAAATTACTTAAGAGACCTAATTTATAGAGAGCATTTTCCCTTCCTTCCCTCTTTCCTTCCCTTCTCTTCCTTTTCTTTTCCTCACTTTTTCCTTACTTTTTTTTTTTTGAACTGTCAGGTTAATTTAGGATGCAGTGGGATGTGTACTGTGTCTCAGTTGACTGCAGGACTGTGATTTTCTAAGTGCAATTCTGTGTACATCTACTCAGAAGTCCTATTGAGTTGAACGAAACTTACTCCCAGATAAGTGTGTAGGGGGTTGCAGTCTCAATTCAGTTAAATCCTGGGATTTAGATCGGAGAATCATGAAATAGTAGAGTTGGAAGGGGCCTATAAGGCCATCAAGTCCAACCCCCTGGTCAATGCAGGAATCCAACTTAAAGCATACCCGAAGCTGTCCAGCTGCCTCTTGAATTCTTCCAGTGCTGGAGAGCCACTCACCTCCCTAAGTAATTGGCTGCATTGTCATACCGCTCCAACAGTTAATAGATAACATTGTAATGTGTCATTCAGCCATTCTTTTGCTCCTACAATTCATATTGAGAGCCCTCTACAAAGATAATACTGTAGATTTTATAAAGTCATACAAGCAAGTTCAATCTGTCTATGCATATACATTAATTTTAAATGCTTTTTAATTTTTAATTAATTTTAATTAATTTTAATTAATTTTTAATTTTACTTCAGATTATTTGTTTACTATTATCTATATAGGGCACAATCCAGCTAAAATTATGCACATATCAATATCATTTATTTCAGTGGAAGACTGAAACACATGTTTTTGTCTCTCCCATTGAAATTAATCAGACTTAATTTATTTAATGTTGGCTGGATCATGCCAGACACAAAACATTTATGATTCAGTGACCAGCATGAGAAGACAAAATGTAAAAGCAGTTTGCAACTTAGCACAAAATTCTCCAGTATTGTATATTTTTAACTCTTCTTTTATATTCTGATTTTTAAAAACTTGTTTTTAACTTTTATAGGCATTTTAATGTTTATTCTATATTCTTTTGAAACCGCTTAGTAGCGGTCACCAACCTTTTTGGACCAAAGAGCACATTTCAATTTTTGAGAGAGCACTGGGGACACCAGTCACAAAATGGCTGGCATGGAAGCATGGCCTAACACAAAACTGGAGAGTAGTCATTGTTAAGCTTTCCCCATAATTGTATTTCAGCACTAGAAAAGACTTGACCTGTTGAATTTTTGCCTGACACCCAGCTGTTAAAGGCACAAGAACACTGTTTTCCCCCAATGCCAACCCTAAACCAAAGCCTAGGCTGCCATCTGCCTGGAAGTAAGTTCCATTAAACACAAAAACACTTACTTCTGAGTAGGCGTGTATACCATTGTATTGTAAGTTAACTATAACTGACAAGATCAGCATCTACCTAGATCAGCTGGATAAAAATGTTCAAAGCTTTAGTTTGTCTGTGGACCAGGAAACAGAAGTGGTGGATCTAAAGCCAGCAACAGTAAAAGTCTATGATTATTAACATCCAGAAGACAAAGCGGATGCTGAATATGACGCTCCCTGCAGCACAGTTCCTCCTAGGAGCAATGGAATGTCAACAAGTCTTATTGCTCCCAGAGGGACTTGCTGTCTGTGCATCATCAAACTATGAGTAACTGGCCCAAGGCAGGAAGTGAGCAAAAACAATGAGGCATTTTAAGGTACAAAATGTGAAGAGCACAACTGCTGGTGTTCCAGGGGACCAGCCATGCTGGGAACAAGACTTTCTTTTTGAGATCAGCCGCCTGGACTTGGGCTTGATTGTGGAAGTCTGGAACAAAGGGCTGATCTGGGACACCATGGTTGGGATGGCGTGGACTGAGCTGAAGGCCATCAGGCAGTCAGATGAGGAAAGCCCTGGGGTGTGGGCTACACTGGAAGCAGAGGTCTTGATGAAGGGCCATGAGGTCTGTGGCACCAAAAACACACCTCATAAGATTTTGTTAGATACAAGATTTGAGTTATCTTTTGGTGAGTGTAACCAGCCAGTTGCAGCACCCCCGAATCCTCTGTGAAGTTCAAAGACTCATTTTTTCTTTGTTCTCCAATGCTGGTGGCCCTGATGCTGTATGGGTCCATTTTTAGTAGTGGTTTCCTCTCAATAGTTAATTCCAATTAAAACAGGCTTAAGATATTGTATACGTGCTTTTATTGTAATATTCATGTGAATTTTTAGATATACTTTATAATTGTTATATTCTTTGTTTTGTATATGATTCACTTTGGTTTCATGTTATGTATATTGTTTAGAGATGTATTGCTCAATTATGTTACTTAAAATGTAGATTGTTTTTCTTATTATTAGCAATAATATTGAATGTAAAACTTATATTGATTTTTGTTGAAATGTAAACCACTTTGAGATTTTTTGAAATATAAAGTGGTATACAAGTTAAATAAATAAATAAATAAATAAATACAGTGAATTCTTACCGCATCCCTGGTGTTTAGTTCATGCAAAGCAGGAGACATACCTAAGGCTCTTTGCAAAATGTTCATATTTGCCTTTTGTGGGGAGGGGGATTCTTTAACATCCACCCACACTTATTGTGTAGTACTATTGGCAAAAAATAGTTTCTAGGCACTGCCTGATCTCAGGCAAGCCAAGCACAGGAAAGATGCATCCTGGTTGTTGTTGGGGGAGGGGGTTGGGCAAACTATGGAGACTAGAAAAAAAGACAGAAGCAGGAAAAGTGTATTATAAGGGAGGGCAAAACAGCAGTTCTTTAGGATCCCAGGGATCCCTATTGCCTGGTATCTAAACAACTCACATATCAATCACAGCTCTTTCTTCACTTATTGGCTAATAATACTGACATAGAGGAGCTGGCTCATTCCACATAAATCACTTAGAGGGGAACCTGCACATTTTGATCCATAATATTCTTTCTACAAGGGCTAGAGACTTACTTTTTTACTTTATATGAAAGCTAAGGTTCTGGGCTACCTGCTAAAAGCACCACTGAAGGCCTTTGTAGGTTCCATGGCACCTGTAGGTGATGGGTAGGCAACCCCTGGCTTGGAGGGTTTTTTGACAATTATGCGGTATACAAATTCTGTTAAAAAAATAAAAACTACAATGGATAATTGATTTTAATTAAACCAACAAATCTTTGAAACTAGCCTTCATGGAGACTCTGTACTTTCACTGCCTCTTGCTTTTCTGCCCAACATATAGTAAACACCAATTTTATTTTGCAGCTAGTGGAACCCTTGACCCCTAGTGGAACAGCACCCAACCAGGCACAGCTCCGCATTCTGAAGGAAACTGAGCTGAAGCGTGTCAAGGTCCTTGGATCTGGGGCCTTTGGAACGGTGTATAAGGTATGGTTCTTTGATGGACTTGGTTCATCCACTATGTTTCTCTAGTGAAACCTTCCGATTATCAAGGCAAAGAGCAGTAGTATGTTCAAGGGCTCCTAGGATATGAAAATAGCCACTCTTTTGATTAGACATCCAACTTAAAACCCAGTGCCCAAATCCAGAGTTCAACAGCTCTGTTAAGGGTAGCTGTTTCAGTCCTCAGAATTGGGCTGCTCAGAATTCAATTATTTCAGAAAAAGTAAATTGGAATCAAAGGTTCATTTATCTCAAGGTATTGAGACTCTCCGTGGCGCAGAGTGGTAAGCGGTGGTAACGCAGCCGAAGCTCTGCTCACGGCCGGAGTTCAATTCCAACGGAAGGAGGAAGTCGAATCTCCGGTAAAAGGGGTCGAGGTCCACTCAGCCTTCCATCCATCCGTGGTCGGTAAAAAGAGTACCCGGCATATGCTGGGGGGTAAAGAAAGGCCGGGGACGGAACTGGCAATCCCACCCCATATATACGGTCTGCCTAGTAAACGTCGCAAGACGTCACCCTAAGAGTCGGAAACGACTCGCACTATAAGTGCGGGGACACCTTTACCTTTTTATTGAGACTAACTTAGGCATGTGGCGAATAACAAGATTCAGTGGATTTCTTATTGAGAAATGCTTTGTAGGTAGCTAATTTGGAGTTGTAAATTTCTTTACTTTTTAATCATTTTAGGGTGTTTGGGTTCCTGAGGGAGAGAGTGTGAAGATTCCTGTGGCTATTAAAATCCTGAATGAGACAACTGGCCCAAAAGCCAATGTGGAGTTCATGGATGTAAGTAATGGATACCCAGTTTCAGTGATGCACATATTCACAGGTTTAACTTTATAATGGCGTCTTCTTCATCGTCATCTTCCAATTTGCACACTCCCCAAGCTCTTCTAATACCCAGGGAGAATTCCCCTCGAAGAATCAAACTTAAATGGATTTGATGGCCAATTTCTTTCCACCCAGCAGGTATCTAGGATACACTCCCTGATGTTTATTTCCCATTAAAATGCCAAGCCTATCTAAATTTGATACCTCAAATGCACCTCACGCTCACTGGTGTTCTTCAGACTTATTGAACTCTGGTCCACCTTGTAAACTTTATTTCCTGAGCTCCCAAACCATGTGCTCCACAGATGAGCAGCAAAGAATGTTCCACACAGTCAGGTATGCACAGCTTGCTATTGCATATGACGATTTGTGGACTGGAGTATTTAATCCCACTACTGGCATCAGAAGAGAAATAGAACAAGATATTGCTTCAGCAGCTGTTTCCAGTCACGTTGAGATTCAGTCTGTCCACTCCCCTGCTGCCACCCCCCACACACAATATGGCTCATTAAGGATTCTTTGCCAGAGAATATTCAGTCTACCCCTGTCCTGGGCTGGCGTGGGAGAAAGGCATCACCTGTTTCAGAATTATATTCCCTGCCCCCACTCCAATACTTCATAACCTTTCCAGGTATCACCACAGAGAGTGAGAAATATTGCACTAAACAATCAATTCAACCTCAAATAGTCAATAAAGTCTGAAGAAAAAAAGCACAGGTTTTTAAATGTGGGTTTATCAAGTGATATGTTCTTAAACACTGTAGAATGAACATTATAAGAAAAAAGGGTATTAAACACACATTTGTCTCACTGCATGTAGCCCAGCACTACATCCCACTAAAGCAAGCAGCCTCCTCTCAAAACAGGTACATGACGGCCCACTCCAAAAACACAGTAGTCCTGAAGATGAGGATGTAATCATGTGTGTGGGCTGCCGCAAAGCTGCTGCGGGTCACACTGAGAACCTCCGAAGTGGGAGTGAGTAGAAGGTAGACTGGGATCTACTGATTTATCTCTAGGTGACTGGCAAGAGATTAGCAAACCTCCCAGTAGATTAGTAATAGCAAATTCTCTGCTATGGCTGTCTTTGTGCTAATCACTCTCTCAGCTTCAATGTTCATCTCCTGTGTAATATAAGTATTAACTAGTTGTCTTTGACCAGGTCTTCATGTAGTTCAGCTGGCTAACTTGAGAGATTTGTGTTAGAATTCCTGATCTGTTGTAACTCAGGTGCAGATTTGTACTGGTACATGTAGTTCATCCAAGAGTATCGCTTATTGGGTGCAGTAGGTAATTGGCCAAGCCAATTACCTGTCCTTCCACTGTTTTGCATTTGACTCTGGTTGGTGGATGACAGCTTATAGTAAAAAACAAAGTAGATGCTGTAGATCTGTAGAGTTCAGTAAGACACCCAGGATTTCCCCATCCCTTTGATCATTTTGGTTGCCCTTTTCTAAAGCTTTACCAGCTCTACAATGTCCCCTTTCAGATGAGGTGACTGGAAGTGTATACCGTGTTCCAAGTGCAGTCCAAGAGACAGTGTAGTTAGTATTGCAATTGAGTTACATGATTCAGAGAACTTGCTTCAGTAAAAAAATAATAATGACAAGGCACAGAGGCCCTGATAACAAGCTACCGCCTCTAACTCTGAACACTTAAGACCATGGGGGCTTGGTGGTGGGCTTCTTGTTGCAATTATTTGGTAACACAGTCAGATCCAGGATTCTCCTGGACATACAGAAGGATGTGGTCAGCAAACCTTTTGTGATCTTTAAACCTTATTGTCATGGTCACTAAACCTGACAAAAATAGAGTCAACTTAGAGGCCTACGTACCCATTTCTTTCATTAGTCCGGATGCTAAATCAGAGATGGGGAGCCATTTTCAGCTTGAGGGCCACATTCCCTTCTGGGCCACATGCAGGGTGGTGGGCGGGGTGAGGAGCAATGTATGTTAATTTACTGGCACCTCTATCTGGACAAACAAAAAGCATTATCAGAGTTCAAAGACCCACTCTAGACAGGTAAAAATACTCAAGGAGAGGAATGGTGATGGGTGGCAGCTTGAGGAGAAGGGGTGTGGCTAGCAAGAGGCGTTGCTTGGAGAGAGCTCCAAGAGCCAGATAGGCCTGGATAGCTGCATTTGGCCCCTAGGCCTGAAGTTCCCCAACCCTGTGCTAAATGGCTTGCCATCATTGTAATCACAGCTTACATCAATAAGATCACCTGTGACCTCCCCTGGACACTTTGGTGGATGTTTTTATTTATTTTGATGGGCCAAAAGCAATGGGCCAATTAGGGTGCACCCAAGATTGGGGGAGCGTTCATTATGTTGTGGAAACCACATTCTACCCTTGTGAAAGCCAGGGGTTTCTACCTTCCTTATTCCCCGCTTACAACCCATCTGTCTATCCTGGTAGGTAGGAGGCACTGTCACAGTTCAAAGACACATTTCAGCCAGGCAAAAACACTCAAGAAGGGGGCATCATTGCAGGGCAGAGGAGGGTGTGTGTAGCCTGGAGTGAGTCCTGGGGGGAGGATGGAAGAGTCTAGAGAGCTGCGTTTGAGCTGTGTACTTCAGGTTCCCCAACCCTAGCTTAACTGGTTGTTGATTTTGGAAATTTTTAAAAAGAAAAGCTAGTCATTACTTCAGCGCTTTCTCCAGCATGAGTCCAGGAATGAAGGATGAAGGGGATGACAGGCAGCACAAGCAGAGGGTGATGCAGCTGCCACAGTTGGGATAGTAGCCATCACACTAGCAGCAGTAGCCCCTCCTCCCAGCTCAGGCTTTCCCAGCCTGAATGTACCTGTGCCTGCAACCCCAGCACTATATCTCAAACGAGTCAGTTCTTACAACCAAGTCAGAATCTGTTTGATACAAACCTTACTCTGGAGGTGGACATAGATATGCATTAGAACAGCTTGCAATTGCACACAGAGAAGTGTAGCAGAAGCTGGCAAAATCCATGGACAAGAATGTTTGCTTAGATGCTTTTGAAAATGTTGTTTTTGGTCTTCATTAGGCTACTGGTACCTAGCTGAACAGTTACAAACTCTATCTCCTGTTACAATAGGCTGTCTTGAACTTTGTCCTTGCAATGATAAGATGGCATTTCTCTTCGACATGTGGAGTGAGTACAACATGTGATACGACACATGTTTTATTCTGATTCATACGCACAAATGCATATTTTAGTTTCACCCGTTAAAGTGACACCACGTAAGAGATGCAAGAGTGAATGCCTGTTATTTTGCAGAAGTCAAAGAGATGTAGGAGCCATTGCTTTTTGTTAAAACTTTTAATGGTGGC